>NW_027517884.1:1809000-2412000 GCF_048772815.1 Callospermophilus lateralis | reverse complement strand
GGTACCAATAAAGACTGACTCTGTCCTTGGTAAATCCAATCAAGTGTGCCAACTGGGACTGGCACTGGCTCTGGGGGCCTAGCTTCCTGGTTCCCAAGTTAAGAGAGTTCCACTACAAAGGAAGTGAGGTGAGGTCACTTTTTTCAGGAACTGAATGAGGTCACTGCCTTGGCAACTACTTTGCCCTAACAGTTGCTTCCAAGGGTCCCATGAGATGGATGCTGCCCCAATTCCTGTGACATTTTTACAAGTTAGAATGGTATATCAACCATAGTCACCCAGGAACAGCTCTCCACACAGGCTTGGTTTGGTCCATCTTCTCTACATTAAGAAGAGAGAGGCTGATTCAGACACAACCCTTCATCCTGACCAGGCTGTTTGCCATGGAAGATGACCTTTGCTCTCTCAGGTCCTTCATACCTGCCTACATGTTTTCCAGGGATAATTTCTGCATGGACCATTGAGGTTCTAAGTAGGTGGAAGATCCCCTCCATCCCTGCATTGTAAGACCAACTCTGTTCCAGCTCTTCTGTAATGTTATATTGAGGGAACAGTGTATGGTTATGCTTAATAACCAGTTCGATTTGGGTTAGGAATCATTCTACGGGATGTATAATGGTATTGGGTAACTGCAATACTTACAAGAATATATAGGTGAAATATAAGTATGAAAACAGAAATCCAGGTAAGATTTGAAGTCCAGAAAGTCATTGGGTCCTTGATTGGATTACTTAGCTTGAATTACGTTCTGCACAGGTATCTCAGATAAATTGATATACAATGGCATAGGAACTTGTACCTTGGATGATTGAATGTAGAAGAGAACATCCCCTCAAACAGAGATAGTCAGTAGGATCAGGAAGATAGTCGGTAAGTATCGGAAGAACAATGAGTATAGGATTTGGACCAAAAGTTATTTAGCAATAGGGTTTCGGTTAGAGAGTGAATTTCAATAACAGCACATGTGAAGGGTCTCTAACAATGATGAAGTGGGGAAAATATGTAGGAATGCAGATATCAATAGAGACATTAGGAAATCAGGCAAAGTATAAAGTGAGTGATAGGATTAGACATTTCCAACAGTTTTGAGGTTGAACATATAATCTTAGGAAGAAACAAATATGTAGTCACCAATCGGATTGACATTTGAGAGCATAAGGCACCCTGGACATGGATGTTTTTAGTAATCCATGTTCACTTTCTATTTAGGATTTTGTAGAATCATAAGTGTGACCTTTGAATTTTGTGTCTAGAATATTACTGTGATGAAATGTATATGTAGATCAGGTGACATGAGTATTTCTTCCACCATTTCTGGAAGCAATATTTTGAAGATGTATAAATTTGTATTGGGGCTACAAAAAGGTGCACCCTGTGTCTATGAATACAGAGGAAATGCATGAATAGACCATACTGTGAATAAATAATAAAACTGGTTTCAACTTGAAATAATAGATTGAAATAAATTTGAAAACAAATAAGAAATCTTATATTAATATACAATCATTCATTCCAACCCATTATACATCTAATGGAAATATGAGGATTTTGGTTTATCATGAAAAGTGTGTGACTTTGCTTCAAATTGATTATGAAAATCGAAAATAATTTGTTTGGAAAGAAGTCTCATGAAAAGACCAGTCAAGAAACCTGGAGGAATACATGTGTTCTGAAGCAGGAAGCGATTGAAAGTGAAACAAATGCCTGTAAATTTGCGAAATTTTTGATGAAATGTATGTCCTATGATGTCCATAAACTTAAGAAAGAGTAATGTACTAGTGTGGAATACAAACGAACGTCAAAATACACAACACGTCCAATAGAATTCTACATGCATTGATGTTAAACTGGTTCAGTTACTGTAGAAATATTAGGATTTGAAGGCACCAATCACTGTAGTTAGTTTTCAGTACTAGGAAACAAATATGTACTTCAGGTGGATGAATATTTCTGAGAATAATCTTGTGAAAATTTTATTATAAATCCACATACATGAACATGAATGAATTTTGGGACTCTAAATAAGACACAAATATTTCATATTTTGAAAAATATGGAGACTATATATATATATATATATATATATATATATATATATATATATACACACACACACACAGACTTTAAAATGTAGTAATATATGCCAATCGAAATCCATCATGAAATATATATCATCCACAAATGCAAAAATATATATTTTACAGAATATGGATTTATGTATAATTTTGTTCAACTAGGAAGCTCACCCATAGGTTGAATATTCAGTTCCAAAGCGTTTAGGAGGAGTGATCTCTTCTCACAATTTGTATTTGCTGAGGAAGCCACCTCACAAAAATGTAGGTGTGATACCAGGTAGCTTTCAGTATGTGCATATAAAAATACATATGTTGAATAGGCTACAGAGAAAGGGAGTCAGTAATACACATATTTTGAACTTTAAAAACACATGGAGAACTATTTAATTAAAAATTGACTAGATTTATAACACATAAACTTTATCATGTAAAAGGCAAGTCCAAATATACATCATGCCTCCTTTGAACTTCTTGTATTTATATTCTGTTTGTGTTATTTTTCTCCATCATATTAGGATTAGTAGCCAGAGTCAAGTAGGGTATGGGATAGTGTCAGGGATTCTGTATTTTGAATGGAAAATTGGAAATTGTATCAAATGTGTGCGCAAATATGTGCAACCCAAAACTTCCCACTCTGATCCAGAACAATGCCTTGACATTACCTTCGCTCCAAGGAAGACACAATTAGAGGAGAAGAGTTAGAAAATTTGTGAATACATGTCTGGAATGGAAAATGCTCAGGAGTTCACAAACTTCGAGATGGTAGAGGAGTTTCCAAAAGCAAGGGACATGGTAAACACAACACCAACATGGAGCTCTTCTGGCCTAAGACTGTTTGAGAAACTGCATGTGAGATTGGGCACTTGAAATATAAGTTGTTGTCAGAAGTTTTAGCTTTCTTTCTAGTGAGACCATCAAAGATGGGTCTGCATCTATGTGACCTGGACGACATGTTTTCTTATTTTCCAATAAACATGGGGCAGCAGTGCTGAATTCTCTCTTTGTAGGTAAACTGTGGCCACTGGGGGCTTAGTGTCTCCCCGTGTCGCTGTGAAGACATTTGGTCATCCTCCACTTTTCGTGGTGTTTCTTGCTGCTGCACAGTGAGTTTGATATTTGCTTTACAAAATACAAGGAGTTCAACTGGGACACAGTGCTGCAGGGAGTTCTGTCACTTGTGGTGGGTTAGAGTCTGCAGGAGAATGCACCATCCAGGCTTCTATCACTCATTGCTTGCTACATTGCCCCCTTTTCCATTGCAACCCAATTCTGAACATTGCCCTGAAACCTCTCTATATAACAAGGTGCCTTTACATAAATGGGTCTGCTGGCTGCTGCAAGTCAATCACATGCTATTTGGAAGCCAATGGCAGATCCACATGGCCCCACCACAGATGTTTTGTCACACACCTGCCCACAACTGCTCAAGGCGCACTACTCAGAAGGTTCCAACTTACTGGCATCTCTGTTCTATGCCATTTTCATGAAACCCAGTAAATCAAGGCCCAGTCTGGTACACTCATGATGAGCATCAGGAGATCTAACTGTTCTCCAGTGCCACCTGGTCATGGGAATTTTAAAAATTTCATGGTATTTATCTAGCCATTTTTCAAAAAGGAATTTGGAGCCACAGTGGGTTTCAATTCATTCATGAACCATTAAATGTTGTGGAAGCTCATTTCAATGAAAGATCTGGAGAACTCTCACAGGCAATGCTTCCCAAAGAGTGGCCTAAAGGTCACATGAGGCCAGGCCCATTGAGGTCTACAATGTGAGGTCCATGGGTGTTTTGACTCTCAAATATGCCTGCCAAGTCTTTCAGAATAAAATCCGGGTATATCCTGGCTGACATTCTCAGTGCTTTGTGGAAAGCCACCCTGGGCTTAGATCTCAGTTTCAAAGGGCAAGTCTAATGCGTGGCCTCCTAAAATCCCAACACAATTCATGTGAATACTTCTCTGAGGTCAGTTCCAGAACTCAGTCTCTAAGGTGAATCAAACCCGAGTTAAAGCCCAGGTGGACCCAGTCTTATCTTCCAACAGCCAAATAAATGACCACAATTAAATCCAAAACACTCCCACATTGCCCTCATCTTCTTCCATATAGACACTCATCATTACCTCTGGCTGGAGGTTTCCATGAGGGGTAAAGCACAAGACAGAGTCTGAAATAATCTAACTTGCCCTCATTTGCCTAAAGTCAGTGTGACCTGGACACCCTTCCTGTAAACAAGGAGTGATTTAATAGGCCTGCCACTAATACTGCTCTGCTTCTCCAATTTGAGGCCTACTGACTGTCATGTATAGATTCTTTATGTGATTTGGATTCATTAGAAAACCCAAGCACATATGGGCTAGCCTCTGCAGGGCTTTGAAGAACTCGATTAATTCAAAGGATCCCCAAATTCACTTGTTGGAGGTCAGGAACCTAACAGAGAAAGGCAATAAACTTCATCTACAATGACTGATTTTTTAGACATTTTGGTTTTGGATGAACACATGGGATCTTTCTTAAGATCCATTAGGCGCTGAATATCTAAGACACAGCCTCACACACGGCCAAGAGGCTGATTCACACACATATCTCTCAAAGCATTTTAGCAAACAGCCACAGGTGATGCCCATTCATTTCCATTTGAAAACTGTTTTCTTCAGGATTCACAAAGGGGTGGCCTGAGGCAAAGACCTTCCTGACATTCAGGGCAACAGAGGAATAGGGAAGCAAAAGGCCCAAAGCCGGTTTTCTCCACTGAGACTTTCCTTGTCACACTGATATCTGAGTTTTCTGAGATGCTCCCTTTCCTTTCAGCTATAGAATACATTGGCCATGTCACAGAGGTTGGAGGTGGTACATAACTTGGACAAAAAAACATGAGCCTACTCTGGAGAGTGGCCAGATTCAGAAAGAAAACAGGAACTTAGGAAGATAGTACGTGTTGCCCATTGATAAGGCAAGTCACAGTCCATTCATAAATTAGGCAGGATAAATGCTGGAATTCTTTCTACTAGACAGGACACATCCATAGATGAATTCTCTTTTCTAATGAATACAACCACGGACACAGAGAGTTACACAGATATAGAAACACTCACATTGTCAAAGGAATTACTAGACACAGTCCACTCCAAACCCAACAAACTGCCTTTCCTAGTTATTCTCAGAACATGAGAAAAAACCACAAACTCACTCCCACACCCACAAAGACACCTCCTTCCCCCAAGTAATTCTGTGACTATCCTGAGTGTCGTCTGACTGGTAGGCCATACTATGTACCCCCAAATGGCCTGTCCTGTCTCAGATATGGTCTCCTTGGCCAAATCTGTGACGTTGTCAGGAGCCAGAAATGGGAAAGTACCTTTTTCTCAGGAAAGGCCCCTCTACAAAGCTCTCCTGGCATTTGGCCATCCTCACATCAGTAGGTTCCAGGAAACACTGATTCTGTCCTTGGTAAATCCAAACAAGTGACCTCAATGGGACTGGGACTGGGACTGGCTCTGGTTGCCTGGCTTCTGCACACAAGTTCAGAGAGTTCCATCACCAAGGAAGAGAGGTGAGATCACTTACTTCAGGTAGTGAATGAGGACACTGCCTTGGCAATCACTTTGTCCTAACAGTTGCTTCCAAGGGTCCCATGAGATAGAGGCTGCCCCTACTTCCTGTGACACTTTCACAAGTTAGAATGGTGAATCAACCATAGGCACCCAGGAACAGCTCTCCACACAGGCCTGGTTTGGTCCATTTTCTCTACATTGAGAACAGAGAGGCTCATTAAGATACAACCCTTCATCCTGACCAGGTTGTTTGCAATGGAAGATGAGTTTTGCCCTTTAAGGTCCTTCATAGCTGCCTATATCTTCTCCAGGGATCACATCTGCATGGACCTTTGAGTTTTTCAGCATATGGAATATCCCCTACATTCCTGTATTGTAAGACCAACACTGTCCCTGGTCTTTTGTTAAGTGAGATTGTGGGAACAGTGTATGTTTAGGGTTTAATAACACGTTTGATTTGGGTTAGGAATCATTCTGCTGGATGAATAATGGTACTGGGAACCTGTGATATTTATTAAAACATAGACATAAAATATAAGTATGAAAACAGAAATCTAGGTAAGATTTGAAGCTCAGAAGGGCATTGAGCTGTTGATTGTGATACTTAGCTTTGAATTATGTTCCGCATATATGTCTCAGATAAATCGATAATCAATGGCATAGGACCTTGTACCTTGGATGATTGAATGGAAAAGAGAACTTCCACTCAAACAGGGAAACTCAGTAAGATTAGGAAGATAGTCAGTAGCTTTCAGAAGAAGAGTGAGTACAGGATTTGGACCAAAAATTCTTTATCAATAGGGTTTCGCTTAGAGAGTGAAAGTAAATATCATCACATGTGAAGAGTCACTCACATGGTGAACTGGGGAAAATATTTAGGAAAACAGACATCAATAGAGACATTAGGAAATCAGGCAAAGTATAGAGTGAGTGATAGGATTAGACATTATTAACTGCATTTAGGTTGAATATATAATTTTAGGAAGAAACAAATACGTAGTCACCAATAGGATTGATATTTGAGACTATTAGGCAAACTGGACCTGGATGTTTTTAGGAATCCATGTTCAGTTTCCATTTAGGCTTTGGTACAATCATAAGTGTGACTTTTGCTTTTTGTGTCCAGAATATTACTGTGATACAATGTATATGTAGATAAGGTGACCTGAGTATTTCTTCCACCATTTCTGGGAGCAATATTTTGAAGATGTATAAATTAGTATTCGGGGAACAAACAGGTGCACTCTTTGTCTGTGAATATGGAGAATATGCATGTATAGACCATACTGTGAATAAATAATATAACTGGTTCCAACTTCAAATAATGGATTGAATTGAAATGTGAAAATATACAGGAAATCTTATATTGATATACAACCATTCATTCCAACCCGTTTTACATCTAATGGTAATATGAGGATTATGGTTTATCATGAAGAGTGTGTGAGTTTTGCTTAAAATTGATTATGGAAATTGAAAATATTTTTTTTGGAAAAAAGTCTCATAAAAAGACCAGTCAAGAAACCTGGAGAAATACATGTGTTCTGAAGCAGGAAGTGACTGAAAGTGAAACAAATGCTTATAAATTTGTGAAATTGTAGATGAAATACATATCCTCTGATGTGCATTCACTGAAGGAATAGTAATGTACCAGTGTTGAGTAAAAATGAACGTCAAAATAAACATCATGTCCCATAGGAATCTTCTTGCATTGATGTTAAACTGAGTCAGTTAATGTAGAAATATTAGGATTTGAATGCACCATTCACTGAATTTAGTTTTCAGTCCTAAGAAACAAATATGTATTTCAGGTGGATGAATATTTCTGAGAATAATCTTGTGAAAATTTGATTATAATTCCACATACATGAACATGAATGAATTTGAAAATTTGATTATAATTCCACATACATGAACATGAATGAATTTTGGGACTGTACATAAGACACATCTATTTCATATTTTGAAATATATGGAGAGTGTGCATATATATATATATATATATATATATATATATATATATATATATATACAAGAGTGTGTATACTCACACACACACACACAAAACAGACATTAAAAAGTAGCAATATATATGCCAATTGAAATTCTTCATGAAATATATATCATCCACAGATCCAAAAATCTTCATTTTACTGAGCGTGGATTTATGTGTAATATTGTTTAACTAGGAAGCTCACCCATAGCTTAAATTTTCAGTTACAACATCGTTTAGAAGGAGTGATCTCTTCTCATAATTTGTATCTGCCAAGTCAGCAACCTCACAAAAATGTACGTGTGATACCAGGTAGGATTCTATATGTGCATATAAAAATACATGTGCTGAATATGCTACAGAGAAAGGGAGACAGGAATTCACATATTTGTCAACTTTAAAAACACATTGAGAGAGGGAGGGGCAGATCTGCCAATCGCTCCTTCAAGGTAGGCGGACCTGCGACCCACCGGCTGAACAGGACCAGTGGCCCGCCACCGTGGAAAACACATCGCCCTGGTTGGGGGAGGGGCAATGCCGCCGGGCCTGCAAGGTAGGCAGACCTGTGACCCACAGCAGGACAGGCCCAGCAATCTGCGGAGGGGCAGAGACGCCCTCTGCGCCTGCAAGGTAGGTGGACCTGCAACCACCGACAGACCAGGCCTATGGCCCGCCAGCATGGTAGACACATCGTCCCGGTTGGGGGAGGGGCGGAGCAGCCACAGGCGCCTGCAAGGTAGACAGACCTGCAAGGGACAGACAAAACAGACCCAGTGGCCCGCGGATGGTCAAAGCTGCCGCCCACGCCTGCAAAGTAGCCCGACTTGCGACCCACTGGCAGAACAGGCCCAGTGCCTGCAGAGGGGCAGAGTTGCTGCTCGCACCTTCAAGGTAGGCGGACCAGCTACCGACTTACAGAACAGGCCCAGCAGCCTGCTGGTGTGGTAGGCACATTGTCCCAATTGTAGGAGGGGCAGAGCCACCACCCGTGCCTGCGAGGGAGACTTTGAAACTATACAAGAGCAATATAAATATATAGGGGAAAAATTCAATAACACAACAGTTTCACCAAGCAGAAAGGAATATGAACAGTATGAAAAGACAAGGAAAGAAAGGACCATAAGCAATGCAGGTAAAGTCAACGTTAGAAGAGGTAATATCTGCAGAAGATGGAATGTCAGATAAAGAACTCAGGATATACATGCTTCAGATGATCTGGAGTCTCAAGGAAGACATTAGAGAGCAAAATCAGACAATGAAAGATCACCTTGATAATGAATTACATAAAAAAAATCCAAGAAGCATAAGATCAACTATACAGGGAGATAAAGATTATAAAATCAAACAAACAGAAATCCTAGGAATGCAGGAATCAATAAACCAACTTAAAAACTTAATTGAGAATACTACCAGCAGAGTAGAACACTTAGAAGATAGAACATCAGACAATGAAGACAAATTATTTCAACTTGAAAAGAACACAGACAGCTCAGCAAGACTTTTAAGAAACCATGAGCAGAACATCCAAGAAATATGGGATAACATAAAAAGACCAAACTTAAGAGTCATTGGGATACAGGAAGGTATAGAGGTCCAAACAAAAGGAATGAGCAATATATTCAATGAAATAAAGGAGAAAACTTCCCAGACTTGTAGAATGAGACAGAATCGCAAATCCTAGAAGCTTACAGGATGCCAAATGTGCAAAATCATAAGAGATCCACACCTAGACATATTATAATGAAGATGCCCAACATACAGAAAAAGGAGAGAATTTTAAAAGCTACAAGATAAAGGAAGCAGATTACATTTAGTGGTAAACCAATCAGGATAACAGCTGATCTTTCAACACAGATTCTGAAAGCTAGAAGATCCTGCAATAACATTTTTCAAACACTGAAAGAAAATGGGTTCCATCCAAGAATTGTGTATCCAGCGAAATTAAGCTTCAGGATAGAAGATGAAATTAAAACTTTCCACGATAAACAAAAGTTAAAAGAATTTGCAGCTAGAAAACGATTTCTTAAAAACATCCTTGGCAAAACATCACAGGAAGGGGAAATGGAAAATAACAATGAAAACCAACAGTGGGAGGTAGAGGAGTAAAGGGGGGAAAATAATCAAGGAGGAAAACAAACCATGTTTAGTAACATAAATATACAAATATGGCTGGAAGAACAACCCATATCTCAATAATAACCCTAAATGTTAATGGCTTAAACTCACCAATTAAGAGACACAGGCTAGTAGAATGGATCATAAAACAAGACCCAACAATAGGCTGCCTACTGGAGACACATTTGTTAGGAAAAGATATACATAGACTGAAGGTGAAAAGTTGGGAAAAATCATATCACTCATATGGACTTCGGAAACAAGCAGAAGTGTCCATACTCATATCAAATAAAATAGATTTCAAGCCAAAGTTAATCAAAAGGGATAAAGAGGGACACTACATACTGCTCAAGGAAACCATACACCAACAAGACAAAACAATCATAAATATATATGCCCCAAACATTGGTGCAGATATGTTCATCAAACAAATTCTTCTCAAGTTCAAGATTCTAATAAACCAATATACAATACTCATGGGAGACTCAAACACACCTCTCTCACTACTGGACTGATCTTCCAAACAAAAGTTGAATAATGAAACTATAGAACTCAATAACACAATTAATAACCCAGACTTATGATATATATATATATAGAATATACCACCCAACATCAAGCAGTTACACTTTTTTCTCAGCAGCACATGGATACTTCTCAAAAAATAAATCATATATTATGTCACAGAGCTACTCTTAGACAATATAAAGGAGTAGATATAATACCAGGCATCTTATCTGATCATAAGGAAATGAAACTGAAAATCAACAATGAAAGAAAGAAGGAAAAATCATGTATCACATGGAGAATGAAAAATAGGTTACTGAATGATCAATGGGTTATAGAAGACATCAAGGAGGAAATTAAAAAAATCTTAGAGATAAATGAAAACACAGACATTACATATCAGAATCTACGGGACACATTGAAAGCAGTTCTAAGAACAAAATTCATTGCTTGGATTTCATTCCTTAAAAAAAGGAAAAAAAAAAGACAAATAAATGATCTCATACTTCATCTCAGAATCCAAGAAAAAGAAGAGCAAAACAACAGCAAAAGAAGTAGAAGCCAAGAAATAATTAAAATCAGAGCTGAAATTAATGAAATCGAAACAAAGAAACAATTGAAAAAATTGACAAAACTAAAAGATGGTTCTTTGAAAAAATAAATAAAATCGACCGACCCTTAGCCAAGCTAACAAAGAAAAGAATAGGGAGAATTCAGTATCACAACAGATAGTTCAGAAATACAGAAGATAATCCGAAATTATTTTGAATTCTTATTCTTCAATAAAATAGAAGATAGTGAAGGCATCGATAAATTTCTCAAGTCATATAATCTGCCCAGATTGAGTCAGGAGGATATAGGCAACCTAAACAGACCCATAACAATTGAGTAAATAGAATAAACCATCAAAAGACTACCAACTAAGAAAAGCCCAGGACCGGATGGGTATACAGCAGAGTTTTACAAAACCTTTAAAGAGGAACTAATACCATTACTTTTCAAGCTATTTCAGGAAAAATGCAAAAATCCTCAATGAAATTGTGGCGAATCGGATACAAAAACATATTAAAAAAATTGTGCACCATGATCAAGTAGAATTCATCCCTGGGATGCAAGGCTGGTTCAATATACAGAAATCAATAAATGTTATTCATCACATCAATAGACTTAAAAATAAGAACCATTTGATCATCTCGATAGATGCAGAAAAAGCATTCGACAATGTACAGCATCCCTTTATGTTCAAAACTCTGGAAAAACTAGGGATAACAGGAACATACCTCAATAATGTAAAAGCAATCTATGCTAAGCCTCAGGCTAGCATCATTCTGAATGGAGAAAATTTGAAGGCATTCCCTCTAAAATCTGGAAGAAGATAGGGATGCGCTCTCTCACTACTTCTGTTCAACATAGTTCTCGAAACACTGGCCAGAGCAATTAGAGAGATTAAAGAAATCAAAGGCATAAAAATAGGAAAAGAAGAACGTAAATTATCACTATTTGAAGATGACATGATTCTATACTTAGACCCAAAAAGGTATACAAAGAAACTATTAGAGCTAATAAATGAATTCACCAAAGTGGCAGGATATAAAATCAATACGCATAAATCAAAGGCATTCCTGTATATCAGCAACAAATCCTCTGAAATAGAAATGAGGACAACCACTCCATTCAAAATATACACACACACACACACAAAAAAAATACTTGGGAATCAACCTAACAAAAGAGGTGAAAGACTTATAAAATGAAAACTACAGAACCCTAAAGAGAGAAATAGAAGATCTTAGAAGATGGAAAAATATACTATGTTCATGGATAGGCAGAACTAACATCATCAAAATGGCAATATAACCAAAATTCTCTATATGTTAAATGCAATGCCAATCGGGTCTAAAAGCATGCAATGGAGGAAGGATAGCATCTTCAACCAATGGTTCTGGGAAAACTGGAAATTCATATGCAACAAAAAAAAACTGAATCCATTTCTCTCGTCATGCACAAAAGTTAACTCAAAATGGATTAAGGAGCTTGATAGCAAATCAGAGACACTGCATCTGATACAAGAAAAAGTTGGCTATGATCTACATACTGTGGGGTTGGGCTCCTAATTCCTCAATAGGACACCCATAGCACACGAGTTAAAAACTAGAATTAACAAATGGGACTTACTCAAACTAAAAAGTTTTTTCTCATCAAAAGAAAAAATAAGAGAGGTAAATAAGTAGTCTACATCCTGGGAACAAATCTTTACTCCTCACACTTCAGATAGAGCCCTAATATCCAGAGTATACAAAGAACTCAAAAAATTAAACAATAAGAAAACGAATAACCCAATCAACAAATGGTCCAAGGACCTGAACAGACACTTCTCAGATGAGGACATACAATCAATCAATAAGTACATGAAAAAATGCTCAGCATCTCTTGCAGTCAGAAAAATGGAAAACAAACCCACCCTAAGATACCATCTCACTCCAGTATGATTGGCAGCCATTATGAAGTCAAACAACAAGTGCTGCCGACGATGTGGGGAAAAGGGTACACCTGTACATTCCTGGTGGGACTGCAAATTGGTGCAGCCAATTTGAAAGAAGTATGGAGATTTCTTGGAAGCTAGGAATGGAACCACCATTTGACCCAGCTATTCCCCTTCTCAGTGTATTCCGTAAGACCTAAAAAGTGCATGCTGCACTGACACTGCTACATTGATGTTCATAGCAGCACAATTCAAAATAGCAAGAGTGTGGAACCAACTTAGATGCCCTTCAATAGACGAAGGAAAAAAAATGTGGCATTTATACACAATGGAATAATACTCTGCATTAAAAAATGTCAAAATCATAGAATTTGCCGGGAAATAGATGGCATTAGAACAGATTATGCTAAGTGAAGCTAGCCAATCCCTAAAAAAAAAAAAACAAATGCCAATAGTTTTATTTGATATAAAGAGAGTAACTAAGAACAGAGTTGGGAGGAAGAGCATGAGAAGAAAATTAACATTAAACGGGGGTGAGAGGTGGAAGAGAAAAGGAAAGAGAAGGAAAATTGCATGGAAATGGAAGGAGACCCTCATGGTTATACAAAATTACATACAAGAGGAAGTTAGGGGAAAGGGGGGAAAAACAAAGGGGGAGAAATGAATTACAGTAGATGGAGTAGAGAGAGAAGATGGGAGGGGAGGGGATGGGGGATAGTAGAGGATAGGAAAGACAGCCGACTACAACAGACACTACTATTGCAATACGCAAAACAGTGGATGTGTAACAGATGTGATGCTGAAACCTGTATACGGGGTAAAAATGGGAGTTCATAACCCACTTGAATCAAAGTGTGAAATATGATATGTCAAGCAATAGGTAAAGTTTTGAACAACCAACAATAAAAATTAAAGGAAAAAAACACATAGAGAACTATTTCAATGAAAAATGGACTAGATATATAACACCTACCCTTTATCATGCAAAAGGCAAGTCCAACTATACACCATGCTTCCTCTGAACGGCTTGTATTTCTATTCTGTTTGTGTTATTATTCTCCATCATAGTAGGATTAGTAGTCAGAGTCTAGTAGGGTATGGGTTAGTGTCAGGGATTCAGTATTTTGAATGGAAAAAAGGAAAATGAATCCAATGTGCATGCAAATATGAGCTACACAATAAATTTCCCACTCTCATCCAGAACAATGGCTTCACATTACCTTCGCCCCAAATAAGACGCAATTAGAGGAGAAGAGTTGGAAAATCTGTGAATATATATCTGGAATGGAAAATTCAAAGGAGTTCACAACCTTGGATGTGGTAGAGGAGTTTCCAAATGTAAGGGACAAGGTAAACACTCCACATACTTGTAGCTCTTCTGGCCTAAAGTCTTCTTGAGAAACTGCCTCTGATGTTGGGAATTCAAAATATATGTTGTTGTCAGGAGCTTTAGCTTTCTTTCTAGTGAGACCATCAGAGCTGGGTCTACATCTATGTGACCTGGAGGACGTGGTTTCTTATTTTCCAATGAACACTAGGCTACAGTACTGAATTCTCTCTTTGTAAGTAAACTGTGACCACTGGGGTCTAAGAGTCTCCCCGTGTGGACTGTGAAGGCATTTGGTCATTCTCCACTTTTCGTGGTGTTTCTTGCTGCTACACTGGGAGATTGGTATTTTCTACACGAAATACAAGGAGTTGAACTGGGACACAGTGCTGAAGGGAGTTCTGTCATGTGTAGTGGGTCATGGACTGCAATAGAATGCACCAACCAGGCTTCTAGCCCACATAGATTGTCCCCTTGTCCATAGCAACTTGATTATGAACATTGCCCTAAAAATTCTCCATATACCAATATGCCTTTACATATAAGGGTTTCCTGGCTGCACCACGTCAGTCACATGCCATTTGGAAGCAATGGCAGATCCACATGGCCCCACCACGGATGTTTTATCACAAACCTGCACACCAAAGCTTGCGCCTACAATTGAGGAGTATCCAACTTACTGGCATCTCTGTTCTACACCATTTTAATGAAACTCAGTCAATAAAGGCACTCATGATCAGCAATAGGGCATACAAAGGTTCTCCAGTGCCACCTGGTCATAGGAATTTCAAAAATTTTATGGTATTTATCTAGCCATTTTTTAAGGTGGAAGTTGGAGGCACTGTGGGTTTCAATTCATTTAGGAACCATTAAATTGTGAGGAAGCTCATTTCAATGAAATCTCTGGAGGACACTCAAAGGCAAGTCTTCCCAAAGAGTCGCCAAAAGGTCACATGAAGCCAGGCCCATTGAGGTCTACAGTGTGAGGTCTATGTGTGTTTTCACTATGGCTGCCAAGTCTTTCAGAATAAAATCTTGTGATATCCTGGGTGAGATTCCCAGTGCTCTGTGGAAAGCCAGCCTGGGCCTAGGTCTCAGTTTCCAAGAGCGAGTCTCATGTGTGGCCTCCTAAAAACTCAAAACAATTCATGCCAATACTTCTCTGAGTTCAGTTCCATAACTCAGTCTCTAAGGGGAATCACACCAGATTTCAAGTCCTGGTTGACCTACTCATCTCTTCCAACCCCAACACAAATGACCAAAATTAAACCAAAACATTCCCACATGACCCTCATCTTATTGCATATAGACACTCATCTTAACCTCTGGCTGGAAGTTTCCATGAAGGACACAGCCCAAGACAGTGTCCAAAATAGGCTTCCTTGCCCCTTATTTTCCTAATGTCAGGGTGGCCTGAACACCCTTCCTGTAACCCAGGAGTGATCAAATAGGCCTGCTGTAATACTGCTCTGCTTCTCCAATTTGAGGCCTACTGACAGTGGGGTTTAGAATCTTTATGTGAATTGGAGTCATAAGAAAACACAAACACCACTGGGCTAGCATGTGCAGGGCTTTGAAGAAATCATTTGACCCAAATGATCCCTATTCTCACTTGATGGAGTTCAGGAACCTTACAGTGGAAGGCAAGAGACTTTATCCTCAATGACTCCTCTTTTTGGCATTTTGGTTTTGGATTCACACATGGGATCTTTCTTTATATCAATCAGGTGCTAAGAATCTAAGCCACAGCCTCACACAGGGCCAAGAGGCTGATTCAGACACACCCCTTTCTAAAGCAATTAGGCAAAGAGCCACAGGTGAGGCCCATTCATTTCCATTTGAAAAGTGTTTTGTTCCGGCTTCACGAAGGTGTGGCCTGAGGCAAATAAATTCCTGACATACAGGGGAATAGAACAAAAGGTAAGCAAAAGGCCCAAAGCACGGTTTTTCCACTGAGACTTTACTGGTCACACTGATATCTGAGTTTTCTTAGTTGCTCGCCATTCCCTTCAGCTATCCAGTACATGGCCATGTCACAGAGCTTGAAGGTGGTACTTCTCTTGGACACAAAACCATGAGCCTATTCTGGAGAGTGGCCAGAATTTAAAAATAAAACCAGAACTTAGGAAAATAGCAGGTGTTGCCCATCGATAAGGGAAGCCGCAGTGCATTCATATATTCGGCTGGATGAATGCTAGGAAGCTTTCTACCAGACAGGACACATCCATTCATGCATTCTCTTTTCTAATGTCTACAACCAAGGACACAATGGGATACACAGACATAGAAACACTTGCTTTATCAAATCACTTATTAGAAACAGTTCACTCCAAACCAAACAAACCGCCATTCCTACCTATTCTGAGAACATGAGACAAAAGCACAAACACACACCCACACCCACAAAGCACCTTCTTCCCCCAAGTAGGTCTCTGACTATCCGGAGTGTCCTCTGACTATTGGGCCAAACTATGTTCCCCCGAAATTGCCTGTCCTGTTTCAGATCTGGTTTCCTTGGCCAACTCTGTAAAGTTGTCAGGAGGCAGCGGTGATCCACTACCTGCTTTCTCAGGAAAGGCCACTCTTCAGAGCTTTCCGGGCTTTTGGCAATCCTCATATCAGTAGGTACCAACAAAGACTGATTCTGTCCTTGGTAAATCCAAAGAAGTGAGACCACTGCTACTGGGACTGGAATGGGATTTGGGTGCCTGGATTCTTTGATCCCAAATTCAGAGAGTTCTATCACCAAGGATGTGAGGTGAGGTCTGAGGTCACTTCCTTTAGGAACTGAATGAGCTCACACCATTTGCAACCACTTTGTCCTAACAGTTGCTTCCAAGGGTCCCCTGAAATGAAGGCTGCCCCTGCTTCCTGTTACAGTTTCACGAGTTTGAATGGTATATTAACCATAGGCAACCGGAAACAGCTCTCCACACAGCCTGGTTTGGTTCTTCTTCTCTACATTAAGAAGAAAGAGGCTGATTCAGACATATCCCTTCATCCTGACCAGGTTGTTTGCAAGAGAAGATGACTTTTGCTCACTCAGTTCCTTCATAGCTGCCTACAACTTCTCCAGGGATCATTTTTACATGTACCTTTGAGTTTCTTAGCAATAGGAAGTTCCCCTACATTCCTATATTGTAAGACCTACTCTGTCCCTGCTCTTCTGTAAAGTTATATTGAGGGAACAGTGTATGGTTAGGGTTAATAACAGGTTCAATTTGCATTAGGAATCATTCTGCTTGATGAATAATGGTATTGGAAACCTGCGATATTTACAACAATATATAGGTGAAACATAAGTATGAAAACAGAAATGTATTTAAGATTTGAAGCCCAGAAGAGCATTGGGACCTTGATTGTGATACTGAGCTTTGATTTATTTTCTGCACAGATGTCTCAGATACATCAATATACAATGGCAAAGTTCCATGTATTTTGGATGATTGATTGTCAAAGAGAACTTCCAGTCAAAAAGGGATAATCAGTAGGATTAGGAAGATAGTCGGTAGGTTTAGAAAGGAGAGTGAGCATAGGATTTGGACCAAAAGTTCTTTAGCTATAGGGTTTCGGGTATAGAGTGAATGTAAATGTCACCACATGTGAAGAGTCAGTCACAATGATGAACTGGGGAAAATATGTAGGAAAGCAGATATCAATAGAGACATTAGGAAATCTGGCAAAGTGTACTCGGTAGCGAAAGGTTAATATAATAGGTACTTATCACTTCCTGTTTTCTGTATGCTTAATAAAACACTGTTGAAATCTTGAGAACTGTTTGCTAATCTTGTTCCCAGAATGTTCTGTCCTCAACTGCCAAACTGCAGAAAGTACTTCCTCACCCAGTTGCCCACAAACAGCTCACTCGCCCGGACCCATCAATAAACATCCTGCCCTGCCCTCTCAAAGGAAAGTATATAAGCTCTGCTTAAGCTGTTCTCAGGGCTCTCTGCTCTATTCAAGTGAACTCTGAGCCCCAGCATGCTGGACCCATAATAAACCCTTTGCTTTTGCATGAGACAGTCTCTTGGTGGTTTCTTCCCCGGACGCTCGCCCGACCTTTACATATGGAGGTTCCACTGAGATCCAGCAGCGGCAGATGAGAGACCCCAACGGGCTCCTCTCGGGGTATGTAAGGCGCCTCTTTCTGGTTTCAGGTTTCAGGTTAGGGCTTGGAAAAATGGCTGTTGATGAAGAGTGTGAGCTCTCTCCGACGATGGCTGACAGACATGTCATAGAGCCACAGGCCACGTCACTGGGGGACTCCCCAGAGAACTCGGGAAATCGAGGAACAATAGTCTCCTCAACTCAGTGATATTTTGTTTCAGATTCGGCATATCCAGCCCATCAGGTTTTGCCGGCTACTCAGTCCTAGTCTCAGTGTTGGACGTCCATTGCCTGTCTTTATTGTTTTGTCTTGTCTGTGTCGTGTGTCGTTGCTTTTACTGATTGTTTATCTTTCATAATGGGATAGAGCACTTCAATGCCTCTTTCCCTGACCCTTGATCATTGCACCAAAGTCCGCTTAAGGGCTCAGAATCTTTCTTTTTCAGTAAAACGCTGGACCTGGCAGACTCTCTGTGCCTCAGAATGGCCCACCTTTGGATTCATATAGCCCCTAGAAGGATCTTTCTACTTCCCACTAATTTAAAAAGTCAGAGATATTGACTTTCAGCCAGCGCCACATAGACATCAGGATCAAGAGACATATATCTTAACTTTTCAGGACATCTGCAATTCTCCTCCTCCATGTGTGAAGCTTTTCCTTGCCCCTGCCCCCACTCCTACTCCTTCCCTCATGCTCTCTCAAACCTTCTGCTCCTCCTCCTCCTTCAACCTCTGTTCTCCCTGAGTCACAAGATTTGACTCTACTGGACTCTCGTCCTACTACTTATTCCCTGCCCTCGTCCCCCAACCCCCAACACCCTCTAAGTAATTCCCCTGCTGCTGACTCAGCCTGTCCGCCATTGGAGGAAGCTAAGCGAGCCCAGCGCACTCCAAATAACTCCCCTGCAGCAAACACACCCCCTCCTCCCCTGGAGGATGCTGGCCCGGCTAAAGGAATTTGCCGGCGTTGAATGATTGAAATCCCTGGAACTCCCGTGATGCTCCCTCTCCATTTCTAAGGAACAATGATTGATGACAACCATGGGGGAAAAGTGCAAGCCTACCAGTTTTTACCTTTCTCCTCTTCAGACCTAAATAACTGGAAAAATAACAATCCCCCTTTTACTGAGGACCCCACCTGGGTCTCAGGTGTGGTTGAATCATTGATGTTTTCACACCAGCCTACTTGGGATGACTGCCAACAACTCCTAGGGACTCTCTTCATGACAGAGGAACAAAAGAGAATCTTCCTGGATTCTAGAAAAAAATATTCTCGGACCAGATGGGTGACCGACAAAACTTCCCAACATATGCAAAGCCGCCTTTCCCTTGCACAGACCCAACTGGGACCCCAAAACCTGTGAAGGTAATGAGCATCCTTCCTCTTATTGCCGGGCTCTAATAGTGGGTATCTTAGTGGCCGCTAGGCGATCAACTATTTTGGCCAAGGTAAGAGAGATTATTCAAGGGACTGATGAATGTCCCTCCATGTTCCTACAGGGAATTATGGAGGCATATAAGAGATTTACTCCTTTCGATCCTCAGGCAGAGAATCAAAAGGCATCTGTCATGGTGGCCTTTATTGGGCAAGCTGTTCTGGATATTAAAAGACAGTTACAATGCTTAGATGGATTACAAGATATGACTTTGAGAGGTTTAGTCAGAGAAGCCAAGAAGGTATACTAAGAGAGAAACTGAGGAAGAGTATGGAGCAAAGGGAGGATAAAAGAAACAAAAGACAGACTAAGGCATTGACTAAGGTCCTGGTCACAACAACAAATAGACCAGAAATTAAGAAACATGGAGACAGGAAGGGACAACGGGGACCACACTAGAGGCCACCCCTGGCCTCAATTCAATGTGCCTACTCTAAAAAAAAAGGACACTGGGCTAAAGAGTGCCCTAGAAAGAGACAGCCAGGCCAGCTGGACATTCTGACTCTGTAGGATTACTAAGAAAGTCGGGGCTCAGATCCTCTCCTTGAGCTCAGGTTAACTTTTGAAGTGGAGGGGACCCCAGTATACATTGAAGTGGATACAGGGGCAATATATTCTGCCTTTAAGGCCCCATTGGAACCTCTATCAAATAAAAGGTCTCTAATTCAAGGGGCTAATGGCAGTAAATATCAGGCTTGGACAACTAAGAGGACCATGGACCAGGGGAAAGGAAAAATCCATCACTCCTTCCTAGTAATCCCAGAATGCATGGCCCCATTGATTGGCAGAGATCTGCTCACAAAGCTCTGGGCCAAAATAACTTTTAACCCTGAAGGCCCCCAAGTGGAATTTCTAAATCCTTCAGTAAAAACTCCTATAATCACGGCTCTAACTATGTCAGTAGAAAATGTACATCAAATCACTCACCTTGGTTCAAAGAAACTGCATTCATTTTTGAAGGATCAAAAACAGTTTTCCACTAACCGACTCACAGTGAAAGGAAACAACTGAATGGATAACAAAAGCCTGTTGGGTCCATCAATTGGTTAATTCTTACCCTTCCAAGCTTCCTGCAGGAAAGCACCTACGAGGAACCAGACCAGGACAATTCTGGGAAGTGGACTTTACTGAAATTAAGCCAGCAAGGAATGGACTTAAATATCTCCTAGTCTTTGTAGATACATTTTCAGGATGGATTGGAGCTTTCCCCCCAAAAAAAAAGAAAAGAAAAAAAATGAAACAGCGCAAATGGTGGTCAAGAAGATTCTGGAAGATATTTTTCCAAGGTATGGCCTGCCTAAAGTAATAGGGTCTGATAATGGACCGGCGTTCGTGGCCCAGGTAACTCAGAGGTTAGCAAGGACCCTGGGGATTAATTGGAAATTACATTGTGTTTACAGACCCCCGAGTTCAGAACAGGAAGAAAGAATGAATAGAACCATTAAAGAGACCATAACGAAATTAAGCTTAGAGACCGGCATAAAAGATTGCACTATGCTCCTGCTTTATGTACTGTTTCATGCAAGAAATACTCAATCTATTTCTTTGTGTAACCTCACACCCTGTGAAATTCTCTATGGTGTCCCTCCTCCAGTAAGGGTCCTACCCCAACTCTAAGACCTAACGATTCCTTCCACACCCCCTTGCTTAACAGACTTAAAGCTCTTGAAAGAACTCAGAGACACCTGTGAAAACAGATGGCCACTGCCTACCAACCTGGGGATGAGGGGACTCTACAGCGATATCAAATAGAGACTTCATCTATGTAAGACGACATCTGGTGTCATCCCTGGAACTCCCCTGAAAAGAACCATACCAGGTGCTACTTATAACACCTACAGGGTAAAGGTAGTCAAAATCACTTCCTGGATCCCTACCTCTCATCTCAAGCCTGTGCCCTGTCCAGACTCTGGCTGGAAACTGGAAAAGACTGGAAACCCTTTCAAATTGTGGATTCGCTGTGTGGATAAGGCTATAGACTCTCCCCTTGACCACCAGTAGTCCTAACCCTCATAAGCCTGTTCAGCAGCGATGTCTGATCACAAATCCTACTGGAAAGGAAGTATGGTCTATCTTGCATACAGCCCGCTTAGGGACCTGGTGGCCATCTCTCCAGCCAGACATTTGTCAGCTGCGTATAGGTCTTCCCTATTGGGATATCCCTAATGAAGAGGATCCCACTAAAATTCCATTAAATTCCTTCCATACCATAGATAATGGAAACAAACATTATTGATGTAGGGACACGCGAGCCAGATGCTGGTTGGCTAGCCTAGATTACTATGTTTGCCCAGTGTACTATCAAAGCCACAAACAGTCAAGGCTGTGTGCTGGAAACGCCAACATCTTCTGTAAGTCATGGGGATGTGAGCATACAGGGACTGCCACATGGAACCCAAACTCCTCATCAAATTCTGTACACAGCATTGGCCATATTACCAATTAGACAACCAAAACTGATGGCCCCCTGAGGGGTCTCTAGATCTTCAAATTCTGTGTGACCTTTTTAACTTCTGCAAGTGCTCAAAAGGGTGAAAGGAGATTCCTCTATGTGGAGGCCTTTTCTCTCCTTTGCTCACATCGTGAACTATGCTTCTCCAATACATGCTCACCCTCAGCCTTCTGCTCTAGACTCTCTGTTGTCACTCCCACATCATCAACTTGATTTCTCCCCTCCAATTACTATATTAAAAACCCAAACCTCCACCGTTTCTCAGACCATTGCCCCCTTGCTGAGGTAGCAGGTACTGAGGTAACCCTCCACTCACTCACTCCTCTCTTCTCCTGTCAGTGCCCACACTAGGTCCCACCAGGTCCTCTTACCAGCTAACCCAAAGCTCAAACCAGCTGAGAAGAGCCCTCAGACCCCTATCCAAGATGTAATGAAAATGGCCTTTAAAGTTGCTTTGTCATCACTGAAAACAGGTTACTAAGAATTTAAAGTCCCTTACAGGCTTTTTGGGATACTCACTCCCATCTCCCTCTCTGTTCTACCCGTTCTACTACTCATGTTTTTGGTGCTAGGAAGATCTCAAAACCCTTTTCCATTATTCTTTTACATCTCTCCTTCCTCATTCTCAGATCCAAAGAGCTGCGCTCAGCCCTGCATTTCCCGTCTTCCCCCTCTGTACCAGGCCCACAGGAAAGTCTTAACTGACCTTATCCAGAAGTTTTCACCATGGCTAACTTTAGGACTTTCAGCAAAAGAGTCCCTATAAAAGAGTTCAGTGTAGATAAACTTCCTCTTTTTGTGTTGCCCTGGTCTACCTGGCAACTGGCTGAAAAAAATCAGCACTCCTGAGCTAGACACACCCTTACTAGTTTTTCACAACATATGTGATCAAGGCCTCTGGCCTTGAGCTGGGGCTTCATAGAGATGGCTATATTTGTAAGATGGATAAGTTGCAAACTGGGCTCCGTGGAAACAGCTGGCAGAGGGAAAAAAGGGGAAAAAAAAGCTCTCCCGCACCCAGGTGTCCTTGAAAATTTAACTTGCCCAGAACTGAGGAAAAATCAGAAACAAAAACTGCTCTTTGTGAACTTCTGCAGACTGTGAACTTCAGAGCCCCTTCCCTTACATGTTGGGTACAAAATTCTGAAACTACCTAAACTTGGGTTTCAGGGGATTAATTGATTACAACAGAAGCAATGCCCTCTGAATCTGGTTGCAACCAAATATGACTGTTTCCTTGTCTTTGGTGCTATCTTAGGTGCCTTGCCTTTTCCGTCCCTACAACAATATAATTCTATATACTTAAACGTTGTTTATGTTTTTATGAAATGGTCAACAGAAGTGATTAATTGTGTAATGGTGCAGATGTTTCCCAGAGTGCTCTATTATGACGCAGGTTCATTTGAAGATCAAATAGAGGGGCATACAACCCGGTTCAGGTGGGAACATATATCTCTCACCTTAGCCATTCTATTATGAATAGGAGTTGCTGCCCGGGTTCACACAGGAACCACTGCCCTGGTCCATGGGACACAACAAATGACCCAATTAGAAGCAGCAATAGATCAAAACTTAAAGATATTAGAAAATTCCATCACAGCTTTGCAGGAATCTTTTACCTCTCTCTTTGAAGTTTGCTGGGAGCCATCAGCCAAGTAGGTATGACAAATTCCTTGCCAGCTTACTCCCATGCTGTCTAGTGGAAGGACTTCTGAAAGGTGACCTTGCTCAAGGACCAGGGCAGGATCCGTGTTTAGGGTGTTCCCCCTTTAGAATAGGGCGGTTTAGCATAATAGGAGATTAGGGTGTTCCCCCTTTAGAATAGGGCAGTTTAGCATAATAGGAGATTAGGGTGTTCCCCCTTTAGAATAGGGCGTATCCTGCTGCTGAGTTCCTCTTGAGTGCTTAGGGTCAGACTGTATATTTTGGGAGACAGAAGCCCATGCAGAGTGGATTTGGGAGAGAGTGGATTTGGGCAGAGAACGTGGATTCCCCCAGAGCGTGTTTGTAGACGGCCGGTGTGAGTTCGGGAATAAAGAATTGCTGTTTGAATCTACAAGCTGTGTGGAGACTCGTGATTTGTGCCCAGCCAAAGACTGCGGCAGAAGTTGTTTTACAGAAAAGTCGAGGGTTGGACCTCCATTTCATGAGAGAAGGGAGCCTTTGTGCTGCATTGAGGAAAGAATGTTTTTTTTTTTTTATGTCGACCATCCTGGAGTTTTAACAAACTCTATGAGTAAATTAAAAAGATGCCTTGAAGAGCATCAAAGAGAGATAGAGACCCAAAATTGGTGGTTTGAGTCTTGGTTTACACAGTCCCCCTGGTTAACTACATTTTAATCAACCCTGGCCGGTCCAATAATAATCCTCATTTTATTGCTTACTATAAAACCCTGTTTCTCAACCATGTAATTTCTTTTCTCCAAGCTCAAATTGGACAAGTTAAACTTATGTTAATACCCCACTAGCATACATAAAATGTGACACCCCCCAACAATCACTTTTATGATTAAAAGTAGCCAGAAGAAGAAGTGGGGAATGAAATGTTAATAAAATATGTACTTGTCACTTCCTGTTTTTCTGTACGCTTAACAAAACACTGTTGAAATGTTGAGAAATGTTTCCTAATCTTGTTCCCAGAATGTGCTGTCCCCAACTGCCAAACTGCAGAATGTACTCCCTCACGCGTTTACACACAAACCGCTTACTCGCCCTGACCCATCAATAAACTTCCCTCCCTGCCCTCTCCAAGAAAATTATATAAGCTCTGCTTAAGATGTTCTCAGGGCTCTCTGCTCTATTCAAGTGAGCTCTGAGCCCCAGCATGCTGGACCCCAAATAAACCCTTTCTGTTGCATGAGATAGTCTCTTGGTGGTCTCATCCTCTGACACTCGCCCTACATTTACTTGGATGATTGAATGTAGATGAGAACATCCATTCAAAAGTGATAGTCGGTAAAATTAGGAAGATAGTCAGTAGGTTTAGGAAGAAGAGTTAGTATAAAATTTGGAACAAAAGTTATTTAGCAATAGGGTTTCGGTTACAGAGTGAATGTAAATGTCAACACAAGTGAAGAGTCAGTCACAATGATGAATTGGAGAAAATATGTTGGAAAGCAGATATCAATACAGACATTACAAAATCAGGCAAAGTATAAAGTCAGTGATAGGATTAGACATTTTCAACAGGGTTGAGTTTGAATATATAATCTTAGGAAGAAACGAATATGTAGTCATCAATAGGATTGATATTTGAAAGCATTAGGCAAATTGGAAATTGATGATTTTAGTAATCCATGTTCACTTTCCATTTAGGCTTTGGTACAAATAAAAGTTTGACCTTTGAATTTTGTGTCCAGAATATTACTGTGATAAAATGTATATATAGATCGGGTGACATAAGAATTTCTTCCACCATTTTTGGGAGCAATATTTTGAAGACTTATAAATTAGTATTTGGGGTACAAACAGGTGTACCCTGTGTCTATGAATATAGAGATAATGCATGAATAGACCAACTGTGAATAAGTAATATAACTGGTTCCACTTTAAATGGTGGATTGAATTGATATCTGAAAATATGAAAAATCTTATATTGATATACAATCATTCATTCCAACAAGTTATACATCAATGTTAATATTAGGGTTATGGTTTATCATGAAGGGTGTGTGAGTTTTGCTTCAATGTGATTATGAAAATCGAAATTAATGTGTTTGGAAAAAAGAATCTTGAGAAGACCAGTTAAGAAATATGGAAGAATCATGTGTTCTAAAGTAGGAAGTGATTGAAAGTGAAAAAACGCCTATAATTTTGTCATCTTTTTGATGAAATATATATCCTATGATGTGCATAAACTGAAGAAATAGTAATGTACCAGTGTTGAATTAAAATGAACATCAAAATACACATCATGTTCCATTTGAATCTTCTTGCATTGAGGTTAAACTGGGTCAGTTACTCTAGATATATTAGGATTTGTATGCAACATTCACTGAAGTTAGTTTTCAGTACAAAAAACAAAGAAGTATTTCAGGTGGATGAATATTTCTGAGAATAATATTTAGAAAAGATCATCATAAATCCACATACATAAATATGAATGAATTAAGGGAGTGTATATTAAGATACAAATATTTCATATTTTGAAAAATCTGGAGAATGTGTGTATGTATATATATACACATATATATACATACACACAAACACATTAAAAACTCGCAATATATATGCTATTCGAAATTCATCATGAAATATATATCATTCACAGATCTAAAATATTCATTTTACTGAACATGGATTTATGTATAATGTTGTAAAACTAGGAAGCTCATCCATTGGTTATATTTTCAGTTCCAACGGTGTTTAGGAGGAGTGATCTTCTCTCACAATTTGTATCTGCCAAGTCGTTCACCTCACAAGAATGTAGGTGTGGTACCAGGTAGGATTCTATATGTGTTTATTGCTGTTGCATTGGGAGTTTAGTAATTGCTTCATGGAATCCAAGGAGTTCAACTGGGACACAGTGCTGGAGCGAGTTCTGTCAGGCATGGTGGGTCAGGGTATGCAGGAGAATGCACCAACCAGGCTTCTATCCCACATTGCTTGCCCCCTTAAACATAGCAACCTGATTGTAAACATTGCCCTGAAACCTCACCATATAACAAGATGCCTTTGCATAGGAGGGTCTGCTGACTGCACCATGTCAGTCACAAGCCATTTGGAAGCCAATGGCAGATCCACATGGCCCCACCACAGATGTTTTTCACACACCTGCCAACCACTACTCTAGGACAACTACTCAACAGGCTCCAACTTATTTTCATGAAACCCAATCAATCAAGGCACGGTCTGGTACACTCATGATCAGCAACAGAATGTCCAATGGTTCTCCAGTGCCACCTGGTCATGGGAAATTGAAAATTTTCATCGTATTTATCTAGCCATTTTTCAAGGATGAAGTTGGATGCACTGTGGGTTTCAATTCATTCAGGAACCATTAAATGTTGAGGAAGCTCATTTCAATGAAAGTTCTGGAGAATTCTCACAGGCAAGGCTTCCTAAAGAGTGGCCAAAAGGTCACATGAAGCCAGGGCCATTGAGGTCTAAAATGTGATGTCATTGTCTGTTTTGACTCTCAACAATGGCTTCCAAGTCTTTCAGAATAAAATCATGTGATATCCTGGTTGAGATCAGAGTGCCCTGTGGAAAGCTACCCTGGGCCTTGATCTCAGTCTCCAAAGATGACTCTCATGCGTGGCTTCCTCAAATCCCAACACAATTCATGGCAATACTTCTCTGAGGTGAGTTCCAGAACTCAGTCTCTAAGGGGAATCACACCAGAGTTCAAGCCCAGGTGGACCCAGTCATCTCTTCCAACTGCCACACAAATGACCACAATAAAACCGATATTCTCCCACATGGCCCTCATCTTCTTCCATATTGACACTCATCATAACCTCTGGCTGGAGGTGTCCATGAGGGACGCAGCCCAAGACAGTGTCCAAAATAAGCTCCATTGCTCCTCATTTGCCTAAATTCGGGGTGGCCTGGACACCCTTCCTTTGTACCAGGAGTGATCAAAAAGGCCTGCCCGTAATACTGCACCACTTTTCCCATTTGAGGCCTATTGAGTGTCGGTTAAAGATACTTTATGTGAATTGGAGTGATGAGAAAACCTAAGCACCTACGGGATAGCCTCTGAAGGGCTTTGATGAACTCATCTGACCCAAATGATCCCTATTCTCACTTGATGGAATTCAGGAACCTTACAGAGGAAGGCAAGAGACTTCATCCACAATGACAGCTCTTTTTGCCATTTTTGATTTGGATGCACACATGGGATCTTTCTTTAGATCCATCAGGTGCTGAGAATCTAAGTCAAAGAATCACACTGGGCCAAGAGGCTGATTCAGACACAACTCTTTCCAAATCAATTAACGAAAGAGCCAAAGGTGAAGCCTATTTATTTCCATTTGAAAACTATTTTGTTCAGGATTCACAAAGGGGTGGCTTGAGACAAAGACTTCCTGACTCTCAGGGCAACAGAATAATAGGTAAGCAAATGGCCCAAAGCAGGGTTTCTCCACTGAGACTTTCCTGGTCAACTGATATCTGAGTTTTCTCAGATGCTCGTCATTTCCTTCAGCTATCCAGAACATTGCCTTGTCACAGAGCTTGGAGGTTGTACATAACTTAGACACAAAACCATGAGCCTATTCTGGAGAGTGTCCAGAATTCTGGAAGAAAACAGCAAATTAGCAAGGTAGCAGGTATTGCCCATTAATAAGGCAATCCACAGTCCATTCATAAAATGGGCAGGATGAATGCTGGGAAGCTTTCTACTAGACAGGACATATCCATTGATGCATTCTCTTTTCTAATGTCTACAACCACGGACACAGTGTGATACACAGACCCAGAAACACTTGCCTTGTCAAACGACTTACTAAAAACAGTTCACTCCAAACCAAACAAACTGACTTTACTTCCTATTCTCAGAACATGAGACAAAACCACAAACCCACACCCACACTGACAATGACACCTTCTTCCCCCAAATAGGTATGAGACTATCCGGAGTATCCTCCGACTGGTGGGCCATACTATGTTCCCCCAAAATGTCCTGTTCTGTCTCAGATCTGGTCTCCTTGGCCAACTCTGTGAAGTTGTCAGGAACCAGGAGTGAGCCGCTACCTGCTTTTCCAGGAAAAGCCCATCTTCCGAGCTTTCCAGGCATTTGGCCTCCTCACCTTAGGAGGAACCAAGAAAGACTGATTCTGTCCTTGGTAAATCCAAACAAGTGAGACCACTGGGACTGGGACTGGGACTGGATCTGGGTGCCTGGCGTCCTGGATCCCATGTTCAGAGAGTTCCATCAATAAGGAAGTGAGTTGAGGTCACTTTTTTCAGGAACTGAATGAGATCACTGCCTCGGCAACCACTTTGTCCTAAGAGTTTCTTTCAACGGTCCCATGAGATGGAGGCTGCCCCTACTTCCTGTGACACTTTCACAAATTAGAATGGTATATCAACCATAGGGAACCAGGAACAGCTTTCCACACAGTCTTGGTTTGGTCCATATTCTCTACATTAAGATGAGAGAGGCTGATTCAGAATCATCCCTTCATCCTGACCAGGTTGTTTGCGATGGAAGATGACTTTTGCTCTCTCAGGTCTTTCATACCTGCCTACATCTTCTCCAGGGATCATTTCTGCATGGCGCTTTGAGGTTCTCAGCAGATGGAAGATCCACTACATTCCTGTATTGTAAGATCAACACTGTCCCTGCTCTTCTGTAAACATGTTATTAACACAAACAGTGTATGGTTAGTGTTAATAACATGTTCCATTTGGGTTAGGAATTATTCTGCTGCATGAATAATGGTATTGGAAACTTGTGATTATTTTAAGAATATAGAGATGAAATATATGTATGAAAAAAGAAATCTAAGTAAGATTTGAAGCCCAGAAGGGCATTGGGCCCTTGATTGTGATACTTAGCGTTGAATTACATTCTGCACCAATGTCTCAGATAAATCAATACACAATAGCATAAGACCTTGTTACTTGAATGATTGAATGTAGAAGAGAACATCCAGTCAAAAAGGGATACTCGGTAGGATTAAGAAGATAGTTAGTATGTTTAGGAAGAAGAGTGAGTATAGGATTTGGAACAAAAGTTCTTTAGCAATAGGTTATTTATTAGAGTTTGAAAGTAAATGTCAGCACATGTGAAGAGTCAGTCACAATGATGAACTGGGGAATATATGTAGGAAAGCAGATAGCAATAGAGACATTATGAAATCAGGCAAATTATAAAGTGAGGGATAGGATTAGACATTTTCCATTGGGTTGAGTTTGAATATATAATTTTAAGAAGAAACACATGTGTAGTCACCAATAGAATTGACATTTGAGAGCATTAGGGAACCTGGACATGGATGTTTTTAGTAATCCATGTTTTCTTTCCATTTGGGCTTTTATACAATCATAAGTGTGACCTTTGCATTTTGTGTCCAGAATATTTCTGTGATTAAATGTATATGAAGATCAGGTGACATGAGTCCACTTCCACCATTTCAGGGAGCAATATTTTGAAGACGTATAAATTAGTATTGGGGGTACAAAGAGGTGTACACTGTGTCTATGAATATAGAGATAATGCATGAATAGACCATAGTGTGAATAAATAATATAACTGGTTCCACTTTAAATAATGGATAGAATTGATATCTGAAAAGATATAAGAAATCTTATATTGACATACAATCATTCATTCAAACCAGTTATACATCTAATGGTAATATCAGAGTGATAATTAATATGAATGGTATGTGAGTTTTGCTTCCAAAGTGATTATGGAAATCAAAATTAATGTGTTTGGTATGAAATCTCATGAAAAGACCAGTCAAGAAACTTAGAGGAATACATGTGTTCTGAAGCAGGACGTGATTAAAAGTGAAACAAATGCCTATAAATTTTTGAACTTGTGGATGAAATCATATATCCTATGATGTCCATAAACTGAAAAAATAATAATGTACCAATATTGAATAAAAATGAACTTCAAAATACACATCATGTCCCGTAGGATTCTACTTGCATTGATGTTTAACTGATTCAGTTACTGTAAAAATATTAGGATTTGTAAGCTCCATTCACTGAAGTTAGTTTTCAGTACTAGGAAATAATTATGTATTTCAGGCAGATGAATATTTCTGAGAATTATCTTGTGAAAAGTTGATTATAAACCACATATAGAAACATGAGTGAATTTAAGGAGTGTATAATAAGAAACATATATTTCACATTTTGAAAAATCTGGACAGTATATATATATATATATATATATATATATATATATATATATATAGATATATAGATATATAGATATATAGATAGATATAGATAGATAGACACACACAGACATTATAATGTAGCAATCTATATGCTAATCGAAATTCACCGTGTAATACATATCATCCACCTATCCAAAAATATTCATTTTACTGAACATCGATTTATATATAATGTTGTTCATCTAGGAAATTCACCAATAGGTTTAATTTTCAGTTCCATCATGATTTAGGGGGATTGATATCTTATCAAAATATGTATCTTTCAAAATCAGTGAGCTTACAAAAATGTACTTGTGATACCAGGTAGGATTCTAAATATGCATAAAAAATACATGTGATGAATAGGCTACAGAGAATGGGAGACATTAATTTACATATGTGTTAACTTTAAAAACTCATTGAGAACTATTACAATGAAAAGTTGACTAGATTTATAACACATACCCTTGATAAAGCAGAAGGGAAGTCCAAGTATGCACCATGCCTCCTATGAACAGCCTGTATTTCTATTCTGTTAGGTTTCTTGTTCTCCATCATATTAGGATTAGTAGTCAGAGTCTAGTAGGTTATGGGTTAATGTCAGGGATTCATTATTTCAAATGGAAAATATGAAAATGAATCTAATGTGTATGCAAATATGTGCTACACAAAAATCATCCCACTCTCATCCAGAACAATGCCTTGACATAACCTTCGCCCCAATTAAGACACAATTAGTGGAGAAGAGTTAGAAAATCTGTGAATACATATGTGGAAATGAAAATGCTCAGGAGTTCACAGCCTTGGAGGCGGTAGAGGAATTTCCAAAAGTATGGGATAGGGTAAATACTCCACAAATATGGAGTTCTGCTGGCCTAATGACTCTTTGAGAAACTGCCTTTGAGGTTGGGCCCTTGTAATATATGTTGTTGTCAAGAGCTTCAGCTTCCTTTGTAGTGAGACAATCAAAGCTGGATCTGCATATATGTGACCTGAAGGACATGGTTTCTTCTTTTCTAGTGAACATGAGGCAGCAGTTCTAAATTCCCTCGTTGTAGGTAAACTGTGGCCACTGGGAGCTAAGTGTCTCCTCGTGTGGACTGAGAAGCCATTTGGTCATTCTCCACTTTTCCTGGTGATTCTTACTGCTGCACTGGGAGTTTGGTATTGGCTTCAGTAAATACCATGAGTTCAACGGGGACACAGTGCTGGAGGGAGTACTCTCACGTGTGGTGGGTCAGGGTGTGCAGGAGAACGCCCCAACCAGGCTTCTATTCAACAAAGCTTGCCCCCTTGTCTGTAGCAACCCAATTCTGAACATTGCCCTAAAACCTCTCAATGTAACAAGATGCCTTTACATATAAGGGTCTGCTGGCTGCACCATGTCAGTCAAAAGGCATTTGGAAGCCAATGGCAGATCCATGTGGCCCCTCACAGATGTTTTATCATACACCTGCAAACCACTGCTCTAGGCCCACTACTAAGCAGGTTCCAACGTACTGGCATCTTTGTTCTACACCATTTTCATGAAACCCAGTAAATCAAGGCACTGTCTGGTACACTCATGATCAGCAACAGAACATCCAATGATTCTCCAGTGCCACCTGCTCTTGGGAATTATTCCATGGTATTTATCTAGCCATTTTTTAAGGATGAAGTTGGTGTCACTGTGGATTTCAATTCATTCAGGAACCATTAAATGGTGAGGAAGCTCATTTCAATGAAAGCTCAGGAGAACTCTCACAGGCAAGTCTTCCCAAAGAGTGGCCAAAAGGTCAAATGAAGCCTGGCCCATTGAGGTCTACAATGTGAGTTCCATGTGTTATTTGACTCTCAAGAATGGCTGCCAAGTCTTTCAGAATGAAATCATGTGATATCCTAGCTGAGATTCCCAGTGCTCTGTGGAAAGCCATCCTGGGCCTAAATCTCAGTCTCCAAGGGCAACTCTCCTGCATGGCCTTCTAAAATCCCAACAGAATTCATGGTAATACTTCTCTGAGTTCAGTTCCAAAACTCAGTCTCTAAGGGGAATCACACCATAGTTCAAGCCCAGGTTGATCCAGGAATCTCTTCCTACTGCCACACAACTGACCACAATTAATACCAAAACACTCCCACATGGCCCTCATCTTCTTTTATATAGACACTCATCATAACCTCTGGGTTGAGGTTTCCATGAGGGGTGCATACCAAGACAGTGTCCAAAATAATCTCCCTTGCCTCTAATTTGCCTAAAGTCAGGGTGGCCTGGAAACCCTTCCTGTTAACCAGGAATGATCAAATACGCCTGCCATTAATACTGATGTACTTCTCCAAATAATCACACTGGGCCAAGTGGCTGATTCAGACACATCTCTTTACAAAGCAATAAAACAAAGAGCCACAGGTGATGCCTATTCATTTCCATTTGAAAACTCTTTTCTTCAGGATTCACAAAGGGGTGGCCTAAGGCAAAGACCTTCTAGATATTCACAGCACCAGAACCATAGGTAAGCAAAATTCCCAAAGCAGGGTTTCTCCACATAGACTTTACTGGTCACACTGATATCTGAGTTTCCTGAGATGCTCCCATTTCCTTCAGCTCTCCAGTACATGGCCATGTCACAGTATCTTGAACAGAAAACCATGAGCCTATTCCGGAGAGTGCCCAGAATTCAGGAATAAAACAGGAAATTAGGAAGATAGTAATTGCTACCCATCCATAAGGAAAGCTGCAGTCCAATCATAAATTGGGCAGTATGAATTCTGGGAAGCATTATACTAGACAGGACACATTCATTGATGCATTATGTTTTCTAATGTCTACAACTACAAACACAGTGGATACATAGACATAGAAACACTTGCCTTGTCAAACGACTTACTAGAAACAGTCCACTTCAAATCAAACAAACTGCCTTTCCTACCAATTCTCAGAACATGAGAAAAAACAACAAACTCACACCCACAACAACATAGGACTTTCTTCCCCCAAGTAGGTCTTTGACTCTCCGGAATTACCTCTGATTGTTGTACCATACTATGTTCCCCCAAAATGCCCTGTACTGTCTCAGATCTGGACTCCTTGGCAAACTCTTTGAAGTTGTCAGGAGCCAGCTTTGAGCCACTACCTTCTTTCTCAGGAAAGGCCACTCTCCAAAGCTCTCCTGGCATTTGGCCATTCTCAAATCAGTAGGTACCAAGAAAGACTGATTCTGTCCTTGGTAAAACCAAACAAGTGAGCCCAGTGGGACTGGGTCTGGGACTGGTTCTGTGTGCCTGGCTTCTGGGATTCCAAGTTCAGAGTGTTCCAAGACCAAGGAAGTGAGATAGGTCACTTCCGTTCGGAACTGAATGAGGTCACTGGTTTGGCAACCACTTTGTCCTAATAGTTCCTTCAAAGGGTCCCATGAGATGGAGGCTGCCCCTACTTTCTGTGACACTTTCACAACTTAGAACGATATATCAACCATAGGCACCCGGGAACAGCTCTCACACAGACCTGGTTTGGTCCATCTTCTCTACATTAAGAAGAGAGAGGCTGATTCATAAACATCCCTTCATCCTAACCAGGTTGTTTGCCTTACATGATGACTTTTGCCCTCTCAGGTCCTTTATAGCTGCCTTCATCTTCCCCAGGGATAATTTCTGCATGGACCTTTGAGGTTCTCAGCGGGTGGAAGATCCCCTATATTCCTCTATATTAAGACCAACTCTGTCCCTGTTCTTCTATAAAGTTAGATTGAGGGAACAATGTATGGTTAGGGTTAATAACATGTTCTATTTAAGTTAGGAATCATTCTGCTGGATGAATAATGGTATTGGGAACCTGGGATATTTATAAGAATATAGATTTGAAATATAAGTATGAAAACAGAAATCTAGGTAAGATTTTAAGCCCAGAAGCGCATTGGGCCCTTGATTGGAATACTTAGCATTGAATTTCGTTCGCACAGATGTCTCTGATAAATCAATATACAATGGCATATCATCTTGTACCCTGGATGATTGAATGTAGAAGAGTTCATCCAGTCAAAAAGGGATAGTTGTTAGGATTAGGAAGATAGTCGGTCTGTTTCGGAAGAAGAGTGAGTATAGGATTTGGACCAAAAGTTCAATAGCCCTAGGTTTTCGGTTAGAGAGTGAATGTAAATTTCAGCACATGTGGAGAGTCAGTCACAATGATGAACTGGGAAAATTATGTAGGAAATCAGATATCAATACACACATTATGAAATCAGGCAAAGTATAAAGTGAATGATAGGATTAGACATTATCAACAAGGTTGAGTTTCAATATATAATCTTAGGAAGAAACAAATATTTAGTCACCAATATGATTGACATTTGAGAGCATTAGGAAACCTGGACATGGATGTTTTTAGTAATCCAGGATCACTTTCCATCTAGGATTTGCTACAATCAGAAGTGTGACCTTTGAATTTTGTGATCAGAATATTACTGTGATAAAATGTATATGTAGATCAGGTGACATGAGTATTTCTTCTAACATTTTGGGAGCAATATTTTGAAGAGGTATAAATTAGTATTGGGGGTACACAGAGTTGTACCCTGTGTCTATGAATGTTGAAGAAATGAATGAATTGACAATACTGTGAATAAATAATATACTATTTCCACTTTAAATCATGGATTGAATTGATATCTGAAAATATATAAAAATCTTATATTGATATACAATCATTCATTCCAACGAGTTATACATCTAATGGTAATATTAGGGTTATGTTTTATCATGAAGGGTGTGTGAGTTTAGCTTCAAAAGTTATTATGGAAATGGAAAATAATGTGTTTGGAACGAAATCTCATGAAAAGATGAGTCAAGAAATATAGAGGAATTCATATGTTCTGAAGCAGGATTTGATTGTAAGTATAAAAAAAGCCTATAAATTTCCTAACTTGTGGATGAAATATATATCCAATGATGTGCAAAAACTGAAAAAATAGTAATGCACCAGTTTTGAATGAAAATGAACGTCAAAATACACATCATATCCCATAGGAATCTACTTGCATTGATGCTAAACTGGCTCAGTTACTGTAGAAATATTATGATTTGTATGCACTATTCACTGAAGTTAGTTTTCAGTACTAGGAAACGAATACGTATTTCAAGTGGATGAATTTTTATGAGAATAATCTTGTGAAATGTTGACTATAAATTTACATATACGAACACGAATGAATTTAGGGAGTGTATAATAAGAAACATATATTTCATATTTTGAAAAATCTTGAGAGTTTATATATATATATATATATAGATAGATAGATAGATAGATAGATAGATATAGATATGTGTGTGTGCATTTATGTATTTATATATATATATATATATATATATATATATATATATACACACACACACACACACACACACACAGACACTAAAATGTATCAATATGCATGCCAATCGAAATTCACTATGAATCATATATCATCCACAGATCCAAAAATAATCATTTTACTGAACATGGATTTATGTATAATATTGTTCAACTAGGAAGTTCACCCATAGGTTGAAGTTTCAGTTCCAACAGCGTTTAGGAGGAGTGATCTCTTCCCACAATTTGTATCTCCCAAGACAGCCAAACTCACAAGGATATACGTGTGATACCAGTTATGTTTCTATATTTGCATATAAAAATACATGTGCTGAACAGGCTGCAGAGAAAGGGAGACAGGAATTCACATATTTGTTAACTTTAAAAACACATGGAGATCAATTTCAATTAAAAATTGACTAGATTTATAACACCTACCCTTTATCATTCAAAAGGAAAGTCCAACTATACACCATGCCTTCTCTGAACTGCTTTCATTTCCATTCTGTTTGGTTATTTTTGTCCATCATTTTAGGATTAGTAGTCAGAGTCTATTAGGGTATGGGTTAATGTCAGGAATTCAGTAATTCGAATGGAAAATAGGAAAATGAATCCAATGTGTATGCAAATATGTGCTACACAAAAATATTCCCACTCTCATCCAGAACATTGCCTTTACATTACCTTTGCCCCAAATAAACACAATTAGAGAAGAAGAGTTAGGAAATCTGTGAATACATAACGGAAATGGAAAATATTCAGGAGTTCACAATCTTGGATGTGGTAGAGGAGTTTCCAAAAGTGAGGGACAGGGTAAACACTCCACAAACATGGAGCTCATTGGGCCTAAAGACTCTTGAGAAACTGCCTCTGAGGTTGGGCACTTGAAATATATGTTGTTGTCAGAAATTTTAGCATCCTTTCTAGTGAGACCAACAAAGCTGGGTCTGATCTCTGTGACCTGGAAGATATGGTTTTTTATTTTCCAATGAACATGAGGAAGCAGTGCTGAATTCTCTCTTTGTAGGTAAACTGTGGCCACTGGGGTCTAAGTGTCTTCCCATGTGGACTGTGAAGCCATTTGATCATCTTCCACTTTTCGAGGTGTTTCTTGCTGCTGCACTGTGAATTTGGTATTTGCTTCAGGAAATACAAGGAGTTCAACAGGTACCAGTGATGGAGGGAGTTCTGTCACATGTGGTGGGTCAAGGTCTGCAGGAAAATGCACCAACCAGGCTTCTACCCCACATAGCTTGCCCGCTTGTCCATAGCAATCTGATTCTGAACATTGCCCGGAAACCTCTCCATATAACAAGATGCTTTTATATAATAGGGTCTGCTGACTTCACCATGTCAGTCTCAAGCCATTTGGAATCCAAGGGCAGATCCACATGGTACCACCACAGATGTTTTATCACATACCTGCACACCACTGCTCTAGGCCCACTACTCAGCAGTCTCCAACTTACAGGGATCTCTTTTCTACACTGTTTTCATGAAACCAAGTAAATCCAAGCACAGTCTGGTACACTCATGACCAGCAACAAGTCATCCAAAGTTTCTCCATTGCCACCTGGTCATTGAAATTTCAAAAAATTCATGGTATGTATTTAGCTATTTTTCAAAGATGAAGTTGGAGGCACTGTGGGTTTCAAATTATTTAGGAAACATTAAATGGTGAGGAAGCTCATTTCAAAGAAATCTCTGGAGAACTCTCACAGGCAAGGCTTCCCAAAGAGTGGCCAATATTTCACATGAATCCAGGCCCATTGAGGTCTAAAATGTGAGGTCTATGTGTGTTTTGACTCTCAATTATGGCTGCCAAGACTTTCAGAATAAAATCACGTGAAATCCTGGCTGAGATTCCCAGTGCTCTGTGGAAGCCACCTTGGCCAGGATCTCAGTTTTCAGGATGACTCTCATGTGTTGCCTCCTAAAATTCCAACACAATTCATGGCAATACTTCTCTGAGGACAGTTCCAGAATTCAGTCTCTAATAACACCAGAGTTCAAGCCCAGGTGAACTAAGTCATCTCTTCCAACCGCCACACAAACGACCAGAATTAAAACCAAAACACTCCCACATGGCCCTCAACATTCTCCATATAGACACTTATCATAACCTCTGGCTGGAAATTTCCATGAGGGGCACAGACAAAGACAGTATCCAAATAAGTTCCCTTGCCCCTCATTTGCCTAAAGTCAGGGTGGCCTGGACACCCTTCCTGAGAACCAAGAGTGATTAAATAGGCCTGCACTTAGTACTGCTCTGCATCTCCAATTTGGGGCCTACTTACTTTCAGGTATAGATTCTTTATGTGATTTGGAGTCATGAGAAAAGCCAAGCACCTCTGGGCTAGTCTCTGCAGGGTTTGAAGAACTCATTTGACCCAAAAGATCCCTATTCTCACTTGATGGATTTCAGGAACCTAACAGAGGAAAGCAAAGGACTTAATCCACACTGACTCCTCATTTGGCCATTTTGGTTTTGGATGCACACATGGTATCTTTCTTTAGATCCATCAGGTGCTAAGAATCTAAGCCACAGCATCACACAGGGTCATGAGGCTGATTCAGACACATCCCTTTCCAAAGCAATCAAGCAAAGAGCCACAGGTGATGCCCATTCATTTGCATTTGAAGACTCTTTTCTTCAGGCTTCACAAAGGAGTAGTCTGAGGCAAAAAGCTTTCTGAAATTCAGGGCAACAGAACAATAGGTAAGCAAATGGCCCAAAGCAGGATTTCTCCACTGAGACTTTCCTGGTCACACTGATATCTGAGTTTTCTGAGATGCTCGCCATTCCCTTTAGCTATCCAGTACATGGCCATGCCACAGAGCTTGGAGGTGGTATATATATTGGACACATAACCATGAGCCTATTTTGGAGAGTGGAGTGAATTCAGGAACAAAATAGAAACTTAGGAAGATAGTAGGTGTTGCCCATTCATAAGGCAAGCCGCAGTCCATTCATAAATTGGCAGGATGAATGTTGGGAAGATTTCTACTAGACAGGAGTCATCCATTGATGCATTCTCTTTTCTGATGTCTAGAACCACGGACACAGTGGGATACACAGACTTAGAAACACTCGCCTTTTCATAAGACTTATTAGAAACAATTCACTTCAAACCAAAAAACCGCCTTTATTACCTATTCTCAGAACATGAGACCAAACCACAAACCAACAGCCACATCCACAAAGACAATTTCTTCCCCCAAGTCAGTCTGAGAGTATCCATAGTGTCCTCTGATTGGTGGGCCATACTATGTTACCCCGAAATTTCCTGTCCTGTCTCAGATCTGGTCTCCTTGGTCAACACTGTGAAGTTCTCAGGAGCCAGCGGTGATCCACTAACTGCTTTCTCAGGAAAGGCCACTCTTCAGAGCTTTCCTGGCATTTGGGCATCCTCACCTCCTTAGGTACCAAGAAAGACTGACTCTGTCCTTGGTAAATCCGAACAATTGAGACCACTTGGACTGGGACTGGGACTGAAACAGGATTTGGGTGCCTAGCTTCCTGGATCTCAAGTTCAGAGTGTTCCATCACAAAGGATGTTAGGTGAGGTCACTTCCTTCATGATCTGAATGAGGTCACTGCCTTGGCAACCACTTTGTTCTAACAGTTGCTTCAAAGTGTCCCATGAAATGGAGGCTGCCCCTACATCCTGTGACACTTTCAAAAGTTCGAATGGTATATCAACCATAGGCACCCGGGAAGTGCTCTCCACACTGGCCTGGTTTGGTCCTTCTTCTCCATATTAAGAAGAGAGAGGCTGATTCAGACACATCCCTTCATCCTGACCAGGTTGTTTTCAATGGAAGATGACTTTTGCTCTCTCAGTTCCTACATATGTGCCTACAACTTCTCCAGAGATCATTTTGCGTGGACCTTTGAGTTTCTCAGCAGTTGGAAGAAACCGTACATTCCTGTATTTTAAGATCAACTCTGTCCCTGCTCTTCTGTAAAGTTAGATTGAGGGAAGAGTGTATGGTTAGGGTTAATAACAGTTTCGATTTGGGTTAGGAATCATTCTGCTGAATGAATAATGGTATGGCGAACCTTCGATATTTTCAAGAATATATAGGTAAAATATAAGTACGAAAACAGAAATAAAGGTAATATTTGAAGCCCAGAAGGGCATTGGGTCTTTGATTGCAATATTTAGCTTTGATTTATTTTCTGCACAGATGTCTCAGATAAATCAATATACAAAGGCATAGGACCTTGTACTTTGAATGATTGATTGTCAAAAAGAACTTCCAGTCAAAAATGGATAGTCGGGGGGCTGGGGATGTGGCTCAAGTGGTAGCGCGCTCGCCTGGCATGCGTGCGGCCCGAGTTCGATCCTCAGCACCACGTACAAACAAAGATGTTGTGTCTGCCAAGTACTAAAAAAACTAAATGTTAAAAAATTCTCTCTCTCTCTCCCTCTCTCTCTAACTCTTTCTTTAAGAAAAAAAATTAAAAAAAGCATAGTCGGTAGGATTAGGACGATAGTTGGTAAGTTTAGAACGGAGAGTAAGTATAGGATTTGCACCAAAAGTTCTTTAGCTATGGGGTTTCGGGTATAGAGTGAATGTAAATGTCAGCACTTGTGAAGAGTCAGTCACAATGATGTACTGGGGAAAATATGTAGGAAAGCAGATTTCAATAGAGACATTAGGAAATCTGGCAAAGTATATTCGGTAATGAAAATTTAGTAAAATAGGTAAATGTCGCTTGCTGTTTTTCTGTATGCTTAACAAAAAACTATTGAAATCTTGAGAACTGTTTGCTAATCTTGTTCCCAGAATGTGCTGTCCCCAACTGCCAACCTACAGAATGTACTCATTCACCCGGTTGCACGCAAACTGCTCACTCGCCCAGACCAAACAATAAAGTTCCCTCTCTGCCCTCTCCAAGGAAAGTATATAAGCTCTGCTTAAGCTGTTCTCAGGGCTCTCTGATCTATTCAAGTGAGCTCTGAGCCCCAACATGCTGAATCCCCAATAAACCCTTTGCTTTTGCATGAGACAGTCTCTTGGTGGGCTCTTCACCCGATGCTCGCCTGACCTTTACATATGGAGGTTCCACTGAGATCCGGCAGCGGCGAACGAGAGACCCCAACAGGCTCCTCTTGGGGTATGTATGGTGCCTCTTTCTGGTTTCAGGTTTCAGGTTAGGGCTTCGCAAAATGGCTGTCAATGAAGAGTGTGAGCTCTCTCCGACGGTGGCTGACATACGTGTCACAGAGCCACAGGCCACATCCCTGGGGGATGCTCCAGAGTATTCGGGAAATCGAGGAGCAATAGTCTCCTCAATTCAGTGATATTTTGTTTCAGATTCAGTATCGCCAGCCCATCGGGTTGGGCCAGATACTTAGTCCTGGTCTCAGTGTTCGAAGTTCCATTGTCTGTCTTTATTTTCTTGTCTTGTCTGTGTCGTGTGTCGTTGCTTTTACTGTTTGTGTATCTTTCATTATGGGACAGAGCACTTCAATGCCTGTGTCCCTAACCCTCAATCACTGGACCAAAGTACCCTTAAGGGCTCAGAATCTTTCTTTTTCAGTAAAATTCTGGACCTGGCAGACTCTCTGTGCCTCAGAATGGCCCACCTTTGTATTCGGATGGCCCCTAGAAGGATCTTTCTACTTCCCACTAATTTAAAAAGTCAGACGATATTGTCTTTCAGCCAGGGCCACATAGCCATCTGGATCAACAGCCATATATCTTAACTTGGCAGGACCTCTGCAAATCTCCTTCATGGGTGAAGCTTTTCCTTGCCCCTACCCCCACTCCTACTGCTTCCCCCATGATCTCTCAAACCCTCTGCTGCTCCTCCTCCTCCAACCTCTGTTCTCCCTGAGACACAAGATTTGACTCTACTGGACTCTCGTCCCCCTCCTTATCTCCTGCCCACGTCCCCCAAAGACCAACACCCTCTAAGTGATTCCCCTGCTGCTGACTCAACCTCTCCACCATTGGAGAAAGCTAAGCCAGCCCAGTGCCCTCCAGATAATTTCCCCGCGGCACACACAGCCCCTCCTCTTCTGGAGGAAGCTAGCCCGGCTAAAGGTACTCACCAGCGGTGAATGATTGAAAAACCTGGAACTCGAATGATGCTCCCCCTCCATCCCTAGGGGCCAATGATTGACAACGGCCTTGGGGGAAAAATGCAAGCCTACCAGTATTTACCTTTCTCCTCTTCAGACCAATATAACTGGAAAAATAAAAATCCCCGTTTTACCGAGGACCCCAACCGGCTCCTAGGTGTGGTTGAGTCATTGATGTTTTCACACCAGCCTACTTGGGATGACTGCCAACAACACCTAGGGTTGTCTCTTCATGACAGAGAAACAAAAGAGAATCCTCCTGGATGCTAGAGAAAAACATCCTCTGACCAGATGTGTAACCGACAAAACTTCCCAACATATTTAACCCGGCTTTCCCTTGAATCGACGAAACTGGGACCCCAACACCTTTGAAGGTAGGGAGCATCTGTCCACTTATCACTGGGCTCTAATTGTGGGTATCTTAGTGGCCGCTAGGCGACTTACAAATTTTGCCAAGTTAAGAGAGATTATTCAAGGGCCTGATGAATCTCCCTCTATGTTTTTAGAGAGAATTATGGAGGCATATAGGAGATATACTCTTTCGATCCTCAGGCAGAGGATCAAAAGTCATCTGTCAAGATGGCCTTTATGGGCAAGCTGCCCTGGATATTAAAAGAAAGTTACAATGCTTAGATGGATTACAAGATATGACTTTGAGAGATTTAGTCAGAGTAGCCGAGAAGGTATACTATAAGAAAGAAAGTGAGGAATAGTAGGGAGCAAAGGAAGGATAAAAGAAACAAAAGACAGACTAAGGCATTGACTAAGGTCCTGGTCACAACAACAAATAGGCCAGAAATAAGAAACATGGAGACAGGAAGGGATACCGGGGCCCAGACTAGAGGCCACCCCTGGCCTCAATTTAATGTGCCTACTGTAAAGAAAAAGGACACTGCTTCAAAGAGTGCCATTGAAAGAGACAGCCACTCTAGCCAGCCATTCTGACTCTGGAGGATGACTAAGAATGTTGGGTCTCAGATCCCCTCCGAGAGCTCAGGGTAAATTTTGAAGTGGAGGGGACCCTAGCAAACTTTGAAGTGGATACAGGGGCAATATACTCTGCCCTTATGGCCCCATTGGTCTCTCTATCAAATAAAAAGGTCTCTAATTCAAGGGGCTAATGGCAGAAAATATCGGGTTTGGACAACTAAGAGGACCATGGACCAGGGGAAAGGAAAAATCCATCACTCGTTCTTAGTAATCCCAGAATGCCCGGCCCCATTGATGGGCAGAGATCTGCTCACCAAGCTCCGGGCCAAAATAACTTTTAACCCTGAAGGCCCACAAGTGGAATTTCTAAATCCTTCAATAAAAACTCCTATAGTCACGGCTCTGAATATGTCAGTAGAAAATGTATATCAACTCACTCACCTTGGTTCAAAGAAATTGCATTCATTCCTGAAGGATGAAGAACAGAGCAAAAGGAAAGAACAGCAAAAGGAAATAACTGAATGGGTAACAAAAGCCTGTCAGGTCTGTCATGGTTAATGCTTACCCTTCCAAGCTTCCTGCAAAAAAGCACCTACGAGGAACCAGACCAGGACAATTCTGGGAAGTGGACTTTACTAAAATTAAGCCAGCAAGGTTTGAAATTAAATATCGCCTAGTCTTTGTAGATATATTTTGAGGATGGATTGAAGCCTTTTCCAGGAAAAAAGAAAAAAAACGAAACAGCGCAAATGGTTGTCAAGAAGATCCTGAAAGATATTTTTACAAGATACGGCCTGCCTAAAGTAATAAGGTCTGATAATGGTCTGGCGTTTGTAGCCCAAGTAAGTCAGGGGTTAGGCAAGACCCTGGGGATTAATTAAAAGTTACATTGTGCTTATAAACCACCGAGTTCAGGACAGGTAGAAAGAATGAATAGAACCATTAAAGAGACCATAACGAAATTAAGCTTAGAAACCTGCATAATAGATTGTACTATGCTCCTTCCTTATGCACTATTTCATGGAAGAAACACTCCCTCTGTTTCTTTGTGTAACCTTACCCCCTATGAAATTGTCCATGGTTCCCCTCCTTCAGTAAGGGACCTAACCCCAACTCTAAGACCTAACGATTCCTTCCACACCCCATTGCTTGACTGAATTAAAGCTCTTGAAAGAACTCAGGGATATCTGTGAAAACAGATGGCCAATGCCTATCAACCTGGGGACGAATGGACTCTACATCAATATCAAGTAAGAGACTTCATCTACATAAGTCGACATCAGGTGTCATCCCTGAAACCCCACTGGAAATGACGATACAAGGTGCTACTTATAACACCTACAGCGGTAAAGGAAGACAGAATCACTTCCTGGATCCATACCTCTCATCTCAAGCCTGCGCCCTGCCAGACTCTGGCTGGAAAATGGAAAAGATTGGTAAAACTTTCAAATTGTGTATTTACCCTGTGTCTAAGGCTATAGACTCTTCCCTTGAACACCAGTAGTCCTAAACCTATTAAACCCGTTCAGCAGCGATGGCTGATCACAAATCCTACTGGTAAAGAAGTATGATCTATCTCGCATGCAGCCCACTTAGGGACTTGGTGGACATCTATCCACCCAGACATTTGTCAGCTGGCTATAGGTCTTTCCTATTGGGATATACCTGATGAAGAGGATCCCACTAAATTTCCATTAAATCCATTCTGCACCATTGATAATGGAAACAATCATTATGGATGTAGGGACACGCGAGCCAGATGCAGGTTGGCTAGCCTAGATTACTATGTTTGCCCGGTGGACTACCAAAGCCACAAACAGTCACGGTTGTGTGGGGGGAATGCCGACTTCTTCTGTATGTCTAGGGATGTGATCATACAGGCAGTGCATGATGGAACCCAAACTCCTCATCAAATTCTGTACACAGCATTGGCCCTATTACCAATTAGATCACCCAAACTGTTGGCCCCTAGAGGGGTCTCTAGATCCTCAAATTCTGCATGACCTTTTTAACTTCTGAATGTCCTCAAAAGGGTGAAAGGTGATTTCCCTATGTGGAGGCCTTTTCCCTCCTTCGCTCACATCCTGAACTATGCTTCTCCAATAGGTCCTCACACTCAGCCTTCCGCTCCAGACTCTCTGCTGTCACTCTCACCTCAGCAACATGATTTCTCCCCTCCAATTACTAGATCAAAAACCCAAACCTCCGCCGGATCTCAGACCATTTCCCCCTTTCTGAGGTAGCAGGTACTGAGGTAACCCTCCACCGAATCACTCCTCTCTTCTCCAGTCAGTGCCCACACCGGGTCCCACCAGTTCCTCTTAACAGCTAACCCAAAGCTCAAACCAGCTGAGGAGAACCCTCAGACCCCTATCCAAGATGTAGTGAAAATGGCCTTTAAAGTTTCTTTGTCATTAGTGAAAACAGGTTACTAAGAATTTAAAGTCCCTCACAGGCTTTTAGGGATACTAAATCCTATCTTCTCCTCTGTTCTACCTGTTCTACTGCTCACCTTTTTGTTGCTAGGAAAATCACAAACACCTTTGCCAGTATTCTTTCACATCTCTGCTACCTCATTCTCAGATCCACGGAGCTGCTCACAGCCATGCCTTCCCCATCTCCCCCCTCTGTTCCAGGCCCACAGAAAAACATTAATTGACCTTCTACGGAAGTCTTCAGCATGGCTGACTTTAGGACTTTCAGGAAAAGAGTCCCCATGAAAGACTTCAAAGTAGATAAACTTCCTCTTTCCATGTTGCCCTGTTGTACTTGGTCACTGGCTAAAAATATCAGCACTCCTAAGTTAGACACCCCCTTACTAGTTTTTCACGAAATATGTGAACAAGGCCTTTGGCATTGATCTGGGGCTTCACAGAGATGGCTACATTTCAAAGATAAAGAAGTTACCAACTGGGCTCCATGGTAACAGCTGGAAGGGGGAAAATAAAGGGAAAAAAAAGCTCTCCTTCACCCAGGTTTCCTTGAAAAGTTAACTTGCCCAGAACAGAGGAATAAAACAGAAAAAAAATCTGCTTTTTGTGAACTTCTGCAGGCTGTGAACTTCTGCGCCCCTTCCCTTATATGTTGGGTACAAAATTCTGAAACTACCTAAACGTGAGTTTCAGGGAATTAATTGATTATAACAGAAGTAATGCCCTCTGAATCCGGTTGCTAATAAAATGGAAAGTTTCCCTGTTTTTGGTAGTATCTTAGGTGCCGTGCCTTGTCCGTCTCTACAACAGTATAATTCTATAGACTTAAACATTGTTTATGTTTTCAAGAAATTGTCAAGACGATGTGATTAAATGTGTAAAGGTGCAGATGTTTCCCAGAGTGTTTTATCATAATGCAGGTTCATTTGAAGTTCAAATAGGGGGGCATAAAACTCGGTTCCACTGAGAACATATATCCATCACTTTAGCCATCCTATTAGGAATAGGAGTTGCTGCAGGCGTGAGCACAAGAACCACTGCCTTGGTCCATGGGATACAACAAATGACACAATTAGAAGCAGCAATAGACCAAAACTTAAAGATATTAGAATCCTCCATCTTGGCTTTGCAGGAATCTTTAACCTCTCTCTCTGAAGTTATTTTACAGAAAAGGCGAGGGTTGAACCTCCTCTTCATGAAAGAAGGGGGCCTTTGTTCTGCATTGATGGAGAATGTTGTGTTTTTGCCGACCATACTGGAGTTGTAAAAAAATCTAGGAGTAAATTAAATAGATGCCTTGAAGAGTGTCAATGAGAGAGAGAGGCCCAAAAAGTGTGGTTTGAGTCTTGGTTCACACAGTCCCCCTGGTTAACTACGCATTTATCAACCCTGGACAGTTCAATAATAATCCTCATATTATTGCTAACTATAAAACCCTGTTTGCTCAACCGTGTAATTTCTTTTTTCCAAGCTCAAATTGGATGAGTTAAACTTATGGTAATACCCCACTAGCAAACATAGAATGTGACACCCCGCAATGATCACTTTTATGATTAAAAGTAGCCAGAAGAAGTGGGGAATGAAAGGTTAATTGAATAGGCACTTTTCACTTCCTTTTTTCCTGTATGCTTAACAAAACACTGTTGAAATCTTGAGAAATGTTTGCTAATCTTGTTCCCAGAATGTGCTGTCCCCAACTGACTAACTGCAGAATGTGCTCCCTCACTGGGTTGCATGCAAACTGACCACTCGCCCTGACCTATCAATAAACTTCCCTCCCTGCCGTCACCAAGGAAAGTGTATAAGCTCTGCTTAAGCTGTTCTAAGGGCTCTCTACTCTATTCAAGTGAGCTCTGAGCATCAACATGCTGGACCCCCAATAAACACTGCGCTGTTGCATGAGATAGTCTCTTGGTGGTCTCTTCTTTCGACCTCATCCGACCTTTACTTGGATAATTAAATGTAGAAGAGAACATCCATTCAAAAAGGGATAGTCGGTAGGATTAGGAATATAGTTGGTAGGTTTAGGAAGAAGACTGTGTATAGGATTTGGAACAAAAGTTCCTTAGCAATAGGGTTTCGGTTAGAGAGTGAATGTAAATGTCAGCACATGTGAAGAGTCAGTCACAATGATGAACTGGAGAAAATATGTAGGAAATCAGATATCAATACACACATTATGAAATCAGGCAAAGTATAAAGTGAATGATAGGATTAGACATTAACAACAAGGTTGAGTTTCAATGTATAATCTTAGGAAGAAACAAATATGTAGTCAGCAATATGATTGACATTTGAGAGCATTAGGCAACCTGGACATGGATGTTTTTAGTAATCCAGGATCACTTTCCATTTAGGATTTGCTACAATCATAAGTTTGACCTTTGCATTTTGTGATCAGAATATTACAGTGATAAAATGTATATGTAGATCAGGTGACATGAGTATTTTTTCTAACATTTCTGGGAGCAATATTTTGAAGACGTATAAATTAGTGTTGGGGGTACACAGAGTTGTACCCTGTGTCTATGAATATAGAAGTAATGCATGAATTGACAATACTGTGAATAAATAATATAACTGTTTCCACTTTAAATCATGGATTGAATTGATATCTGAAAATATATAAGAAATCTTATATTGATATACAATCATTCATTCCAACGAGTTATGCATCTAATGGTAATATTAGGGTTACGTTTTATCATGAAAGGTGTGTGAGTTTAGCTTCAAAAGTGATTATGGAAATGGAAAATTATGTGTTTGGAAAGAAGTCTCATGAAAAGACGAATCAAGAAACCTAGAGGAATACATGTGTTCTGAAGCAGGAAGTGATTGTAAGTATAAAAAAACGTATAAATTTCCTAACTTGTGGATGAAATATATATCCTATGATGTGCAAAAACTGAAAAAAATAGTAATGTACCAGTGTTGAAAGAAAATGAATGTCAAAATACATATCATGTCCCATAGGAATCTACTTGCATTGATGTTAAACTGGGTCAGTTACTGTAGAAACATTAGGATTTGAAAGGACCATTTACTAAAGTTAGTTTTCAGTACTAGGAATCAAATATATATTTCAGGTGGATGAATATATCTGAGCATAATCTTGTGAACATTTTATTATAAATCCACATTCATGACATGAATGAATTTAGGGAGTGTATATAAGACAAATATATTTCATATTTTGAAAAATCAGGAGGGTGTAAAATATATATATATATATATATATATATATATATATATATATATCACAGATACATTAAAAAGTAGCAATATATAAATATATATGGGTATCAAAATTTATCTTGAAATATATATCATCCACAGATTAAAAAGTATTCATTTTAGTGAACATGGATTTATGTATAATGTTGTTCAACTAGGAACCTCACCCATAGGTGGAATTTTAAGATCCAAAAACGTTTAGGAGTAGTGATCTCTTCTCACAATTTGTATCTGCAAAGTTAGCCACCTCACAAAAATGTACGTGTGATACCAGGTAGGATTCTATATGTGCATATAAAAATACATGTGCTGAATAGGCTCCAGAGAAATGGAGACAGAAATTCAGAAATAAGTTAACATTAAAAAGAATGGAGAACTATTTCAATTAACAATTGACTATATTTTTAACACCTACCATTTATCATGCAAATAACAAGTCCAACTATACACCATGCCTCCTCTGAACTGCTTGTGTTTCTATAATGTTTCGGTTACTTTCCTCCATTATATTAGGATTAGTAATCAGAGTCTAGTAGGGTGTGAGTTAGTGTCAGGGAATCAGTATATTGAATGGAAAATAGAAAAATGAATCCAATGTGTATGCAAATATGTGGTACACAAAAATCTTCCCACTCTCATCAAGAACAACACCTAGATATCACCTACGCCCCAAGTAACACACAATTAGAGGAGAAGAGTTAGAAAATCCATGACTACATATCTGGAATGGAATACGATCAGGAGTTCACAACCTTGGAAGTGGTAGAGGAGTTTCCAAAAGTAAGGGACAGGGTAAACACTCCACAAACATGGACCTCTGCCTGCCTAAAGACTTCTTGAGAAACTGTCTCTGAGGTTGGGCACTTAAAACATATGTTGTTGTCAGGAGCTTTAGCTTCCTTTCTAGGGAGACCATCAAAGCTGGGTCTTCATCTCTGTGACCTTGTGGATATGGTTTCTTATTTTCCAATGAACATGAGGCAGCAGTGCTGAATTCTGTCTTTGTAGGTAAACTGTGGCCACGGGGGGCTAAGTGTATCCACATGTTGGCTGTGTATCCATTTGGTCATCCTCCAAATTTCGTCGTGATTCTTGGTGCTGCACTGGGAATTTAATATTTGCTTCATGGAATACAAGGAGCTCAACTGGAACACAGTGCTGGAGGGAGTTCTGTCATGTGTGGTGGGTCAGGGTCAGCAGGAGAATGCACCAACCAGGTTTCTATCTCACACAGTTTGCCCCCTTGACCATAATAACCTGATTGTTAAGATTTCCCTTAAACCTCTACTTATAAAAAGATGCCTTTACATATAAGGGTCTGCTGGATGCACCATGTCAGCCACAAGCCATATGGAAGTCAAAGGCAGATCCACAAGGCCCCATGACAGAAGTTTTATCACAAAACTGCACATCTCTGCTGTAGGCCCACTAATCAGCAGGCTTGAACTTACTGGCATCTCTGTTCTACACCATTTTCATGAAACCCAGTCAATCAAGAAACTGTCTGATACACTCATCGTCAGCAACAGTATATCCAAAGGTTCTCCTGTGCAACCTGGTCAAGGGAATTTTAAGAATTTCATGGTATTTATCTAGCCATTATTCAAGCATGAGGTTGGAGGCACTGTGGGTTTCAATTTTTTCAGGAAACATTAAATGGTGAGGAAGCTCATTTCAATGAAACCTCTGGAAAACTCTCACAGGCAAGTCTTCCCAAGGAGTGGCCAAAAGGTCACCGAAATCCAGGACTATTGAGGTCTACAATGTGAGGTCCATGTGTGTTTTGACGCTCAAGTATGCCTGCCATGTGTTTTAGAAAAAATCATGTGATATCCAGGCTGTGATTCTCAGTGCTCTGTGGAAAGCCACCCTGGACCTAGATCTCAGTTTATAAGGGGGACTCTCATGTGTGGCCTGCGAAAATCCCAACACAATTCATGGCAATACTTCTCTGAGTTCAGTTCCAGAACTCAGTCTCTAAGTCCCCTTGAACTCACACCAGAGTTCAAGACCAGTTGGACCCATTCATTTCTTCCAACCGCCACACAAATGACCAAAATTAAAACCTAAACACTCTCACAAGGCCCTCATGTTCTCCATATAGACACTCATCATAACCTCTGGCTGAATTTTTCCATGAGGGGTGCAGCCCAAGACAGTGACCAAAATGAGCACCTTTGGCCCTCATTTGCCTAAAGTCAGGGTGGCCTGGACACAATTCCTGTGAACCAGGAGTGATTAAAAAGACCTGCCGTTAATACTGCTCTGCTTCTCCATTTTGAGGCCTACTGAATGTCAGGTATAGATTCTTTATGTGGTTTGGAGTCATAAGAAAACCCAAGCACTTCTGCAGGGTTTTGAATAACTCATTTGACACAAAGGATCCCTATTCTCACTTGATGGAGTCAGGAACATCACAGAAGAAGGCTAGAGACTTCATCCACAATGACTGATCTTTTTGCCATTTTGGTTTTGGATGCACACATGGGATCTTTCTTTAGATCCATCAGGTGCTGAGAATCTAAGCTGGAGCCTCACACAGGGCCAAGTGGCTGATTCAGACACCTCCCTTTCCAAAGCAATTATGCCAAGAGCCACAGGTGATCCTCATTCATTTCCATTTGATAACTGTTTTTTTCAGTCTTCACAAAGGGGTGGCCAGAGGCAAATACCTTCCTGACATTCAGGGCAACAGAACAAAATGTAAGCAAAAGGCCCAAAGCAGGGTATCTCCACTGAGAGTTTCCTAGCCACACTGATATCTGAGTTTTTTGAGATGCTCGCCATGCCAATTCCTTCAGCTATTCAGTACATGGTCATGTCACAGTGATTGGAGGTGGTACATATCATGGATAAAAAACAATGAGCATATTCTGGCTAGTGGCCAGAATTCTAGAAGAAAACAGGAACTTAGGAAGGTTGTAAGTGTTTCCCATTGGTAAGGCAAGCCGCAGTCCTTTCATAAATTGGACAAGTTGATTGCTGGGAGGCATTCTACTACACAGGACATATGCATTGATGCATTCTCTTTTCTAATGTCTACAACCACGGACACAGTGGCATACACAGAAATAGAAACACTCACCATGTCAAATGACTTATTAGAAACAGTCCATTCCAAAAGAAATAAATCACGTTTTTTCTACCTATTCTCAGAACATGAGACAAAACCACAAACTGACATCCACACACCCAGGCACCTCCTTCCCCCAAGTAGGTCTGTGACTCTTCTGAATGTCCTCTGACTGGTAGGCCATACGATGTTCCTCTGAAATGGCCTTTCCTGTCTCAGATCTGGTGTCATTCACCAACTCTGTGAAGTTGTCAGGAGGCAGTGGTGAGCCAATTCCAGTCTTGTCAGGAAAGGCCCCTCTTCAGAGCTTTCTTGGAATTTGGCCACCGTCACATGAAGAGGTATCTAGAAAGACTGATTCTATCCTTGGTAAATCCAAACAAGTGAGACCACTGGGACTTGGACGGGTAATGGCTTTGGGTGCCTGGCTTCCTGGATTCCAAATTCAGAGAATTCCATCACCAAGGAAGTAGGTGAGGTCACTTTCTTCAGGAACTGAATGAGGTCACTGACTTGGCCACCAATATGTCCTAACAGTTGCTTCCTAGGTTCTCATAAGATGGAGGCGGCCCCTACTTCTTGTGACACATTCACAAATTAGAATGGTATAGAAACCATAGGCACCTGGGAACAGCTCTCCACAAAGGCCTGGTTTGATCCGACTTCTCTACATTAAGAAGAGAGAGGCTGATTCAGAAACATCCCTTCATCCTGACTAGGTTGTTTGCCATGGAAGATGACTTTTCCTCTCTCAGGTCCTAAATAGCTGCCTAAATCTTCTCCATCGATCATTTCTGCATGGACTTTTGAGGTTCTCAGCAGGTGGAAGATCCCCTACCTTCCTGTATTGTAAGACCAACTCAGTCCCTCCTCTTCTGTAAAGTTAGATTGACGGAACATTGTATGGTTAGGGTTAATAGCATGTTCGATTTTGGTTAGGAATCATTCTGCTGGATGAATAATGGTTTGGGAACCTCTGATACTTATAAGAATATAGACGTGAAATATAAGTACGAAAAAAGAAATCTAGGTAAGATTTGAAGCCCAGAAGGGCATTTGGCGATTGATTGGCATACTAAGGTTGAATTATGTTCTGCACCGAGGTCTCAGATAAATTTATTTACAATGGCATAGGTAGCTGTACCTCAGATGACTGAATTTAGAAGAGATCATCCAGTCCAAAAGGGATAGTCCATAGGATTAGGAAGATTGTCTGTAGGATTAGGAAGAAGAGTGAGTCTAGGAGTTGGACCAAAAGTTCTTTAGAAATAGGGTTTCAGTTAGAGAGTGAATGTAAATGTCAGCACATGTGAAGAGTCAGTCACAATGATGAACTGGGAAAAATATGTAGGAAAGAGAGTAAATATGTATCAATAGAGACATTAGGAAATCAGGCAACGTATAAAGTGAGTGATAGGATTAGATATTTTCAACAGGGTTGAGGTTGAATATATAATCTTAGGAAGAAACAATTATTTAGTCACCAATAGGATTGACATTTGAGCGCATTAGGGAACCTAGACATGGAGGTTTTTAGTAATCCATGCTCACTTTAAATTTAGGCTTTAGTACAATCATAAGTGTGACCTTTGCATTTTGTGTCAAGAATATTACTGTGGTAAAATATATATGTAGATCAGATGACATGAGTATTTCTTCCACCAATATGAGGAGCAATATTTTGAAAACTTATAAATTAGTATTGCGGATAAAATAGGCCTACCCTGTGTTGATGAATAAGAGATGATGCATGAATAGACCATATTGTGAATAAATTATATAACTGGTTCCAACTTTAAATAATGCATTGAAATTATATTTGAAAATATATAGTAAATCTTATATTGATATATATGCATTCATTCCAACCAGTTATACATCTAATGGTAATATTAGGGTTACGGTTTATCATGAAGAGTGTGTGAGTTTTGCTTCAAAAATGAGTATAGAATCGAAAATAATGTTTTTAGAAAGAAGTCTAGTGAAAAGACCACTAAAGAATCATAGAGGAATACATGTTTTCTGAAAGAGGAAGTGATTGATAGTGAACCACATGCCTATAAATTTGTGAATTTGTGGATGAAAGGACATATCCTATGATGTCCATAAACTGAAGAAATAGTAATGTACCAGTGTGGAATAAAAATGAACTTAAAAATACATATCATGTCCCATAGGAATCTAACTGCATTGATGTTAAACTTGGTCAGTTACTATAGAAATATTAGGATATATAAGGACCATTCACTGAAGTTAGTTTTCAGTACTAGGAAACAAATATGTATGTCAGGTGGTTGAATATTTCTGAGAATAATCTGTTGAGAGCCACAGCCAAAGGAGCCCCAGCAAACTTGCAGCTGCCAGCAAACTTCCATCTGCTGGCTGATGATTGGCTCACAGCGGCCCCAGCATCATCTAGCTGATTTGCTTGTCTGTGGTGATGCTCATTGAGATGCTCAATGAGCGGTTTCCCCAACCTTTCAGACTGCCAGCGGATGATTGGCTCACAGCGGCCCCAGCAACATCTAGCTGATTGGCTCCTCTGTGGTGATGCACATTGGGCTGGTTCCCTGCCCTTTCAGACCATGGAACTGCTCATTGGGGGACTGTTTGGCTTCGCCCACGTGACCCAGCCAATCGGCCTCAAGAGGAGGAGACTTGTGTTTGAGGGAGAGGCTTGTGGGAAGCCTGTGGTGGCAGTTGGGCTCTGACGGCTTTTCCTGAGGAGCTGTTTTGTTTGGTGTCATCTTGTTGGGTTGTATTATAGTAGAAATACGGGATCAGAAATTAGTAAAAAAAAAAAAAAAAAAAAAAAAAAAAGTCAGGGCATACGTTGATGCAATACAAAAATGTAGCCCATGGCTTTTTCAGGAGGAGTTGTTAAATATATCACAATGGAACCATCATGGTGAAGATTTAAAAAGAATAGGAAAGAAAAGCCCAGGGACTCTGCCAGTTGGCACATTGCTATTGTGGACGTTTGTACCTTGTTTGCTTAGTGGAAAGCCTTCAGTTCAGACAATGGTAGAGGAAGGAGAAGACATATTGATTCAAGTAAAATAGAAGGTCTCTCAAGTTAGTCAGATAGAGGAAAAAATTCAAGTAAAAGAAAAGGTCTCTCGAACTAGTCAGACAGAGGAAAAAAATCAAGTAAAAGAGAAGGCCTTTCAAGCCAGTCAGACAGAGGAAGAAAGTGTAAAACAGAAAAAGCCATCAGGGGGAAAGTTACAACAGGAGACTACTACTAACACCTTTCTATCACCAGAGGGTGTAAGTGTCCAACCAACAGCACAACCTCTACAGGAGACTGCTACTAACACCTTTCTATCACCAGAGGAAGTAAGTGTCCAACTAACAAGGCCACCTCCATATGCTGGGAGGCCCCCAACCCCCACAGTTGATAGTTGGAATCCTGAGACAAGATCTCAAATATTAACATGCCCAGTATTTGAGGCAGGAGGGCAGTGAGATTACCATGCTTTAAATTTCAAAACAGTGAAGCAGCTAACAGAGGCTGTAACAACCTATGGTCCTCAAGCACCCTTCACTGTAAGCATTATCAAATCCATTAACAACATGAACATGAAGCCAGCAGATTGGGCTAATATGTGTAAAGCTGTGCTAAATGGAGGAAATACCTGTTATGGAAGATTGCCAATGAGGAATTTTGCAAGGAGACGGCTAGGCAAAATGCAGCAGCTAGTTATCCTCAGAGAAATCTAGATATATTGTTAGGAAAGGGACCTTATGAGGATCAACAGCAGCAATGTGCATATGATCCTGGTGTATATGCACAGATTGCTATAGATGCAATTAAGGCATGGAAGACTTTTCAAGGAAATGGAGGTTTACAAGGTCAGTTATCTAAGGTAATACAAGGAGCTAATGAACCTTATGCTGAATTTGTAGATAGGCTTATTCAAACAGCTACCAGAGTTTTTGGAAATACACAACAAGCAATGCCATTACTAAAACAACTGGCTTATGAGCAAGCGAATCGTTGGTGCAAAGATATCATTAGACCATGGAAACATGAAGATTTAAACACATATATTAAATTATGTAGAGACATTAAAGAACAAGAGCAAGTCGTGGAAGCTGCAGTAAAACAGGCTTTAGATGCCAGAGACATTAATGAACAAGGGCAAATTGTGGCAGCTGCAGTAAAACAGGCTTTAGATGCCAGGCCAAGAACATGCTACAATTGTGAAAAAACAGGACATTTTAAAAGGAATTGTCCCATAGGAGGAGGGTTTAACAAAACTAGGTATCAAAGGAGTAGAATACCAGGTATTTGTCCACGATGCCGTAGAGGGAGACTTTGGGCTAATGAATGCTGTTCTCAAACCACCATAGAGGGTACACCATTATCAAAAAACGAACAAGGACCAGGTGTTTATCCACAATATCGTGGACAAAAACATGGAGCTCCTTTGCCAAAAAATGGACAAGGGGGCTCAATTCTCCGGGGCCCAAAACCACAAATATACGCAGCACTGGAGAAACCCATCAACCACATCAGGGTAGTGCCCAGGACACATTGTCCATCAGATCCCTCATCAGAAAAACCAGAGGGAGCGCAGGGTTAGACATCTGTGACTCTGCCAGAGCAGTACTAACTGCAGAGATGGGAGTTCAATTCATTTCCACAGGGGTAAAAGGACCTCTTCCCAAAGGAACAGTAGGCTTATTATTGGGACGCAGCTCTTCTACTCTAAAAGGACTTATGATAAGTCCTGGGGTAATTGATCTCCACTATGAAGGTGAAATAAAAATTATAGCCAGTTCTCCAAAGGGTATATTAGTAATTTCACCAGGAGATAGAATAGCACAGTTACTAATAATACCCAGCCTACGTGAAAAATTTTCCAGTCGTACTGTAGAAAGAGGTTCCAAGTGATTAGGCTCCACAGGTGTAGATTGGGCTATGCTTTCTTTAAATTTAGATTCTGGCCCCATGCTTAAACTAAATATTCAAGGGCATGAATTTAATGGGCTACTGGATACAGACGCAGACCTTAGCATCATCTCTCGTCAAGAATGGCCAAAACATTGGCCATTACAACAAGCCACTCAAACGCTTCAAGGCCTAGGAGTAGCGTATAATCCCCATAGAAGTGCAATGGTATTAGATTAGAAGGATCCTGAAGGATGTGAAGGAACTCTACAGCCATATGTATTGGATCATCTTCCCGTAAATTTATGGGGACGAGATAGTCTCCTGGACTCATTGATATTTTTTTTCGGATTCGGTATTGCCAGTCAATCGGGTTTTGCCGGCTCCTCAGTCCTGGTCTCAGTGTTGGACGTCCATTGCCTGTCTTCATTGCCTTGTCTTGTCTGTGTCATGTTTCATTGCTTTAACTGTTTGTGTATCTTTCATTATGGGACAGAGCACTTCAATGCCTCTGTCCCTGATACTTGATCACTGGACCAAAGTCCACTTAAGGGCTCAGAATCTTTGTTTTTCAGTAAAGCGCCGGATGTGGCAGACTCTCTGTGCTTCAGAATGGCCCACCTTTGGATTTGGATTACCCCTAGAAGGATCTTTCTACTTCCCACTAATTTAAAAAAGTCAGAGATATTGTCTTTCAGCCGGTGCTACATAGCCATCTGGATCAACAGCCATATATCTTAACTCGGCAGGAACTCTGCATATCTCCTCCTCCATGGGTGAAGCCTTTCCTTGTCACTGCCCCCACTCTGACTCCTTCCCCCAGGAACTCTCAAATCCTCTGATCCTCCTCCTCCTACACCCTCTGTTCTCCCTGAGTCACCAGATTTCACTCTACTGGAGTCTCCTTCCCCTCCTTATCCCCTGCCCTTGTCCACCAAAATCCAACACCCTCTAAGTGATTCCCCTGCTGCTGACTCAGCCTCTCCTCCATTGGAGGAAGCTATGCCGGCCCAGCGCCCTCCAGATAATTCCTTTGCGGCACACACAGCACCTCTTCCCTTGGAGGAAGCTGTACCATCTAAAGGAACTCGCTGGCGGTGAATGATTGAAAACCCTGGAACTCTTGGGATGCTCCCCCTCCATCCCTATGGGCCAATGATTGACGATGGCCACGGGGAAAAAATGCAAGCCTACCAGTATTAGCCTTTCTCCTCGTCAGACCTATATAACTTAAAAAAATTATAATCCCCCTTTTTCTGAGGACCCCACCAGGCTCTCAGGTCTGGTTGAGTCATTGATGTTTTCACACCAGCCTACTTCGGATGACTGCCAAAAACTCCTAGGGATTCTCTTCATGACAGAGGAACAACAGTGAATCCTCCAGGAAGCTAGAAAAAAAATCCCTCAAACAAGATCTGCGTCTGACACAACTTCCCAAGATAATCAAAGGCAGCTTTCCCTTGAACCCACCCAACTGAGACCCCAAAATCTTTGAAGGTAGCGAGCATCTGTCCCCTTATCACCGGGCTCTAATAGTGTGTCTCCAAGCAGCCGCTAGCGACAAAGTAATTTGGCCAAGGTAAGAGAGATTATTCAAGGGCCTGATGATTCTCCCACTATGTTTCTAGAGAGAATTATGGAGGCATATTGGAGATATACTCCTTTTGATCCTCAGGAAGAGAATCAAAGGCATCTGTCAAGATGGCCTTTATTGGGCAAACTGGCTTGGATATTAAAACAAAGTTACAAAGCTAGATTGATTACAAGATATGACTTTCAGAGATTTAGTCAGAGAAGCCAAGAACGTATACTATAAGAGAGAAACTGAGGAAGAGAAGGGAGCAAGGGGAGGATAAAAGAAACAAAAGGCAGACTAAGGCGTTGACTAAGGTCCTGGTCACAAAAACAAATAGGCCAGAAATTAAGAAACAGGTAGACAAGAAGGGATAACATTGGCCCATGCCAGAGGCCACCCTGGCCTCAGATCAATGTGCCTACTCTAAAGAAAAAAGGACACTGGGCCAAAATTGCCCTAAAAAGCGACAGCCACACCAGCCAGCCATTCTGACTCTGGAGGATGACTAAGAAAGTCGGGGCTCAGATTCCCTCCCCAAGCTCAAGGTAACTTTTGAAGTGTTTCAAAAGTGATTATGGAAATCGAAAATGATGTGTTTGGAAAGAAGTCTCATGAAAAGATCAGTCAAGAAACATGGATGAATACATGTGTTCTGAAGCACGAAGTGAATGAAAGTCAGACAAATGCGTATGAATTTGCTAACTTGTGGATGAAATATATATCCTATGATGTGCATAAAGTGAATAAATAGTAATGTAGAAGTGTTGAATAAAATTGAACATCAAAATACACATCATGTCCCATAGTAATCTACTTGAATTGATGTTAAACAGGGTCAGTTACTGTAGAAATGTTAGGATATGTTTGCACCATTCAAAGAAGTTAGTTTTCAGTACTAGGAAACAAATATGTATTTCAGGTGGATGAATATTACTGAGAATAATCTTGTGAAAAGTTGATTAAAAATCCAAATACATCAATATGAATGAATTTAGGGAGTGCATAATAAGACACATGTTATATATATATATATATATATATATATATATATATATATATATATATATATATATATATATTAAAAATAGCAATATATATGCCAATTGAAATTCATCATGAAATATATATCATCATCATATCCGAAAATAATCATTTTAATGAATATGGATTTTTATATAAGTTTGTTCAAATAGGAAGCTCACCCATGGGTTGAATTTTCAGTTCCAACATTGTTTAGGAGGAGTGATCACTTCTCACAATTTGTATGTGCCATGTCAGCCACCTCACGAGAATGTACGTGTGACACCAGGTAGGATTCTATATGTGCATATTAAAACACATGTGCTGAATAGGCTACTGAGAAAGGAAGACAGTAATTCATATATTTGTTAACTTTAAAAACACATGTAGAACTATTTCAATTAAAAATTGACTAGATTTATAACTCCTACCCTATATATTTCAAAAGGCATGTCCAACTATACACCCTGCCTCCTCTGAAATGCTTGTATTTCTATTTTGTTTGGGTTATGTTTCTCCATCATATTAGGATTAGTACTCAGAGTCTAGTAGGGAATGGGTTAGTGTCAGGGATTTAGTATTTCAAATATATGCTGCATAAAAATCTTCCCACTCTCATTCAGAACAATGCCTAGACATTACCCTCGTCCCAAGTAAGACACAATTAGAGGAGAAGAGTTAAAAATTCTGTGAATACATATCTGGAAATGAATATTCTCATGAGTTCACAACCTTGGAGGTCGTAGAGGAGTTTTCAAAAGTATGGGACAGGGTAAGCACTCCACAAACATGGAGCTCTGCTGCCCTAAAGACTTCTTGAGAAACTGCCTCTGAGGTTGGGCACTTGAAATATATGTTTTCGTAAGGAGCTTTCTTTGTACTGAGACCATCAAAGCTGGGTGTGCATCTATGCGACCTGGAGGACATGGTTTCATATTTTCCAATGAACATGAGGCAGCAGTGCTGAATTCTCTCTATGTAGGTAAACTGTGTCCACTGGGGCCTAAGTGTCTCTGCGTGTGGACTGTGAAGCCATTTGGTCATCCTCTACTTTTCCTGGTGTTTCTTGCTGCTGCACTGGGAGTTTGGTATTTGCTTATGAAGTAAAAAAAGATCACCTGGGACACAGTGCTTGAGGGAGTTCTGTCACGTGTGGTGGGTAAGGGTCTGCAAGAGAATATACCAACAATGCTTCTATTCCACAAAGCTTTTCCCCTTGACCATAGCAACATAATTCTCAACATTTCCCTGAAACCTCTCTATATAACAAGATGCCGTTACATATAAGGGTCTGGTGGTTGTACCATGTCAGTCACAAGGCATTTCGGAGCCAATGGAAGATCAACATGGCCCCACCACAGATGTTTCATCACACACCCCCCCTCCACTGCTCTAGGCCCACTACTCAGCAGGCTCCAATTTACTGGCATCTCTGTTCTACACAATTTTGATGAAACCTAGTCAATCAAGGTGCTGTCTGGTATACTCATGATCAGCAACCGGTTATCCAAATTTTCTACAGTGCCACCTGGTCATGGAAATTTCAATAATTTTATTGTATTTTTTTTTGTTGTTTTGTTTTTTTAATATTTAATTTTGACTCAAGAAGAAATGAAAATTACACAATGATATGAGGAGAAAAGCTCTGAAATAAGGTCCAGAGTTGAGACAAATTTTTTTTTTTTTTTTTTTTTTGGTGAATCCAGTGATTTATTCAATCAAGATATTTCTTTTTTTTTTTTATTGTTGGTTGTTCAAACATTACATATTTCTTGATATATCATATTTCACACTTTGATTCAAGTGGGTTATGAACTCCCATTTTTACTCCGTATACAAATTGCAGAATCATATCAGTTACACTTCCATTGATTTATATATTGCCATACTAGGGTATGTTGTATTCTGCTGCCTTTCCTATCCGTTACTACCCCCCTCCCCTCCCCTCCCCTCCCCTCTTCTCTCTCTACCCACTCTACTGCAGTTCATATCTCCCCCTTGTATTATTTTTCCCTTTCCCCTCGCTACCTCTTGTATGTAATTTTGTATAACCCTGAGGGTCTCCTTCCATTTCCATGCAATTTCCCTTCTCCCTCCCTTTCCCTCCCACCTCTCGTCCCTGTTTAATGTTAATCTTCTTATCATGCTCTTCGTCCCTACTCTGTTCTTAGTTACTCTCCTTATATCAAAGAAGACATTTGGCATTTGTTTTTTAGGGATTGGCTGGCTTCACTTAGCATAATCTGCTCTAATGCCATCCATTTCCCTCCAAATTCTATGATTTTGTCATTTCTTAATGCAGAGTAATACTCCATTGTGTATAAATGCCACATTTTTTTTTATCCATTCGTCTATTGAAGGGCATCTAGGTTGGTTCCACAGTCTTGCTATTGTGAATTGTGCTGCTATGAACATCGATGTAGCAGTGTCCCTGTAGCATGCTCTATTTAGGTCTTTAGGGAATAGACCGAGAAGGGGAATAGCTGGGTCAAATGGTGGTTCCATTCCCAACTTTCCAAGAAATCTCCATACTGCTTTCCAGATTGGCTGCACCAATTTGCAGTCCCACCAACAATGAACAAGTGTACCCTTTTCCCCACATCCTCGCCAGCACTTGTTGTTGTTTGACTTCATAATGGCTGCCAATCTTACTGGAGTGAGATGGTATCTTAGGGTGGTTTTGATTTGCATTTCTCTGACTGCTAGGGATGGTGAGCATTTTTTCATGTACTTGTTGATTGATTGTATGTCCTCCTCTGAGAAGTGTCTGTTCATGTCTTTGGCCCATTTGTTGATTGGGTTATTTGTTATCTTGTTGTCTAATTTTTTGAGTTCTTTGTATACTCTGGATATTAGGGCTCTATCTGAAGTGTGAGGAGTAAAGATTTGTTCCCAGGATGTAGGCTCCCTATTTACCTCTCTTGTTGTTTCTTTTGCTGAGAAAAAACTTTTTAGTTTGAGTAAGTCCCATTTGTTGATGCTAGTTGTTAACTGTTGTGCTATGGGTGTCCTATTGAGGAATTTGGAGCCCGACCCCACAGTATGTAGATCGTAGCCGACTTTTTCTTCTATCAGACGCCGTGTCTCTGATTTGATATCAAGCTCCTTGATCCATTTTGAGTTAACTTTAGTGCATGGCGAGAGAAAGGGATTCAGTTTCATTTTGTTGCATATGGATTTCCAGTTTTCCCAGCACCATTTGTTGAAGATGCTATCCTTCCTCCATTGCATGCTTTTAGCCCCTTTATCAAATATAAGATAGTTGTAGTTTTGTGGGTTGGTTTCTGTGTCCTCTATTCTGTACCATTGGTCCACCCGCCTGTTTTGGTACCAGTACCATGCTGTTTTTGTTACTATTGCTCTGTAGTATAGTTTGAAGTCTGGTATCGCTATACCGCCTGATTCACCCTTCCTGCTTAGCATTGTTTTTGCTATTCTGGGTCTTTTATTTTTCCATATGAATTTCATGATTGTTTTCTCTATTTCTATAAGAAATGCCATTGGGATTTTGATTGGTATTGCATTAAACCTATAGAGAACTTTTGGTAATATCGTCATTTTGATGATGTTAGTTCTGCCTATCCATGAACAGGGTATATTTTTCCATCTTCTAAGATCTTCTTCTATTTCTCTCTTTAGGGTTCTGTAGTTTTCATTGTATAAGTCTTTCACCTCTTTTGTTAGGTTGATTCCTAAGTATTTTATTTTTGGGGGGGAAATTGTGAATGGAGTGGTTTTCCTCATTTCCATTTCAGAGGATTTGTCGCTGATATACAGGAATGCCTTTGATTTATACGTGTTGATTTTATAACCTGCCACTTTGCTGAATTCATTTATTAGCTCTAATAGTTTCTTTGTAGACCCTTTTGGGTCTGCTAGGTATAGAATCATGTCATCTGCAAATAGTGATAATTTAAGTTCTTCTTTTCCTATTTTTATGCCTTTAATTTCTTTCGTCTGTCTAATTGCTCTGGCCAGTGATTCGAGAACTATGTTGAACAGAAGTGGTGAGAGAGGGCATCCCTGTCTTGTTCCAGATTTTAGAGGGAATGCCTTCAATTTTTCTCCATTCAGAATGATGCTAGCCTGAGGTTTAGCATAGATTGCTTTTACAATGTTGAGGTAAGTTCCTGTTATCCCTAGTTTTTCTAGCGTTTTGAACATAAAGGGATGCTGTACTTTGTCGAATGCTTTGTCTGCATCTATCGAGATGATCATATGGTTCTTATTTTTAAGTCTGTTGATGTGGTGAATAACATTAATTGATTTCCGTATATTGAACCAGCCTTGCATCCCAGGGATGAATCCTACTTGATCATGGTGCACAATTTTTTTGATATGTTTTTGAATCCGATTTGCCAAAATTTAATTGAGGATTTTTGCATCTAGGTTCATTAGAGATATTGGTCTGTAGTTTTCTTTCTTTGAAGTGTCTTTGTCTGGTTTAGGAATCAGGGTGATGTTGGCCTCGTAGAATGAATTTGGAAGTTCTCCCTCTTTTTCTATTTCCTGAAATAGCTTGAAAAGTATTGGTGTTAGTTCCTCTTTAAAGGTTTTGTAAAACTCTGCTGTATACCCATCCGGTCCTGGGCTTTTCTTATTTGGTAGTCTTTTGATGGTTTCTTCTATTTCCTCAATTGATATTGGTCTGTTTAGGTTGTCTATATCCTCTTGCCTTAATCTGGGCAGATCATATGACTTAAGAAATTTATCGATGCCTTCACTATCTTCTATTTTATTGGAGTATAAGGATTCAAAATAGTTTCTGATTATCTTCTGTATTTCTGAAGTGTCTGTTGTGATATTGCCTTTTTCATCCCGTATGCTAGTAATTTGATTTCTCTCTCTTCTTCTCTTCGTTAGCATGGCTAAGGGTCTGTCGATTTTATTTATTTTTTCAAAGAACCAACTTTTAGTTTTGTCAATCTTTTCAATTGTTTCTTTTGTTTCGATTTCATTAATTTCAGCTCTGATTTTAATAATTTCTTGCCTTCTACTTCTTTTGCTGTTGTTTTGCTCTTCTTTTTCTAGGATTTTGAGATGGAGTATGAGATCATTTATTTGTTGGTTTTTTCTTTTTTTAAGGAATGAACTCCAAGCAATGAATTTTCCTCTTAGAACTGCTTTTAATGTGTCCCATAGATTCCGATATGTTGTGTCTGTGCTTTCATTTATCTCTAAGAATTTTTTAATTTCCTCCTTGATGTCTTCTATAACCCATTGATCATTTAGTAACCAATTGTTCATTCTCCAAGTGATGCATGTTTTTTCCTTCCTTCTTTTATCGTTGATTTTCAGTTTCATTCCATTATGATCAGATAAGATGCATGGTATTATCTCCACTCCTTTATATTGTCTAAGAGTTGCGCTGTGACATAATATATGATCTATTTTTGAGGAGGATCCATGTGCTGCTGAGAAAAAAGTGTAACTGCTTGATGTTGGGTGGTATATTCTATATATATCAATTAAGTCTAGGTTATTAATTGTGTTATTGAGTTCTATAATTTCCTTATTCAACTTTTGTTTGGAAGATCTGTCTAGTGGTGAGAGAGGTGTGTTGAAGTCTCCCATGATTATTGTATGTTGGTCTATTAGACTCTTAAACTTAAGAAGAGTTTGTTTGATGAACATAGCTGCACCATTGTTTGGGGCATATATATTTATGATAGTTATGTCTTGTTGGTGTATGGTTCCCTTGAGCAGTATGTAGTGTCCCTCTTTATCCCTTTTGATTGACTTTGGCTTGAAATCTATTTTATTTGATATGAGTATGGACACTCCTGCTTGTTTCCGAAGTCCATATGAGTGATATGATTTTTCCCAACCTTTCACCTTCAGTCTATGTATGTCTTTTCCTATCAAATGCGTCTCCTGTAGGCAGCATATTGTTGGGTCTTGTTTTGTGATCCATTCTACTAGCCTGTGTCTCTTGATTGGTGAGTTTAAGCCATTAACATTTAGGGTTATTATTGAGATATGGGTTGTTCTTCCAGCCATATTTGTTTATTTATGTTACTAAACATGGTTTGTTTTCCTTTTTGATTATTTTCCCCCCTTTACTGTCCTACCTCCCACTGTTGGTTTTCATTGTTATTTTCCATTTCCTCTTCCTGTAATGTTTTGCCGAGGATGTTTTGAAGACATGGTTTTCTAGCTGCAAATTATTTTAACTTTTGTTTATCGTGGAAGGTTTTAATTTCACCTTCCATCCTGAAGCTTAATTTCGCTGGATACATGATTCTTGGTTGGAACCCATTTTCTTTCAGTTTTTGAAATATGTTATTCCACGATCTTCTAGCTTTCAGAGTCTGTGTTGAAAGATCAGCTGTTATCCTGATTGGTTTACCCCTAAATGTAATCTGCTTCCTTTCTCTTGTAGCTTTTAAAATTCTCTCCTTATTCTGTATGTTGGGCATCTTCATTATAATGTGTCTAGGTGTGGATCTCTTATGATTTTGCACATTCGGCGTCCTGTATGCTTCTAGGATTTGGGATTCTGACTCATTCTTCAAGTCTGGGAAGTTTTCTCGTATTATTTCATTGAATAGGTGGTTCATTCCTTTGGTTTGGACCTCTATACCTTCCTGTATCCCAATGACTCTTAAGTTTGGTCTCTTTATATTATCCCATATTTCTTGGATGTTCTGCTCATGGTTTCTTAACAGTTTTGCTGAGCTATCTATGTTCTTTTCAAGTTGAAATACTTTGTCTTCATTGTCTGATGTTCTATCTTCTAAGTGTTCTACTCTGCTGGTAGTATTCTCAATTGAGTTTTTAAGTTGGTTTATTGCTTCCTGCATTTCTAGGATTTCTGTTTGTTTGTTTTTTATTACCTCTATCTCCCTGTATAGTTGATCTTTTGCTTCTTGGATTTGTTTATGTAATACATTGTCGAAGTGGTCGAAATGATCTTTCATTGTCTGATTTTGCTGTCTAATGTCTTCCTTGAGACTCCAGATCATTTGCAGCATGTATATCCTGAATTCTTTATCTGACATTCCATCTGCTGCAGCTATAACCTCTTCTAAAGTTGAGTTGACCTGCATTGCTTGTGGTCCTTTCTTTCCTTGTCTTTTCATATTGCTCGTGTTTCTTTCTGCTTAGTGAAACTGTTGTGTTTTTGAAATTTTCCCCCTATATATTTATATTGCTCTTGTATAGTTGAAAAGCCTCCCTTGCAGGGGCGGGCGGCAACTCTGCTCCTCCTCCAATTGGGGTGATCTGTCTACCACGCTGGCGGGCCGCTGGAACTGTTCTGCCAGTCGGTCGCAGGTCTGCCTACCTTGGAGGCGCGGGCAGTGGCTCTGCTCTGCCCTTCCTCCTATTGGTGTGACGTGTCTACCACGTCACCACGTCCGTGAGCCCCTGGGCCTGTTCCACCAGTTAGTCGCGGATCTGACTACCTTGCAGGCGTGGGCGGCGGCTCTGCTCTGCCCCTTCTCCAATTGGGTTGTCGTGACTACCACGCCAGCAGGTCGCTGTGCCTGTTCTGGGCGCGGGCTGCGGCTCTGCTCTGCCCCTCCCCCAAGTGGTGTGACGTGTCTACCACGCCGGTAGGCCGCTGGGCCTGTTCCGCCAGTCTGTCACAAGCCTGCCTATCATGCGGGCTCGGGTGGAGGATCTGCTCTGCCCCTACTCCAATTGAGGTGTCGTGACTACTACGCCGGCAGGTCGCTGGACCTGTTCTGGGCTCGGGTGGCGGTTCTGCTCTGTCCCCGCTCTAATTGGGTTGACGTGACTACGACGCTGTCGGGCCGCTGGGCCTGCTCCGACCGCGGGCGAAGGCTCTGCTCTGCCCCTACTCCAATTGGGGTGATGGGTGTCGTGTCTACCACACCAGCAGGCCACTGGGCCTGATCCGCGGTAGGTCGCAGGTCTACCTACCATGCGGGTTCAGGAGGTGGCTCTGCTCTGCCCCTCCTCCAATTGGTGTTAAGTGTCTACCACACCAGTAGACCGCTGGGCCTGTTCCACCGGTCGGGCGTAAGTCTGTCTACCTTGCAGGCTCGGGCGGCGGCTCTGTTCTGCCCCTACTCCAAATGGGGTGATGTGGCTGCCACTCTGGCGGGCCGCTGGGCCTGATGCGGGCTCGGGGAGCGGCTCTGCTCTGCTCTGCCCCTCCCCCAGTTGGTGTGACGTGTCTACCACGCCGGCAGGCCGCTGGGGCTGTTCTGCCCGACTGTCACAGGCCTGCCTACCTTGCGGACGCGGGTGGAGGATCTGTTTTCCCCCTACTCCAATTGGGGTTTCTTAACAACCACGCCGGCGGGTCGCTGGACCTTTTCCGGGCGCAGGCGGCGGCTCTGTTCGGCCCCTGCTCTAGCCGGAGCGACGCGACACCACGCCGGCGGGTCGCTGGGCCTTTTCCGGGCGCAGGCGGCGGCTCTGTTCGGCCCCTGCTCTAGCCGGAGCGACGCGACACCACGCCGGCGGGTCGCTGGACCTTTTCCGGGCGCAGGCGGCGGCTCTGTTCGGCCCCTGCTCTAGCCGGAGCGACGCGACACCACGCCGGCGGGTCGCTGGACCTGTTCCGGGCGCAGGCGGCGACTCTGCTCCGCCCCTCTGGCCTTCACAGTATTTAGCAGGACCCGGACCGAGAGACAGTTTCCGCGGGATCTTTATCCCTGGGCCAGAGCAGTTCCGGGAGCCAGAATTCGGCCTCTCCGGACTTGGTGCATGCTCCGACAGGAGCAGGCTCCAAGATGCAGTTTCTGCGGGTTCTATAGCCCTGGGCCAGAGCAGCTCCGGTAGCCGGAGCTCCGCCGCTCCGGGCTCAGTGCGTGTTCTGATATGAGCAGGCTCCAAGAAGCAGTTTCCGCGTGTTATTTAGCACTAAGTCTGAGCAATTTGTCTGCGAGACGCAGACAATTGTCAGTCTGAAATTACCTGTTCTATAGCTGAAAGAGCTGCAATCAGTCAAAAACAAGGATGGTGACGTCAGCTCTCCAAGATGGTGGCCGCTGGCTTCCTCCGTGGTCTGACCGGTGTGGAGAACCAAACTGGACCGTTTCCTTCCCCGTCTCCAACCCAGAATTCAGCTCCGAGCTCAGCAAATGCCTAGGTGGCAGGAGCCCGCAGAATCAGCATCGCTGTATCTCTGCGCCACCAGCCTGTCGTTTCCCAGCGCGCGCCGCAGACTCCAGCCGCAGGGCGATCTGCCGAACAATCAGCGCTCCGTACGGACAAATCGCTCGCTTTTGAGCCCCTGAAGCTGATCCTCGTGCGATGAAAATCCTTCCACTAGGTTTTGGAGCACGCCAATTTTGCTGGAAATTCCTAACAAGATAGCTTTTAGCCGTTCTAACTCATCTTTTTCCCTCACAGTGACGCAGTACTCGGAGTTACTGCAGTCCCTTCGCGGCCATCTTCCCACAAGCCAATTTTATTGTATTTATCTAGCCATTTTTCACGGATGAAGTTGGAGGCACTGTGGATTTCAATTCGTACAGGAACCATTAAATGATGAGAAACCTCATTTCAATGAAAGCTCTGTAGAACTGTTACAGACAAGGCTTCCCAGGGAGTGGCCAAAATGTCACATAAAATCAGACCCACTGAGGTCTACAATGTGAGGTCCATGTGTGTTTTGACTGTCACCCGTGCCTGCCAAGTCTTTCAGAGAAAAAAAAAATCATGTGATATCCTGGCTGAGATTCCCAGTGCTCTGTGGAAAGCCACCCTGGGCCTAGATCTCAGTTTCCAAGGGAGACTCTCATGCGTGCCCTCCTAGAATCCCAACACAATACATGGCACAAGTTCTCTGAGATCAGATCCAGAATGCACTCTCTAAGTGTAATCACACCAGAGTTCAAGCCCATATGGACCCAGGCATCTCCTTTAACTGCCACACAATGACCACAATTAAAACCAAAACACTCCCACATGGCCCTCATCTGTTTCCATATAGATACTCATCATAACCTCTGGCTGGAGGTTTCCATGAGGGGCGCAGTCCAAGACAGTGTCCAAAATAAGCTCCCTTGCCCCTCATTTGCCTAAAGTCAGGGTGGCCTGGACATACTTCCTGTGAACCAGGAGTGATCAAATAGGCATGCCGTTAATACTGCAGCGCTTCTTCAATTTGAGGCCTACTGAGTTAGAGGTATAGATTGTTTATGTGAATTAGAGTCATGAGAAAACCCAAGCACCTCTGCAGGGCTTTGAAGAACTCAATTGACACAAAGGATCCCTATTCTCACTTGATAGAGGTCAGGAACCTCACAGAGGAAAGCGAGACTTTATCCACAATGACTGGTCTATTTGCCATTTTGGTTTTAGATGCACACATGGGATCTTTCTTTAGATCCATCTGGTGCTGAGAATCTAAGCCACAAACTCACACAGGGCCAAGATGCTAATTCAGACACATCCCTTTCCAAAGCAATTAAGCAAAGAGCCACAGGTGATGCCCATTCATTTCCATTTGAAAACTGTTTACTTCAGGCTTCACAAAGGGGTGGCCAGAGCAAGAACTTCCTGACATTCAGTTCAACAGAACAATATATAAGCAAAATGCCCAAAGCAGGGTTTTTCCACTGAGAATTTCCTGGTCACACTGATATCTGAGTTTTTTGAGATGCTCGCCATTCCCTTCAGCTATCCAGTACATGACCATGTCACAGAGCTTGGAGGTGGTACATATGTTAGACACAAAACCATGAGCCTATCCTGGAGAGTGAACAGAATTCATGAAGAAACCTGGAAATTAGGAATGTAGTAGGTTATGCCCATCTTTAAGTAAAGCCGCAATCCATTCATAAATTGGGCAGGATGAAATGGGAAGCTTTCTACTAGACAGGAAACATCCATTGATGCACTCTCTTTTCTAATGTCTACAACCACGGACACCATGGGATACACAGACATAGAATCACTCGCCTTTTCAAACGACTTACAAGAAACAGTTCACTCCAAACCATACAAACCACCTTTCCTTCCTATTCTCACAACATGAGACAAAATCACAAACTCACAACCACACCCACAAAGGCACCTCCTTACCCTAAGTAGGTCTGTGACTCTATGGAGTGACCTCTGACTGGTGGGCCACACAATGTTCCCCCGAAATGTCCTGTCCTGTCTCAAATATGGTCTCCTTGGCCAACTCTATGAAGTTGTCAGGAGCCAGCAGTGGGCCACTACCTGCTTTTTCAGGAAAGGCCCCTCTTCAGAGCTGTCCTGGCTTTTGGCCATTCTAACATCAGTAGGTACAAAGAAAGACTGACTCTGTCCTTGGTAATTCCAAACAAGTGAACCCACTGGGACTGGTACTGGGACTGGCTCTGTGTGCCTGGCTTCCAGGATCCCAAGTTCAGAGAGTTCCATCACCAAGGGAGTAAGGTGAGGTCACTTCCTTCAGGAACTGAATTAGGTCACTGCCTTGGCAACCACTTTATCCTAACAGTTGCTTCCAAGTGTCTCATTAAATGGAGGCTTCCCCTACTTCCTGTGAAACATTCACAAGTTAGAATGGTATATCAACCATAGGAACCCGGTAATAGCTCTCCACACAGGCCTGGTTTGGTCCATCTCCTCTACATTGAGAAGAGAGGTTCTGATTCAGACACATCCCGTCATCCTGACCAGGTATTTTGCCATGGAAGATTACTTTTGCTTTCTCAGGTCCTCCATAGCTGACTACATATTCTCCAGGGATCATTTCTGCATTGAACTTGTGGTTCTAAACAGGTGAAAGATCCCCTACATTCCTGTATTGTAAGACCAACTCTGTCCCTGCTCTTCATTAAATTTACATTGAGGGAACAGTGTATTGTTAGGGTTAATAAAATGTTTGATGTTAGAAATCATTCTGCTGGATGTATAATGGTACTGGGAACCTGGGATATTTTTAAAAATATAGAGGTGAAATATATAAATGAAAAAAGGATGTCTAGGTAATTTTGAAGCCCAGAAAGGCAATGGGCCCTTCATTGGGATACTTAGCTTTGATTTATGTTGTGCACAGATATCTCAGATAAATCGATATGCAATGGCATAGGACCTTGTACCTTGGATGATTAAAATTCGAAGAGAACATCCAGTCAAAAAGGGATAGTCGGTAGGATTAGATAGATATTCGGTAGGTTAACAAAGAGTGAGTATAGGATTTGGAACAAAAGTTCTTTAGCAATAGGGTTTGGGTTAAAGTGTGAAAGTAAATATCAGCCCACTTGAAGGGTCAGTCACAATGATGAACAGGGGAAAATATGTAGGAAAGCAGATATCAATAGAGATATTACAAAATCAACAAGTGGGCCAAGGACCTGAACAGACACTTCTCAGAAGAAGACATACAATCAATTAATAAGTACATGAAAAAATTCTCACCTTCTCTAGCAGTCAGAGAAATGCAAATCAAAACCACCCTAAGATACCATCTCACTCCAGTAAGATTGGCAGCCATTAGGATGTCAAACAATAATAAGTGGTAGCAAGGATGTGGGGAAAAGGGTACACTTGTACATTGCTGGTGGGACTGCAAAATGGTGCGGCCATTATGGAAAGCAGTATGGAGATTCCTGGAAAAGCTGGGAATGGAACCACCATTTGACCCAGCTATCGCCCTCCTTGGACTATTCCCTGAGGACCATAAAAGAGAATGCTATAGGGATACTGCCACATCAATGATCATAGCAGCACAATTCACAAAAGCCAGACTGTGGAACCAACCTAGATGCCCTTCAATAGATGAATGGATAAAAAAAATGTGGCATCTATACACAATGGAGTATTATGCAGCACTAAAAAATGACAAAATCATGGAATTTGCAGGGAAATGGATGGCATTAGAGCAGATTATGCTAAGTGAAGCTAGCCAATCCTTAAAAAACAAATGCCAAATGTCTTCTTTGATTTAAGGAGAGCAAGTAAGAACTGAACAGAGGGAAAGAGCATGAGGAAAATATTAACATTAAACTGAGACAAGTGATGGGAGGGAAAGGGAGAGAGAAGGGAAATTGCATGGAAACGGAAGGAAACCCTCATCGTTATACGAAATCACATATACAAGGTTGTGAGGGGAAAGGGGGGGGAAGGGAGAGAACGGAACAATAACAGATGAGGTAGAGAGGGAAAATGAAAGGGGAGGGGAGGGGGGATAGTAGGGGATAGGAAAGTCAGCAGAATACAACAGTCACTAATATGGCATTATGTAAACATTGTGAATGTGTAACTGATGTGATTCTGCAATCTGTATTTGGGGTAAAAATGGAAATGCATAACTCACTTGAATCAAATTTATGAAAGATGAAAAAAAATAAAAATTTTAAAAAGTACTAAATTGGCTCATCCTAACATTAAAAAAAGAGATATTACAAAATCAGGCAAAGTATAAAGTGAGTGATATGATTAGATATTTTCAACAGGGTTGATTTTGAATATATAATCTTAGGAAGAAACAAATATGTAGTCACCAATAGGATTGATATTTGAGAGCATTAGGCAACCTGAACATGGAAGTAATCCATGTTCACTTTCCATTTAGGCTTTAGTACAATAATAAGTGTGAACTTTGCATTTTGTGTCCAGAATATTACTGTGATAAAATGTATATGTAGATTAGGTGACATCAGTATTTCTTTCACCATTTCTGTGAGTAATATTTTGAAGACATATACATAAGTATTGGTTGTACAAAAAGCTGTACCCTGTGTCTATGTATATACAGATAATTCATGAATAGACCATACTGTGAATAAATAGTATAGCTGGTTCCACTTTAAATAATGGATTGAATTCATATTCACAAAGGAGTGGTCTGAGGCAAAAACCTTCCTGAAATTCAGGGCAACAGAACAATAGGTAAACAAAACGCACAAAGCAGGGTTTCTCCACTGAGACTTTCCTGGTCACACTGATATCTGAGTTTTCCTAGATGCTCGCCTTTCCCTTCAGCTATCCAGTACATAGCCATATCACATAGCTTTGAGGTAGTACATATCTTGGTCACAAAACAATGAGGCAATTCTGGAGAGTGTCCAGAATTCAGGATGTAAACAGAAACTTTGGAAGATAGCAGGTTTTGCCCTTCAATAAGGAAAGCCGCAGTCCATTAATAAATCGGGCAGGATGAATGTTGCGAAACTTTCTCCTAGACAGGACACATCCATTGATGCATTTTCTTTTCTAATGTCTACAACCACGGACAGAGTGGGATACACAGACATAGAAGCACTCGCCTTGTCAAAGGACTTACTAGAAACAGTCCACGCCAATTCAAACAAACAGCCTTTCTTACATCTTCTCAGAACCTGAGAAAAAAACCATACACACACCTACACCCACAAAGGCACCTCCTTTGTGTAGTGTCCTCTGAATTGTGGGCCATACTATATTCGCCAAAAATGGCCTGTTGTATCTCAAATCTGGTCTCCTTGGCCAACTCTGTGCAGTTGTCAGGAGCCAGCAGTGAACCAATACCTGCTTTCTCAGGAAAGGCCTTTCTTCAGAGCTTTCCTGGCATTTGGCCATCCTCACATCTGTTGGTACTAAGAAAGACTGACTCTGTCCTTGGTAAATTGAAACAAGTGAGACCACAGGGACTGGGACTGCAACTGGCTCTGGGTGCCTCTCTTCCTGGATCCCAAGTTCAGAGAGTTCCATCACCAAGGAAGTGCAGTGAGGTTACTTCCTTCAGGAACTGAATGAGGTCACTGCCTTGGCAACCTCTTTGTCCTAACAGTTACTTCTAAGGGTCCCATGAGATGGAGTCTGTGCCTACTTTCTGTCACACTTTCACAAGTTAGAATGGTATATCAACCATTGGCACCTCGGAAGAGCTCTCCACACAGGCCTGATTTGGTCCATCTTCTCTACATTTAGAAGATAGAGGTTGATTCAGACACATCCATTCATCATGATCAGGTTGTTTACCATAAAAGATGACTTTTCCTCTATCAGGTCCTTCATAGCTGCCTACATCTTCTCCAGGGATCATTTCTGCTTGGACCTTTGATGTTCTCAGAAGGTGGAAGATCCCCTACATTCCTGTATTGTAAGACTAACTCTGTCCCTCCTCTTTTGTAAAGTTAGATTGAGGGAAGAGTGTATGTTTAGGGTTAATAACATGTTTGATTCGGGTTAGGAATCTCTCTGCCGCATGAATAATGGTATTGGGAACCTGTGATATTTACAAGAATATATAGGTGAAATGTAAGTATGAAAACAGAAATCTAGGTAAGATTCGAAGTCAGAAGGGCATTGGGTCCTTGAGTGGGATTCTTAGGTTTGAATTATGTTCTGCATATATGTCTCCGATAAATTGAAATACAATGGTTTCGGACCTTATACCTTGGATGATTAATTGTCGAAGAGAACATCGAGTCAAAAAGCAATAATCAGTAAGATTAGGAAGATAGTCAGTAGGTTTAGAAATAAAAGTGAGTATAGGATTTAGACCAAAATTTCTTTAGCAATAGGGTCTCGGGTAGACATTGAATGTAAATGTCAGCATATGTGAAGTGTCAGACACAATGATGAACTGCGGAATATATGTAGGAAAGCAGATATCAATAGAGATATAAGGAAATCAGGCAAAGTATAAACTGAGTGATAGAATTAGACATTTTCAACAGCCTTGAAGTTGAATATATAATCTTAGAAAGAAACAAATATGTAGTCACCAATAGGATTTACATTTGAGAGCATTAGGCAACCTGGACATGGTTGTTTTTAGTAATTCATGCTCACTTTCCATTTAGGCTTTGATACAATCATGAGTGTGACCTTTGTTTTTTGTGTTCAGAATATTACTGTGATAAAAAAAGATATATATATATATATATATATATATATATATATATATATATATTTATATATATACACACACACACACACATATATAGATAGATAAGGTGACATGAATATTTCTTCTACCATTTCTGGGAGCAATGTTTTGAAGAGGTATAAATTAGTATTGGGGGAACAAAGAGGTGTACACTGTGTCTATGAATATAGAGATAATGCATTAATAGACCATACTGTGAATAAATAACATACCTGGTTCCAACTTTAATAATGGATTGAATTGAAATGTGAAAATGTACAGGAAATCTTATATTGATATACACACATTTATTCCAACCACTTATACATCTAATGGTAATATTAATGTTATGGTTTATCTTGAAGAGTGTGTGGGTTTAGCTTCAAAATTGATTATGGAAATCAAAAATAATGTGTTTGGAAAGAAGTCTCATGAAAAGACCAGTCAAGTAACATGGAGGAATACATGTGTTCTGAAGCAGAAAGTGATTAAAAGTGAAACAAATTCCTATAATTTTGTGAACTTGTGAATGAAATATATATCCTATGATGTGCAGAAACTGAAGAAATAGTAATGTACCAGTGTTGAATTAAAATGAACGTCAAAATAGACATCATGTCCCCTAGGAATCTATTTGCATTGATGTTAAACTGGGTCAGTTACTGCAGAAATATTAGGATTTGTAAGCACCATTGATTGAAGTTAGTTTTCAGCACTGGGAAACAAATATGTATTTCAGGTAGATGATTATTTCTGAGAATAATCTTGTGAAATGTTGATTATAAATCCACATACATGAACATGAATGAATTTATGGAGTGTATATAAGACACATATATTTCATATTTTATAAAATCTGTAGAGTGTATATATATATATATATATATATATATATATATATATATATACAAAAAAAACCACAAAAATTCATTAAAAAGTATCAATATATATATGCCAATCGTAATTCATCATGTAATATATATCATCCACAGAAGCAAAAGTATTTATTTTACTAAACATGGGTTTATGTATAATATTGTTCTAATAGGAAGCTCACCCATAGTTTGAATTTTCAGTTCCAACAGCGTTTAGGAGCACTGATCTCTTCTTACAATTTGTTTCTGCCAAGTCAGCCAACTCATAAAAATATATGTGTGATACCAAGTAGGAATCTATATGTGCATATAAAAAGTACAAGTGCTGAGTAGGCTACAGAGAAAGGGAGACAGGAATTCACATATTTGTTAACTTTAAAAACGCATGGAGAGAGCTGCGGATGTGGCTCAAGTGGTAGCGTGCTCGCCTGGCATGCGTGCGGCATGGGTTCGATTCTCAGCACCACGTGAAAACAAAGATGTTGTGTCCGCCGATAACTAAAAAATAAATATTATAGAATTCTCTCTCTCCTCTCTCACTCTCTCTTTAAAAAAAACACATGGAGGACTATTTCAATTAAAAATTGAGTAGATTTATAAAACCGACCCTTTATCATGCAAGAGGGAAGTCCAACTATACACCATGCTTCCTCTGAACTGCTTGTATTTTCATTCTTTTGGGGTATTTTTCTCCATCATATTAGGATTAGTAGTCAGAGTCTAGTAGGGTATGAGTTAGTGTCAGGGATTCAGTATTTCGAATGGAAAATTGGAAAATGGATCAATGTGTATGCAAATGTGTACTACAAAAAAATTTTCCCACTCTCATTCAGAACAATGCCTTGACATTACCTTCACCCCAAGTAAGACACAATTAGAGGAGAAGAGTTAGAAAATCTTTGAATACATATCTGAAATTTAAAATGCTTAGGGTTCACAACCTTGGAGATTGTAGAGGAGTTTCCAAAAGTAAGGGACAGTGTAAAAACTCTACAAACATGGAGATTTGCCTGCCTAAAGACGTCTGGAGAAACTGCCTTTAGGTTGGGCACTTGAAATATATGTTGCTGTCAGGAGCTTTAGCTTCCTTTCTAGTGAGACCATCAAAGCTGGGTCTTCATCTCTGTGATCTGGAGGACATGGTTTATAATTTTCCAATAAACATGAAGCAGCAGTGCTGAATTCTTGCTTTGTAGGTAATCTGTGGCCACTGGGGGCTAAGTGTCTCCCCATGTGGACTGCGAAGCCATTTCATCATCCTCCACTTTTCATAATGTTTCTTCGTGCTGCACTCGGAGTTTGGTATTTGCTTCACGAAATACAAGGAGTTCAACTGGGACACAGAGCTGCAGCGAGTTCTGTCACGTGTGGTGGATCAGGGTCTGCAGGAGAATGCACCAACAGGGCTTGTATACCACATAGGATGCCCCCTTGACCATAGCAACCTGATTCTGAACATTGCCCTGAAACCTCTCCATATAACAAGTTGCCTTTACATATAAGGGTCTGCTCGCTGCACCATGTCAGTCACAAGCCATTTGGAAGCCAATGGCAGATCCACATGGCCCCACCTCAGATGTTTTATCACACATTTGCTCACTACTGCTCTAGGCCCACTACTCAGCAGGATCCAAATTACTGAGATCTCTGTTTTACACCATTTTCATAAAAACCAGTCAATCAAGGCACTGTCTGGTACACTCGTGATGAGCAACAGGACATCCAAAGGTTCTTCATTGCCACCTGGTCATTGGAATTTCAAAAATTTCATGGTATTTATCTAGCAAATTTTCAATTATGAAGTTGGAAGCACTATGGCTTTCAAATCATTCAGGAATCATTCAATGGTGAGGAAGCTCATTTCAATGAAAGCTTTGGAGAACTCTCACAGGCAAGGCTTCCCAAAGAGTGGCCTAAAGGTCACATGAATCCAGGCCCATCGAGGTCTACAATTGAGGTCCATGTGTGTTTTGACTAGCAAATATGGCTTCCAAGTCTTTCAGAATAAAATAATGTGATATCCTGGCTGAGATTCCCAGTGCTCTGTGGAAAGCCACCCTAGGACTAGATCTCAGTTTCCAACGGAGACTCTCATGCGTGGCCTCCTAAATTCCCAACACAATTCATGGCAATACTTCTTTGATGATTGATCCAGAACTCAGTGTTTAAGGGGAATGACACCAGAGTTCAAGCCCAGGTGGATCCAGTCATCTCTTCCAACTGCCACATGAATGACTACACTTAAAACCAAAACATTCCCACATGGTCCTTACCTTCTTCCATATAGACACTCATCATTACCTCTGGCTAGAGTTTTTCATGTGGGACGCATCCCAAGAGAGTGCCCAAAATAATCTTCCTTGCCCCTCATTTGCCTAAAGTCAGGGTGGCATCGTCACCCTTCCTGTGAACCTGGAGTGATCCAATAGGCCTGCCATGAATACTGCTCTGCTTCTTCAATTTGAGTCCTACTGACTCTCAGGGATAGATTCTTTAAGTGATTTGGAGTCACAAGAAAACACAACCACCTCTGCAGTTCTTCAAAGAACTCATTTGACTTAAAGGATCCCTATTCTCACTTGACAGAGGTCAGAATCCTAACAGAGGAAGGCAAGAGACTGATCAACAATGACAGATTTTTGGCCATTTTGGTTTTGATTGCACACATGGAATCTATCCTTAGATCCATCATGTGCTGAGAATCTAAGCCACAACCTCATACAGGGCCAAGAGGCTGATTTAGACACATCCTTTTACAAGCAATTAAGCAAAGAACCACAGTTGATGCCCATTCATTTCCATTTGAAAATTGTTTTCTTCAGGCTTCACAAAGGGGTGGCCTGAGGCAAAGACCTTCCCGACATTCAGGACAACAGAACCATAGGTAAGCAAATGAACCAAAGCAGGATTTCTCCACTGAAAATTTACTGGTCACACTGATATCTGAGTTTTCTAAGATGTTCCCATTCTCTACAGCTATCAAGTATATAGACATGTCTCAGAGCTTGGAGGTGGTACATATCTTGGAAACAAAACCATGAGCCTATTCTGGAGAGTGGCCAGAATTCAGGAAGAAAACAGGAACTTAGGAATTTAGTAGGTGTTGCCCATCCATAAGGCAAACCACAGTCCATTCTTTAATTAGGCAGGATGAATGCTGGGAAGTTTTCTACTAGACAGGACACATCCTTTGATGCCTTCTCTTTTCTAATGTCTACAACCACGGACACAGTGGGATACTCAGACATAGAAACACTAGCCTTGTCAAACGACTTACTAGAAACAGGCCACTCCAACCCAAACAAACAGCCTTTCCTACCTATTCTCAGAACATGAGAGAAAACCACAAACTCACTCCACACCCACAAAGGCACCTCCTTAACCCAAGTAGGTCTGTGACTATCTGGAGTGTCCTCTAACTGGTGGGCCATACTATGTTCCCTGAAATGGCCTGCCCTTTCTCAGATCTGGTCTCCTTTGCCAACTCTGTGAAGTTGTCAGGAGCCAGTGGTGAACCAATACCTGCTTTCTCAGGAAAGGCCCCTCTTCAGAGATCTTCTGCCATTTGACAATGCTCATATCAGTCGGTACCAAGGAAGACTGACTCTGTCCTTGGTAAATCCAAACAAGTGAGACCACTGGGACTGGGACTGGGACTGGCTCTGGGTGCCTGGCTTCCTGCATCACAATTTCAGATTTTTTGATGACCAAGGAAGAGAGGTGAGGTCACTTCCTTCAGGAACTGAATGAGGTCACTACATTGGCCACCACTTTGTCCTAACAGTTGCTTCGAAAGGTCCCATGAAATGGAGGCTGCCCCTACATCCTTTGACACTTTCACAAGTTAGAATGGTATATCAACCATAGGCACCTGGAAACAGCTCTCCACACAGGCATGGTTTGATCAGTTCTCTACATTAAGAAAGGAGAGGCTGATTCAAACACATCTCTTCATACTGACCCGGTTGTTTGCCATGGAATATGACTTTTTCCCTCTTAGGTCCTTCATAGCTGCCTGCAACTTCTTAAGGGTATAATTTCTGCATGGTCCTTTGATGTTCTCAGCAGGTGGAAGAGCCCCTACATTACTGTATTGTAAGACAAACTCTGTCTCGGCTCTTCTGTAAAGTTAGTTTGAGGGAACAATGTATGGTTAGGCTTAATAACATGTTTGATTTGAATTAGGAATCATTCTGCTTAATGAATAATGGTATTGGGAACTTGCGATATTTACAAGAATATATTGGTGAAATATAAGTTTGAAAACAGAAATCTAGATAAGATTTGAATCCAGGAAGGGCATTGGGCTGTTGATTGGGATACTTAGCTTTGAATTATGTTCTGCAAAGATGTCTCAGATAAATCAATATACAATGGCATAGGACCTTGTACCTTGGATGATTGATTGTCGAAGTGATCATCCAGTCAAAAAGGGATAGTCTTTAGGATTAGGAAGATAGTCGGTATGTTAGAAAAAAGAGTAATATAGGATTTGGACCAAAAGTTCTTTAGCAATAGGGTTTCGGATAGAGAGTGAATGTAAATGTCAGCACATGTGAAGAGTCAGTCACAATGATGAACTGGGGAAAATATGTAGGAAAGCAGATATCAATAGACATTAGGAAATCAGACAAAATATAAAGTGACTGATAGGATTAGTCATTTTCAAGAGGGTTGAGGTTGAATATATTATCTTAAGAAGAAACAAATATGTAGTCACCAATAGGATTGATTTGAGAGCATTAGGAAACCTGGACATGGATGTGTTTAGTAATCGATGCTCACTTTCCATTAGGCTTTGGTGAAAGGTTAATAAAATAGGTACTTGTTACTTACTGTTTTTCTGTATGCTTAACAAAACACTGTTGAAGTCTTGAGGACTGTTTGCTAATCTTGTTTCCAGAATGTGCTGTCCCCAACTGCCAAACTGCAAATGTATACCCTCACCCGTTTGCACGCAAACCACCCACTTGCCCTGACCAATCAATAAACTTCCCTCCCTGCCCTCTCCAAGGAAAGCATATAAGCTCTGCTTAAGCTGTTCTCATTGCTCTCTGCTCTATTCAAGTGAGCTCTGAGCCCCAGAATGCTGGACCCATAATAAACCATTTACTGTTGAAGGAGACATTCTCTTGGTGGTCGCTTCCTCCGATGCTTGCCCGACCTTTACTTCTGGAGGCACCAGCAAGATCCGACAGCGGCGGATGAAAGATCCCCAAGGGGCTCCTTTCAGGGTAAGTAAGGCAACTCTTTTTGGTTTTAGGTTTCAGGTTAGGGCTTGGCAAAATGGCTATGGGTGATGAGCGTGAGCTCTCTCTGACAGAGGCTGACATACGTGTCACAGAGCCACAGGCCACGTCCCTGGGGGATGCCCCAGAGGACTCAGGAAATCGAGGAACAATAGTCTCCTTGACTCAGTGATATTTTGCTTCGGATTCGGTATTGCCAGCCCATCAGGTTTTGCGGGCTACTCAGGCCTGGCCTCAGTATTGGACGTCCAATGCCTGACTTTATTGTCTTGTCTTGTCAGTGTAGTGTGTCGTTGCTTTCACTGTTTGTGTATCTCTCATTTTGGGACAGAGAACTTCAACACCTCTCTTCCTGACCCTTGATCACTGGAACAAAGTCCGCTTAAGGGCCCAGAATCTTTCTTTTTCAGTAAATCGCTGGACCTGGCAGACCCTCTGTGCATCAGAATGACCCACCTTTGGAGTTGGATAGCCCCTAGAAACATCTACGTCCCACTAATTCGAAAAGTCAGAGATTTTGTATTTCAACCGGGGCCACATGGACATCCAGATCAACAGCCATATATCTCAACTTTGCAGGACCTCTGCAAATCTCCTCCTCCATGGGTGAAGCTTTTCCTTGTCTCTGCCCCCGCTCCTACTCCTTCCACCATGATTCTATCTCTCAAACCCTCTGCTCCTCCTCCTCCACCCTCTCTTCTCCCTGAGTCTCAAGACTCTACTGGACTCCTCTCGCCTTCTTATCCGCTGCCCTCGTCCACCAACCCCCAACAACCTCTAAGTGATTCCCCTGCTGCTGACTCAGCCTCTCCGCCACTGGAGGAAGCTAGGCCAGCCCAGCGCCCACCAAATGACTCCCCCTTGTCACACACACAGCCCCTCCTTCCCTGGAGGAAGCTGGAATGGCAAAAAGAACTCAAAGAACTCCCTGGCGTTTTCAAACCTGCCTACTTGGGATGACTGCCAACAAATCCTAGGGATTCTCTTCATGACAGAGGAATGAGAGAGAAACTTCCTGGAAGCTAGAAAAAAAATAGCCTCGGACCAGATGGGTGACCAACACAACTTCCCAACATAATCAAAGCCGGCTTCCCCTTGAACTTACCCAACTGGGACCCCGACACCTTTGAAGGTAGGGAGCATCTGTCCACTTATTGCCGGGCCCTAATAGTGGGTTTCCAACCGGCCGCTAGGCAACCAAATAATTTGGCCAAGGTAAGAGAGATTATTCAAGGGCCTGATGAACATCCCTCTATGTTTCTAGAGAGAATTATGGAGGCATATAGGAGATATACTCCTTTCGATCTTCAGGCAGAGGATCAAAAGGCATATGCCATGATGGCCTTCATTGGGCAAGCTGATCTGGATATTAAAAGAAAGTTACAATACTTAGATGGATTACAAGATATGACTTTGAGAGATTTAGTCAGAGTAGCCGAGAAAGTATCCTATAAGAGAGAAACAGAGAGAACGAAAGGGAGCAAAGGGAGGATGAGAGATGAAAAAGACAGATTAAGGTATTAACTAATGTCCTGGTCACAACAATAAATAGGCCAGAAATTAAGAAACAGGGAGACAAGAAGTGATACCTGGGTCCCCTCCAGAGGCCACCCTTGGCCTCAGATCAATGTGCCTACTGTAAAGAAAAAGGACACTGAGCCAAAGAGTGCCCTAGAAAGAGAAAGCCACGCCAGATAGCCTTTCTGACTCTGGAGGTTGACTAAGAATGTCGGGGCTCAGATCCCTTCCCCGAGCTCAGGGTAACTTTTGAAGTGAAGGGGACCCCATAAACTTTGAAGTGGATACAGCAGCAGTATACTCAGCCCTTAAGGCCCCACTGGGCCCTCTATCAAATAAAAGATCTCTAGTTCAAAGGGCTAACAGCAGTAAATATCAGACTTAGACAACTAAGAGGACCATGGACATGGGGAAAGACAAAATCCAACATTCCTTCCTAGTAATCCCAGAATGCCTGGCCCCATTGATGGGCAGAGATCTGCTCAGTAAGCTCCGGGCCAAAACAACTTTTAACCCCGAAGGCCCCAAAATGAAATTTCTAAATCCTTCATTAAAAACTCCTATAGTCATGGCTTTATAAATGTCAGTCGAAGATGAACATCCACTTTTCACACACCCCAAGACTGATCAAACAGGCAAGCTACCCCAGAAATGGATAACAGATTACCCAGATGCCTGGGCAAAATTGTTGGGTTAGGCCTAGCCATGAAACAACCTCCAAGAACAGTGGAGTTAAAAACCTCAGCCTCCCCAATCAATGTCAAACAACATCCTCTGAGCAAAAAAGGTAAAGATGGGATAAGGCCCCATATTCAGAAATATCTGGCCTTAGGGTCCTAAGGCCCTGTCAATCGGCCTGGAACACTCCCCTGCTACCGGTAAAAAATCCAGGAACTGGGGACTATCCCCCATACAAGACCTAAGAGAGATCAACAACAGAGTGCAGGAAATTCACCCCATGGTAAATAATTCATACAATCTGCTTATCACTCTGAACCCTGAGTAGAAATGGTATGGACATAAAGATGCTATCTATTGCATGCCTCTGCATAAAGACAGTCAGGTGCTGTTTGCTTTTGAGTGGGTAGACCCAGAAACCGGAACGTATGGTAAACTAACATGGACTAGACTCCCACAGGGGTTCAAAAACTCCCCCACTCTCTTTGATGAAGCCCTCCACAGAGATGTCAACAACTTCAGACCTATGCACCCTGAAGTCACCCAGCTTCAATACGTGGATGACCTGCTACTGCAGCCAACACCAAGGAAAACTGTGAGTCTGGGAACCAAGCACTATTATATAAGCTTGCTCAACTCGGGTATAGAGCTTCTTCCAAAAAACCCCAAATTTGCCAGCAAGAAGTAGTCTTCCTGGGCTATTTCCTTAGGGGTGGTAAACGATGGCTCACTGAGCCCAGAAAACAAACGGTTGTGCAGATACACCCCCCCCCCCCCCGCAGCAGCAGACAACACAGAGAGTTTCTTGGGACTACTGGGTTTTGCAGGTTATGGATTCCTGTGTTTGCGTCCTTAACTTCTCCTTTATACCCGCTGTTAAAGGGAGATGCCCAATTCCAATGGACCCCTGAGCACCCTCAAGCTTTTGATAACATCTAACAACACTGGCACTGAACTCCTCAAGTTCACTGAGCCAAGCCTGCAATTTCAGAAATCCCTACACTACGTTAAAAATGTACATCAATTCACACACCTTGGTTCAAAGAAACTGCAGGCATTCCTGAAGGATCAAGAACAGAGTTTTCCACTAACCGACTCACAGCGAAAGGACATAACTGAACGGGTAATAAAACCCTGTCCGTTCTGTCAATAGGTTAATGCTTACCCTTCCAAGCTTCCTGCAAAATAGCACCTATAAACAACCAGACCAGGACAATTCTGGGAAGTGGACTTTACTGAAATTAAGCCAGTGAGGTATGGACTTCAATATCTCCTAGTGTTTGTAGATATATTTTCAGGATGGATTGAAGCCTTCCACACAAAAAAAGGCACAAATGGTGGTAAAAAATCCTGAAAGATATTTTTCCATGATACGGCCTACCTAAGGGTATATTGTCTGATAATGGACCGGCGTTCATGGCCCAGGTAAGTAAGGTGTTAGCCAGGACCCTGGGAATAAATTGGAAGTTACATTGTGCTTATAGACCCCAGAGCTCAGGACAGGTTAAAAAAAAATTAATAGAACCATTAAAGAGACCTTAAAGAAATTAAGCTTAGAGAGGGCATCAAAGGTTGGACTATGCTCCTGCCTTATGCACTGTTTCATGCAAGAAATACTCCCTCTGTTTCTTTGAGTAACCTCACCTCCTATGAAATTCTCTATGGGGCCCCTCCTCCAGTAAGGACCTAACCCCAACTCTAAGACCTACCGATCCCTTCCACACCCCCTTGCTTGACAAACTTAAAGCTCTTGAAAGAACTCAGCGATACCTGTCAAACCAGCTGGCCACTGCCTACCAACCTGGTGAAGAGGAGACTCCACATCGATATCAAATAAGAGACTTCGTCTACATAAGATGACTTCAGGTGTCATCCCTGGAACCCCGATGGACAGGACCATACCAGGTGCTACTTATAAAACCTACAGTGGTAAAGGTAGATGGAATCACTTCCTGGATCCTAATTCTCATCTCAAGCCTGCGCCCTGTCCAGACTCTGGCTTGAAAGTGGAAAAGACTGGTAACCCTTTCAAATTGCATATTGTCCATGTGGATAAGGCTATAGACTCTCCCCTTGGCCACCACTAGTCCTAACCATCATCAGCCCATTCAGCAGCGATGGCTGATCACAAATCCTATTAGACAAGAAGTATGGTCTGTCTTGCATACAGCCCCCTTAGGGACCTGGTGGCCATCTCTCCACCCAGATATTTGTCAGCTGAGTATACGTCTTTCCAATTGGGATATCTCTGATGAAGAGGATCCCATTAAAATTTCATTAAATTTCTTCCGTACCATAGATAATGGAAACAAATATTATGGATGTAGGGACATGCAAGTCTGATGCAGGTTGGCTAGCCTAGATTACTATGTTTGCCCGGTGGACTATCAAAGCCACAAACAACCACGGCTGTGTGGGGGAAAAGCCGTCTTCTTCCGTAAGTCATGGGGATGTGAGCATACAGGGGCTGCCTGGTGGAACCCAAACTCCTCATCAAATTCAGTTCACAGCATTGGCCATATTACCAATTAGACAACCAAAACCGATGGCCCGCAGAGGGGTGTCTAGATCCTCAAATTCTGTGTGACTTTTTCAACTTCGGCAAGTGCTCAAAAGGATGGAAGAAAATTCCCCTATGTGTATGCTTTTTCCCTCCTTTGCTCACATCATGAACTATGTTTCTCCAATAGATCCTTCTGCTCCAGACTCTCTGCTGTCACTCTCACATCAACAACCTGATTTCTCCCCTCCAATTACTAGATCAAAAACCCAAACCTCCGCTGGTTCTCAGACCATTGCCCCCTTGCTGAGGTAGCAGGTACTGAGGTACCCTTCCACCCACTCACTCCCCACTTCTCCTGTCAGTGCCCACACCGGGTCCCACCAGGTCCTCTTACCAGCTAACCCAAAGCTCAAACCAGCTGAGGAGTGCCCTCAGACGCCTATCCAAGTTGTAATGAAAATGGCCTTTAAAGTTGCTTTGTCATCACTAAAAACAGGTTACTAAGAATTTAATGTCCCTCACAGGCTTTTTGGGATACTCACTCCTGTCTTCCCATCTGCTCTACCTGTTCTACTGCTCACGTTTTGTTGCCAGGAAAATTCCAAACCCTTTTCCCATTATTCTTTTATATCTCTTTTTCATCATTCTCAGAACCACAGAACTGCTCTCACCCCCCGCCTTCCCCGTCTTCCCCTCTGTACCAGGCCCACAGAAAAATCTGAAATGGCCTTCTCCAGAAGTCTTCATCGTGGCTGACTTTAGGACTTTCAGCAACAAAGTCCCTATAAAAGAGTTCAGTGTACATAAACTTCCTCTTTTCGTGTTGCTCTGTTATACTTGGCCACTGGCTGGAAAAATCAGCACTTCTAAGCTAGACACCCCCTTACTAGTTTTTCACAAAATATGTGAACAAGGCCTCTGGCCTTGAGCTCAGGCTTCCAGAGATGGCTATATTTCCAAGATAAAGAAGTTACCAACTGGGCTCCATGGTAACAGCTGGCAGGGAGAAAATAAAAGAGAAGAAAAAAGCTCTCCCCCTCCCAGATGTCCTTAAAAAGTTATCTTTCCCAGAGAAGAGGAAAATAAAAACAGAACCAAAAACTGCTTTTTGTGAACTTCTGCAGACTGTAAATTTCTGAGTCTTTTCTCTTACATGTTGGCTACAAAATTCTGAAACTACCTAAACTTGGGATTCAGGGGATTAATTGATTACAATAGAAGCAATGCCCTCTATATCCGGTTGCAACCAAGTAGGACTGTTTCCCTGTCTTCGGTGCTATCTTAGGTGCCTTGCCTTGTCCATACCTACAACAGTATAATTCTATATACTTAAACATTGTTTATTCATAGAATTATCAACAGATGTGATTAATTATGTAATGGTGCAGATGTTTCCCCGAGTGCTCTATCATGAGGCAGGATCATTTAAATTTCAAATAGGGGGGCATACAACCCGGTTCTGCTGGCAACCTGTATCTTGCACTTTAGCCATCCTATGAGGAATAGTAGTTGCTGCAGAGGTGGGCACAGGTACCACTGCCCTAATCCATGGGACACAACAAATGACCCAATTAGAAGCAGCAATACACCAAAACTTAAAGATATTAAAAAACCACCATCACAGCTTTACAAGAATCTTTAACCTCTCTCTCTGAAGTTGTTTTACAGAACAGGCGAGGGTTCGACCTCCTCTTCATGAGAGAAGGGGCCTTTGTCCTGCATTGAGGGAAGAATGTTGTTATTATGCCTACCATACTGGAGTTGTAAAAGAATCTATGATTAAATTGAGAAGAAGCATTGAAGAGCATCAACAAGAGAGAGAGGCCCAAAAAGGGTGGTTTGAGTCTTGGTTCACAGAGTCCCCCTGGTTAACTACGCTTTTATCAGCCCTGGCCGGTCCCTTAATAATCCTCACATTATTGCTAACTGTAGGACCCTGTTTGCTCAACCGTGTAATTTCCTTTCTCCAAGCTCAAATTGGACAAGTTAAACTTATGGTAATCAGAAATCAATATACCACACTAGCAGACATAAAATGTGACATCCCCAATGATCACTATTATGATTTAATGTAACCAAAAGAAAGTGGGGAATGAAAGGTAAATAAAATAGGTAATTGTCACTTCCAGTTTTACGGTATGCTTAACAAAACACTGTTGATATCTTGAGAACTGTTTGCTAATCTTGTTCCCTGAATGTGCTGTACCAACTGCAAAACTGCAGAATGTACTCCCTCACCCATTTGCACGCAAACTACCCACTCGCCCTGACCCATCAATAATCTTCCCTCCCTGCCCTCTCCAAGGAAAGTATATAAGCTCTGCTTAAGCTGTTCTCAGGGCTCTCTCCTCTATTCAAGGGAGCTCTGAGCCCCAGCATGCTGGACCCCCATAAACTTTTGGCTGTTGCATTAGACAGTCCCTGGTAGTCTCTTCCTCCGATGCTCGCCTGACATTTACATTGGTAAAATAATAAGTGTGACCATTGCTTCTGTGTCCAAATGTACAAATTAATATTGGGGGTACAAATAGGTGTACCCTGTGATATGAATATAGAGATAATGCATGAATAGGCAATACTGTGAATAAATAATAAAATGGGTTCCAAATTTAATAATGGATTCAATTGATATCTGAAAATATACAGGAAATCTTATATTGATACACATACATTCATTCCAACCAGTTATACATCTAAACGTTATATTAGGATTATGGTTTGTCATGAAAAGTGTGTGAGTTTTGCTTCAAAACTGATTATGAAAGTTGAAAATAATGTGTTTGGAAAGAAGTCTCATGAAAAGACCAGACAAGAAACCTGGAGGAATCCATGTGTTCTGAAGCAGGAAGTTATTGAAAGTGAAACAAATGCCTATAAGTTTGCTAATTTGTGGATGAAATATATATCCTATGATGTGCATAAATTGAAGAAATAATAATGTACCAGTGTTGAATAAAAATGAACGTCCAAATACACATCATGTCCCATAGTAATCTACTTGCATTGATGTTAAACTGGGTCAGTTACTGTACAAATATTAGTATTTGTATGCAACATTAACTGAAGTTAGTTTTCAGTACTGGAAACAAATATGTATTTCATGTGGATGAATATTTCTGAGAATAATCTTGTGAATACTTGATTATAAATCCATATACATGAACATGAATGAATTTAGGGAGTGTATATAAGACACATATATTTCATATTTTGAAAAATCTGGAGAATATATATATATATATATATATATATATATATATATATATATATATACAAAAAAACACACACAGAGACATTAAATTACCAATATATATGCCAATCGAAATTTATCATGAAATATATATCATCAACAGATGCAAAAATATTTCTTTTACTGAACATGGATTTATGTTTAATGTTGTTCAACTAGGAAGCTCACCCATAGGTTGAATTTTAAGATCCAACAGGGTTTAGGAGGAGTGATTTCTTCTCATAATTTGTATCTGCCAAGTCAGCCACCTCACAAGAATATACTTGTGATACCAGGTAGGATTCTATATGTGCATATAAAATTACATGTTCTGAATAGGCTACAGAGAAAGGGAGACAGGAATTTATATATTTATTAACTTTAAAAACACAAGGAGAACTATTTCAATTAAAAATTAACTAGATTTATAACACCTACCCTTCATAATGCAAATGGCAAGTCCAACTATACACCATGCCTTTTTTGAACTGCTTGTATTTCTGTTCTGTTTGGGTTAGTTTTCTCCATCATATTAGGATTAGCAGTCAGAGTCTAGTAGTTTATGAGTTACTGTCAGGGATTAAGTATTTTGAATGGAAAATTGGAAAATGAATCTAATGTGTATGCATATATGTGCTACACAAAAATCTTTCCACTCTCATCCACAACAATGCCTTGACATTAACTTCGTCCCAAGTAAGACACAATTAGAGGAGAAAAGTTAGAAAATCTGTGAATGCATATGTGGAATGGAATATACTCAGGAGTTCACAACCTTGGAAGTGGTAGAGCAGTTTCCAAAAGTAAGGCACATGGTAAACACTCCACAAACATGGAGCTCTGCTGGCCTAAAGACTTCTTGATAAACTGCCTCTGAGGTTGGGCACTTGAAATATATGTTGTTGTCAGTAGCTTTAGCTTACTTTCTAGTGAGACCATCAAAGCTGGGTCTGCATCTATGTGACCTGGAGGACATTGTTTCTAATTTTCCAATGAACATGAGGCAGCAGTGCGAATACTCTCTTTGTAGTTAAACTATGGCCACTGGGAGCTAAGTGACTCACCGTGTGAACTGTGAAGCCATTTGGTCCTCCTCCACTTTTCGTGGTGGTTCTTGCTGCTGCACTGGGACTTTGGTATTTTCTTCATGAAATACAAGGAGATCAACTGGGACACAGTGCTGGAGGGAGTTCTGTCACATGTGGAGCTCACGGTCTGCATGTGAATGCACCAACCAGGATTTTATCCCACATGGGTTGCCCCTTTGTCCATAGCAACCTGATTCTGAACATTGCCTTGAAATCTCCCTATATAAAAAGATGCCTTTACATGGAAGGTTCTCCTGGCTGTACCATGTCAGTCACAAGCCATTTGGAAGCAAATGGCAGATCCACATAGCCCCACCACACATATTTTATCACACACCTTCACACCACTGCTCTAGGCCCACTAATTTGCAGGTTCCAACTTACTGGCATCTCTGTTCTACACAATATTCATGAAACCCAGTCAGTCAAGGCACTGTCTGATACACTCATGATCAGCAATAGGACATCCAAAGATTCTCCAGTGCCACCTGGTAATGGCAATTTCAAAAATTTCATGGTGTTTATCTAGCCATTTTTCGAGGATGAAGTTGGAGGAACGTTGGGTTTCAAAAACCATTCAATGTTGAGGAAGCTCATTTCAATGAAACTCTGGAGAACTCTCATAGGCAAGGCCTCCCAAAGAGTGGACAAAAGGTCACATGAAGCCAGTCCAATTGAAGTCTACAATGTGAGGTACATGTGTGTTTTAACTCTCAACTATGGCTGCCAAGACTTTAAGAAGAAAATCATGGATTATCTTGGCTGAGATTCCCAGTGCTCTGTGGCCTTTATCTAAGTTTATAAGGGCTACTTTCATGCGTGGCCTCCTAAAATCCCAACAAAACTCATGGCAATTCTTCTCTGAGGTCAGTTCCAGAACTCAGTCTCTATGTGGATTCACACCAGAGTTCAAGCCCAGGTAGACCCAGTGATTTCTTCCAATCGCCACACAAATGACCAAAATTTAAACGAAAACACTCCCATATGGCCCTCATCTTTTCCACATAGACACTCATCATAACCTCTAGCTGGAGGTTTCTATGAGGGGCGCTGGACAAGACAGTGTCCAAAATAAGCTCCCTTGCCCGTCATTTGCCTAAAGTCAGGGTGGCCTGGAAACCCTTCCTGTGAACCAGGAGTGATCAAATAGGCCTACCATTATTACTGTTCCACTTCTCCAATTTGAGGCCTACTGACTGTGGGGTTTAGATTCTTCATGTGGATTGGGGTCATGAGAAAACCCAAGCACCAATGGGCTAGACTCTGAAGGGCTTTGAAGAACTCATTTGACCCAAAGATTCCTATTCTCACCTTATGGAGGTCAGGAAACTTACAGAGGAAGGTGAGAGACTTCATCCATAATGAATGCTCTTTTGGCCATTTTGGTTTTGGATGCACACATGGCATCTTTCTTTAGATCCATCAGGTGCTGAGAATCTAAGCCACAGCCTCACACAGGGCCAACAGGCTGATTCAGACACATCCCTTTCGAAATCAATTACTCAAAGAGGGACAGGTGATGCCCATTCATTTGCATTAGAGAACTGTTTTATTCAGGCTTCACAACGGGGTGGCCTTGGCAAAGACCTTCCTGACATTTAGTGCTATAGAACAATAGGTAAGCAAAAGTCCCAAAGCAGGGTTTCTCCACTGAGACTTTTCCTGGTAACACTGATATCTGAGTTTTCTGAGATTCTCGCCATTCCCTTCAGCTATCCAGTACATGGCCAAGTCACAGAGCTTGGAGGTGGTACCTATCTTGGTCACAAAATCATGAGCCTATTCTGGAGAGTGGCCAGAATTCAGGAAGAAAACAGGAACTTAGGAAGATTGCAGGTCTTGCCCACAAATAAGGCAATCCACTGTCCTTTTATAAATTGGGCAGCGTGAATGTTGGGAAGCTTTCTCCTAGACAGGACACATCCATTGTTGCATTTTCTTTTGTAATGTCTACACCCACGGACAAAGTGGGATACACAGACATAGAAACACTTGCCTTGTCAAATGACTTAATAGAAACAGTCCACTCCAAAACAAACAAACCAACTTTCCTACGTATTCTCAGAACATGAGACAAAACCACAAACCCACACTCATTCCCACAAATGCACCTCCTTCCCCCAAGAAGGTCTGTTACTAACCGGAGTGTCCTCTGCCTGGTGAGCCATTCTTTGTTCACCCGAAATGGCCTGTCTGTTCTCAAATCTGGACTCCTTGGCCCACTCTGTGAAGTTGTCAGGAGCCAGCTTTGAGCCGCCACTACCTGCTTTCTCAGGAAAGACACCTCTTCAGATTTTTTCTGGCATTTGGCCATCTTCACATCTGTAGGTACCAAGAAAGACTGACTCTTTCCATGATAAATCCAAACAAGTGAGATCTCTGTGACTGTTACTGGGCCTGGCCCTGGGTGCCTGGTTTCCGGGATCCCAAGTTCAGAGAGTTCCATCCCAAAGAAGTGAGGTAGGTCACTTCCTTCATGAACTGAATGAGCTCACAGCCTTGGCAAACACTTTGTCCTAACAGTTTCTTCCTAGGGTCCCATGAGATGGAGGCTGCCCCTACTTCCTGTGACACTTTCACAAGTTAGAATGATATATCAACCATAGGTACTCGGGGAGAGATCTCCACACAGGCTTGGTTTTGTCCATTTTGTCTACATTAAAATGCGAGAGGCTTATTCAGACACATCTCTTCATCCTGACAAGGTTATTTGCCATGGAAAATGACTTTTGGTCTCTCAGGTCCTTCATAGCATTCTATATCTTCTTCAGGGATAATTTCTGCATGGATCTTTGAGATTCTCAGCAGGTGGAAGATCCCCTATATTCCTGTATTGTAAGACCAACTCTATCCCTGCACTGCTGTAAAGTTAGATTGAGGGAACAGTGTATGGTTAGTGTTAATATCATGTTCTATTTGGGTTAGGAATCATTCTGCTGGATGAATAATGGTATTGGGAACCTGAGATATTTACAAGAATATATAGGTGAAATATAAGTATGGAAACAGAAATCTAGGGAAGACTTGAAGCCAAGTAGGACATTGGGCCCTTGAGTAGCATACTTTGCTTTGAATTATATTCTGCACAGATGTCTCAGATAAATCGATATACAAAGAAATAGGATCTTATACACTGGATGATTGAATAACATACAGAATATCCAATAAAAAAGGGATAGTCTGTAGGATTAGCAAGATAGTCAGTAGATTTAGAAAGAAGAGTTAGTATAGCATTTGTACCAAAAGTTCTTTACAAATAAGGTTTCGGGTAGAGAGTGAATGTAAATGTCAGCACAATGACGAATTGGGGAAAATATGTAGGAAAGCAGATATAAATAGAGACATTAGGAAGTCAGTAAAATTATAAAGTGTGTAATTTGTTTAGACATTTTCAACGGTTTGAGTCTGAATATATAATCTTAGGCAGAAACTAATATGTTGTCACAAATTGGATTGACTTTTGAGAGCATTAGGTAACCAGGACATGGATGTTTTTATTAATCCATGCTCACTTTTTATTTAGGCTTTGGTAAAATCATAAGTGTGACCTTTGCATTTTGTGTCCAGAATATTATTGTGATAAAATGTATATGTAGATCAGGTGACATGAGTATTCCTTCCACCATTTCTGGGAGCACTATTTTGAAGAAATATAAATTAGTATTGGGGGTACAAAGGGGTATACCCTGTGTCATAGAATATATTGATAATGCATCAATTGACCATCATGTGAATAAATAATATAACTGGTTCCACTTTAAATAATGGATTGAATTGATATCTGAAAATATAAAAGAAATCTCACATTGATATACAATCATTCACTGCAACCAGTTATACATCTAATGGTAATATTATGGTTGTGGTTTATCCTGAAAGGTGTGTGAGTTTTGTTTCAAAAGTGATTATGGAAATCAAAAATAATGTGTTTGGAAAGAAGTCTCATGAAAAGAATAGTCAAGAAACCTGTAAGAATACATGTGTTCTCAAGCAGGAAGTGATTGAACATTATATATCATACTATATATAATGTGCATAAACTGCAGAAATAGTAATGTACCGGTGATGAATAAAAATGAACATCAAAATACACATCATGTCCCATAGGAATCTACTTGCATTGATGTTAATCTGGGTCAGTTACTGTAGAAATATTAGGATTTTTATGCACCATTCACTGAAGTTACTTTTCAGTACTAGGAAAAAAGTTTGTATTTAAGTTGGATGAATATTTCTGAGAACAATCTTGTGAAAATTTGATTATAAATCCACATAAATCACAAAAAATTATGAACACAAAAGTCACATGGACATTAAAATGTAGCAATATATATGCCAATTTAAATCCATCTTGAAATATATATCATCCACTGATCCAAAACTATTTATTTAATGAACTTGAAATTATGTATAATGTTGTTCAGCTAGGAAGCTCCCCCATAGATTGAATTTTCTGTTCCAACAGTGTTTAGGAGGAGTGATCTCCTAAATGTGTATGCAAATATGTGCTACACAAAAATCTTCCCACTCTCATCCAGAACAATGCCTTGATATTACCTTCACCCCAAGTAAAACACAGTTGGAGGACAAGAGTTAGAAAATCTGTGAATACATATCTGGAATGTAAAATGGTCAGGAGTTCACAACCTTGCAGGTTGTAGAGGAGTTTCCAAAAGTAAAGGACAGGCTTGATAGACCCAACCTGATCTTTTATTAGAATTGGGAGCCATCTTGCCAGAAAGCCGTGAAAAGATAATTTGGGCTTTACTATAAATTACTGCAAATTCTGAACCTGCTTAGAATGCGTGCCCGTGCCTTGAACTCATCCATGCCTGGCTCTCTGACCAGATAACAGTGCTCTCTGAAACATTAGTGACACCTAATAAATATTGGCCTTCCCAGGCCAGACAACGACCCTCTCTGAGTCTCTAATTGTCCTCATAATTTCTGATGTTGGGGCCAGCAAAAAAAATGTAAACTACCATTAGTGTGATGCTTTCAAAGTTCTGTTATCTGTAACCCCCTTTTTGTGTAACTTTCTGGGCTATATAGCTGGGCCGTAGGAAAGGTGGTGTTGCTGTCTTGTTCCCGCCATTTTTGGAGGGAGAGGCAGCCTGGCCGGTTTTAATAATAAGCTTGCCTTAATTTGATTTTAATTGGAGTCAGTGGTCTTTTCTTGCATCCTAGTCCAACATTTTGGAGTTCCCCAGTGAGATGACCCTGCCCGACCAGATCACAAGGCCAGACTGCTGAAAATTCTGAAGCTGGCCTTCCCTCCAGGGCTACGGGCTGGGGAGCCACTCTAGGGGGTGCACAACTTGAGATGTTCCAAGGCCTTGGAGTGAGCCGTCGGTCTGGGGAGCACTGCAGTGAACCACCGCACTGAAACTATTAGCAAGCACCTGGTGGAGGAGGCCTCCATAGGTAAGTGGCACCTTAATAACATCTTATATCTGGTTAAGGGAGATCTCTTCTAATGACAGAGAGGTGGCCTGGGGAGGCTCACATACACTCCTGTCCAGGACAGTAATGAGAATCGTTGTGTCCTCTGTTCCGTTCTGTAGGGAATTCCTTTCAAGGTTAGAGAGGTGCCGAGGGACACGCACGTGCTCCTACCCCAGAGCTTTAGCAAGACGTTGAATTGCTCCTCTGTTTTTTTGTTTTGGAACCGGGATTCTGTTTTTTTGTTTTTTTTTTTTTTTTTTTTTTTTTTTTTTTTTGTGTGTGTGTGTGTTTTGTTCTGTATTCTATATGTTTTTTTGTTTTTGTGCATTTTGTTTTGTGATTTCTGTGATAAAATCTTAAGGATATTGAACGTGAAAATGGGTAACAAAGCAAGTAAGCCTGACACCCCTTTGGACTGTGTTTTAAGGAACTGTGATGAACTTTACCACCATTTGTTAAGCAGAATGAGAGAAGCCCCTAGCTGGCTGCCTGGAGCACACCCAGTGCAGATGGCAATGCCTGCTGGGGAATGAAGAACTGAGTATCTCCCAGCATCTGCCAAAGCCCTGTTTATTCAGGGAATTCCCTCCTTCGTTCCCTGCACTGTAAGGATAATGCCGCCTCTGTCTTCTTAAAAAAAGAGAAAAACAAAAAGGGGACACTAAATGCAGTAAAGTCACCATGGAGACACTTTATTTTACATTTCAGGTTGCTCCTCTGTGAAAACATTTGGTCCCCTTGTGGGGACATCTGTGGTGCCACTGGGGAAGGAGATTTTTCTCTTATTTGCTCTGTTTTAAAGGGTTCTGTCTGTCAGCCATTGTCTGGAGTTCATTTCTGCCTGTCTTGTGCCTTTTTTCTGGCCCTTTAAGACATGTGCAATAATGTGTTAATATTATAAATTGTTTCTTGGAAATGATCTTAGCTGAATTTGTGTCTAAATGATGATGTTTCATTGTACCAATCTGGTATCTGAATGGGTTTTTGAAGCATTTCACAATCTTGCAGTTAAAAGTCGGGTTTAGGTAATTGTTTAGTTTATGGTTTCAGATAATTCATGCCAGAGAACATAAATAGTTAGGATGGAAAACTAAAGAACTCTACTTCCAAGTTGGCAAGTAACTTCCCAATCATTCAGACTTTTTTTCACCAATTTTAAATTAGGTAGCCTGGGAAAATGTCACTGTGTGTACCAGTGCATTAATTTGGACAAGGATACTAAATCATAGTATGATATCTGTTGACAAAACAACTTGTGAAGATATAAAATTTTGTGAATTGTATCTTAAACTTGTATCATAATTTTCAACATCCTAACCTGAAAATAATGGTTAAAATACCTTAGGCCTAAGGTTTCTGCTCAGAATAGCCATTTTTTCCTGCTTCTTCCAGACCTCAGCCAGGGATTATTTTGAAATGCAAATGAAAGAAGCCTGTAAGCTTAGTAGGAGACTTATTTGAGGCCTAAGGAAAAAAAAAGTAAAATGTATGGTATTTACTTATTACTGGCCAGTCATTTTTTCTAGGACTCATATTTTTTTCCTTAGATTCTTTATTTATTTTTTGAGCTCATGATTTTGCTCCTACAGACCTAGGTTAATGTTTTTCTGATCAGTAATATCTTTGACCAACTGTGGAATTTTTAAATCATTGCAGTGGAGATTTCACCTGTGAAAAGCTACAAGGCCTTCACTTTTATTATGTGTGCACAATTTGTTATGTGTTGTATGTCTATATATGTATACATATGTCCGTATATCATATATATGATACACAAATTAACATATATAAGGAGCACTCATATTACAAAGCACTCATAAAAACAATTTTAAAAAGTGGATCCAAAGATCTTTAATTCACGTGATTTAAATGTTTCAATTTAAATTGGGTAAACTGATAAATATAAATTTCTTTAAATTTAAGCTTACAAGTTTTTCTAGGTGTTCAAAAATCTAATAAAGTATTAATGTCTACAAAAGGTCTAATATGCCTATGTTCCAGGACTTTTCTTTCAATCAAAAAAATGGCTTACACTGTTCAAAACATTTGTCTAATATTTTGATAAATAAGTAAAGTAAATTTGATATGGGATTACTCATTCATGAGTACTTTTGTTTGATATCTGATTGATATACTAAGGTCTGTATAAGTTTGTACTAAAGTCTGTATAAGATTGTAAAAATCAGTCATGTGTTAAAGAGACAAAAATTTCTTAAACATAAGTTTACCCATAACATTTAGTTTATTAAGATTTAAATTTTCTAGAGCAGGCAACCATAAAAATTAAACAACTGTTTAATTAAGAACTGTTATTTTAGAGCACTGTACTGCCATTTCTTTAAAAGCTAAACTTGGTTAATGTAGAAACATCAATGTAATTGTGATGCTATTAATGTGCTCATATCTTCCAGTTATAAAACTCTATAAGGTAGAAACTTTAAAAGAGCATTATATCAAGCAGGTGTTCTGAAGTTGTATGGTAAATAAAATGTATATTGGGGATTTATTTACCTGTTATCAATAATATATGTAAAGTTTTATGTTACTTTTTACATTGTGGAACAATTTAAATGTATTTTTAAGTTAATGAGACCCTAATCTATGTAAAGGTTAAAATCTTTCAGCCGTACTTTAATTCATGTTTTAAATGTGATATCATATGGTGTGAGCTAATGTTCATGTGACCTCAAAAAATTTATGTAAACTTTGTAAAATGATATTTAAAAAACAAAGATCAGCTTTAGAACTAAAGCATTTAAGGTTTATAAGGAGCCCTGCTTACCTGAGATAAGACTCTGTGTCCCATCTTACTACATGTGAGAATGACTACGAAAGCAGTAGGTCAGATTTTATTTCATTTAAAGTTATGTTCAAATATTTTTTTCTGTCAAGATTACTAGGATCTCAAAAAGATGATATAATATATAACTCACCCAAAAAATTCAGGGTAGCTATTACATGAACTAAGTATTTTTACTCTTGTTAAAAAAATTTTATTTTTTAATTTCCTTATAAGTGATCTAAAGATTTCCTGTTGGTGTTTTACAGAAGTGTTGCTTTAAGAACACAACATGGGTTAATTTAAGATAATAAGTCATCAACTACAAGACAGACAGAATAATAAGATCCCAATTAATAATATATAAATAATTATAAACTTATAGACATTAAAGCACAGTACTCTTAATATATGGCTGTTAAAATTCATTTGCTGGTTGTTTCAGATTAGGATTGAAAATTAAAGTTAAATAAAAAGGTCCAAAAAAAACGATATTTGACTCTTGCCCTCTGAGTCAGTCTGAATCCAGGGAACAAGGGATTTCTCTATGAGCTTTGCAACTCTGGGCCACATAACCTCCCGATCAGAGAGATTAATGAGACCACTGGAGAACAGAAAGCCAATCAGTGCATTTGCTACAAAGAGGTGAGTCATCAGGAAAGGGAGACATCCCTGATGCTTCTGAGGGAAGCCACATGGTCAAGCAAGACCTGGACCCACATAGCTCAAATTGCACTAGCAGAACTGAGAAGCTGCTCTCAAGTATCCCAAAAAATGACTCCCATAAAAGCTCAGCTGACTGCTAACAATAGATAGAAACAAAAGTCAGTTTGACTGCTTCATCTTAAACACTTAGCAAAGACAGTTAAAACCAAAATACAGCCAATCCTGGGCATTTTAAATAATAATAATAATAATAATAATAATAATAATAATAATAATAATAATATTTTAAGGTATACACTTTATGTTAGCCTCCCAAAATAAGTAAAACTGTTGGCTACAAAGAAGGATTCTCAGAGAGGAATGCCTGATAACTATAAAAATAGACTATCAAGAGGAGCTTCCAGAGGCAGAAGTTTTTAGTTTAAGGCCTACAGATATTCCTAACCTACACAGGTAGGCTTGGTGTTTGCTAGTACAATTATCCAGCCCTGAGTAACAGAATTAAATGTTTCTCTATTAAACACAGAGGTCATACTAGTGAAAGGATTCTGCAAAATCAGATGACATTAAATTATTAAACTGTATATTATGGGGAGGGACAACTGTATCACTAAAAGTTAAATATTAAGTTCACAGTCCTGATAATTGGGGATATTAAAGACTGGTGAGGGTACTTCATACAGTGACATGATCCAGCTACTGCAACATTTATTCAATACTCATGTTTTTTGTTTCTCTCATAGAAGAACCCATCCCCAGATGACTTTACAACCTGTTCTTCCTCAACAAGACTTCAAAAAGAACTGACTTCAAAAAGGCAACTCATGTCCCTCACGCCATGCACACTCATGTCACCCTTTCTCAGCTGAGAAAAAGCCAAAATGAGAGACGACTCTCTACTTATACCAATGGAGCCAAAAATAAATAGACTATCAATATAAGTAATTAATTAAGTCAGGTAATATCAGGGAGACTGGTTTTCGGTGAGTTCTAAAAATTTGGTGACTGTTAACTGAGGGATTAAAATTTCCTCAGTGCTTTTCCACTAACCAATCAAGGATTACAAAGGGACACATAAGAAAACGGGGGAATGATACACCCAACCTTACCTTTTATTAAAATTGGGAGCCATATTGCAACAAAGCCATGAAAAAATCATTTTGGCTTTACTGTAAATTACTGCAAATTCTGAACCTGCTTGGAATGACTGCCCGTGCCTTGAACTCACCCGTGCATGGCTCTCTGACCAGATAGCAGCCCTCTCTGAAACTTTGTCACACCTCATAAATATTGGCCTTTTGTGGCCAGACAATGACCCTCTCTGAGGCTCTAATGGTCCTCATAAATTTTGATGTTGGGGCTAGCAAAAAAAAAAAAATGTAAACTCCCATTAGTGTGATGCTTGTCAGAGTTCTATTATCTGTTACCCCATTTTTGTGTAACTTTCTGGGCTACAAACCTGGGCTGTAGTAAAGGTGGGGTTGCTCTCTTGTTCTCGCAATTTTGGGAGGGAGTGGCAGCCCAGCCAGTGGAAATAATAAGCTTACTTTAATTTGATTTTAATTGGAGTCAGTGTTCTTTTCTTACATCCTGGTCTAAGAGGTAAACACTCCACAAACATAGAGCTCTGATGGCCTAAAGACTTCTTGAGAAACTGCCTCTGAGGTTGGATACTTTAAATATATTTTGTTGTCAGAAGGTTTAGCTTCTTTTCTAGTGAGACCATCAAAGCTGGGTCTGCATCTATGTGAATGGAGAGCATGGTTTCTTATTTTCCAATGAACATGAGGCAGCAGTGCTGAATTATCTCTTGGTAGGTAAACTGTGGCCATTGGGGGCTAAGTGTCTCCCTGTGTGGACTGTGAAGCCATTTGATCATTCTCCATTTTTGTGGTGTTTCTTGGTGCTGCACTGGGAGTTTGGTATTTGCTTCACGAAATACAAGGAGTTCAACTGCGACACAGTGCTGGAGGGAGTTCTGTCACGTGTGGTGGGTCAGAAACTGCAGGAGAATGCACCAACCAGGCTTCTATTTCACATAGCTTTTTCCTTGACCATACCCACCTGATTCTGAACATTGCCTTGAAACCTCTCCATATAATAAGATGCCTTAACATGTAAGGTTCTGCTGGATGCACCATGGCAGCCAAAAGGCATTTGGAAGTCAATTGGAAATCCACACGGCCCCACCTCAGATATTTTATCACACACCTGCACACCACTGCTCTGGGCCCACTATTCAGCAGTGCAAATTACTGGCATCTCTGTTCTTCACCATTTTCATGAAACCCAGTCAATCAAGGCACTGTCTGGTACACTCATGATCAGCAACAGGAGATCCAAAGGTTCTCCAGTGCCACCTGGTCATGGGAGTTTTAAAAATTTCAGGGTGTTTATCTAGCCACTTTTCAAGGATGAAGTTGGAGAAACTGTGGGTTTCAATTCATTCAGGAACCATTTAATGTTGAGGAACCTCATTTCAATGAATGCTCTGGAGAACTCTCAAAGGCAAGGCTTCCCAAAGAGTAGCCAAACGGTCACATGAAGCCCAGCCCATTGAGGTCTACAATGTGAGGTCCATGTGTGTTTTGACTCTCAACTATGCCTGTCAAGTCTTTCAGAATAAAATCATGTGATATCCTGGCTGAGATTCCCAGTGATCAGTCGAAAGCCACCCTTGGCCTAGATTTCAGTTTCCAAGGGCGACTCTCATGCGTGGCATTCTAAAATCGCAACACAATTCATGACAATACTTCTCTGAGGTCAGTTTCAGAACTCAGTCTCTAAGGGGAATCATACCAAAGTTCCAGCCCTGGTGGATCCAGTCATTTCTTCCAACTGCTACACAAATGAACACAATTAAAACCAAAACAGTCCCACATGGTCCTCACCTTCTTCCATATAGACACTCATTATAACCTCTGGCTGGAGGTTTCCATGAGGGGTGCAGCACAAGACGGTATCCAAAACAAGCTCCCTTGTCCCTTATTTGCTTAAAGTCAGCTAGGCCTGGACACCATTCCTGTGAACCAGGAGTGATAAAATAAGCCTGGGCTTAATACTGCTCTGCTTCTCCAATTTGAGGCCTACTGACTGTCAGGTATAGATTCTTTATGTGATTTGGAATAATGAAAAAATCCAAGCTCATATGGGCTAGCCTCTCCAGGGCTTTGAAGAACTCATTTGACTCAAAGGATCCATATTCTCCCTTGATGGAGATCAGAAACCTATCAGAGTAAGGCAAGATACTCCATACACAGTGACTGATCTTTTTGCCATTTTGGTTTTGAAAGCACACATGGAATCTTTCTTTAGTTCCAACAGGTGCTGAGAATCTAAGCCACTGCCTCACACAGGGCCAAGTGGCTGATTCAGACACATCCCTTTCCAAAGCAATTAAGCAAAGATACACAGGTGATGACCATACATTTCCATTTGAAAACTGTTTTCTTAAGGCTTCACAAATTGGTGGACTGAGGCAAAGACCTTCCTGACACTCAGAGCAACAGAAAAATAGGTAAGCAAAAGGCCCAAAGCAGGGTTTCTCTACTGAGACTTTCTTTGTCACACTGTTATCTGAGTTTTCTGAGATGCTTGCTATTCCCTTCAGCTATCCAGTACATGGACATGTCACAGAGCTTGGAGGTGGTACATATCTTGGACAGAAAACCATGAGCCTACTCTGGAGAGTGGCCAGAATTCAGGAAGAAAACAGGAACTTCAGAAGATAGTGGGTGTTGCCCGTCCCTAAAGCAACCTGCAGTCCACTCATAAATTGGACAGGATGAATGTTGGCAAACTTTCTACTAGACAGGACACATCCATTGATGCATTATCTTTTATAATGTCTACAACCACGGACACAGTGGGATACACAGGCATACCAACAATCGCCTTGTCAAATGACTTACTATAAACAGTCCACTCCAAAACAAACAAACCGCCTTTCTTACCTATTCTCAGAACATGAGACTAAACCACAAAATCACAACCACACCCACAACGACACCTCCTTTATTCAAGTAGGTCTGTGACTAATTGGAATGTACTCTGACTGATGGGCCATACTATGTTTCCTTGAAATGGCCTGTCCTTCTCAGATCGGGTATCCTTGGCCAACACTGTGAAGTTTTCAGGAGCCAGTGGTGAGCCACTACCTGCTTTCTAAGGAAATTCCCCTTTTCAGAACTCTCCTGGGATTTGGCAATCCTCACATCAGTAGGTACCAAGGAAGACTTACTCTGTCCTTGGTTATTCCAAACAACTGAGCCCACTGGGAAAGAAACTGGGACTGACTCTGGGTGCCTGGCTTCCTGGATCCCAAGTTCAGAGAGATCCGTCATCAAGGAAGAGAGGTAGGTCACTTCATTCAGGAACTGAATGAGGTTACTGCCGTGGCAACCACTTTGTCCTAACAATTGCTTTCAAGGGTCCCATGAGATGGAGGCTGCCCCTACTTCCTGTGACACTTTCACAAGTTAGATTGGTATATCAACCATTGGCACCTGGGAACAGCTCTCCACACAGGCCTGGTTTGGTCCATCTTCTCTACATTAAGAAGAGAGAAGCTGATTCAGACACAACCCTTCATCCTGACCAGGTTGTTTGCCATGGAGGATGACTTTTGGTCTCTTAGGTCCTCCATAGCTGCTTACAACTTCTCCAGGAATCATTTCTGCATGGACCTTTGAGTTTCTCAGCATGTGGAAGATCCCCTATATTCCTGTATTGTAAGACCAACTCTATCCCTGCTCTTCTGTAAAGTTAAATTGACTGAACAGTGTATGGTTAGGTTAACTAACAGGTTCGATTTGGATTAGGAATCTTTCTGCGCGATGAATAATGGTATTGGGAAACTGCGATATTTACAAGAATATATAGGTGAAATATAAGTATGAAAACAGAAATCTAGCTAAGATATGAAGCCCAAAAGGGCATTGGGCCCTTGATTGGGATACGTAGCTTTGAATTATGTTCTGCACTGATGTGTCAGGTAAATCGATATACAATGGCTTAGGTCCTTGTACCATGGATGATTAAATGTAGAAGAGAACTTCCAGTCAAAAGGGATAGTCGGTAGGATTCGGAAGATTCTCAGTAGGTTTAGAAAGAAGAGTGAGTATAGGATTTGGACCAAATGTTGTTTAGCAATAGGGTTTCCGGTAGACAGTGAATGTTAATGTCAGCACAAGTGAAGAGACTGTCACAATGATGAACTGGGGAAAATAGTTAGGAAAGCTGATATCAATAGAGACATTACGAAATCAGGCAAAGTATAAAGTGAGTGATAGGATTAGATATTTTCAACAGGGTTGAGTTTGAATATATAATCTAAGAAAGAAACAAATATGTAGTGACCAATAGGATTGACATTTGACAGCATTAGGCAACCTGGACATGGATGTTTAGTAATCCATGCTCACTTTTCATTTAGTCTTTGCTACAATCTTAAGTGTGACCTTTGCTTTTTTTGTCCAGAATATTACTGTGATAAAACGTACATGTAGATCAGGTGACATGACTCTTTCTTCCACCATTTCTAGCAGCAACATTTTCAAGACGTATAAATTAGTAATGGGGGTAAAAAGAGGTGTACCCTTGTCTGTGCATATAGAGATACTGCATGAATAGACCATACTGTGAATAAATAATATATCTGGTTCTGACTTTAAATAATGGATTGAAATTATATCTGAAAAAATACAGGAAATCTTATATTGATATACAAACATTCATTCCAACCAGTTATATATCTAATGGCCACATTAAGTTTATGGTTTATCATGAAGGGTGTGTGAGTTTTGCTTCAAAAGTGATTATGGAAATCGAAAATAATGTGTTTGGAAAGAAGTCTCATGAAAAGACCAGTCAAGAAACCTGGAGGAATACATGTTTCATGAAGCAGGAAGTGATTGTGAAACAAATGCGTATAAATTTGTGAACTTGTGGATGAAGTATATATTTCCTATGATTTGTAAAAACTGAAGAAATAGTAATGTACCAGTGTTGAATGAAAATAAACGTCAGAATACACATCATGTCCCATACGAATCTACTTGATTGATGTTAATCTGGGTCAGTTACTGTACAAATATTAGGATTTGTAAGCACCATTTACTGAAGTTAGTTTTCAGAACTATGAAACAAATGTGTATTTCAGGTGGATGAATATTTCTGAGAATAATTTTGTGAAAAGTTTATTATAAATCCACATTTTTGAACATGGATGAACTTAGGGAGTGTATTTAAGAAACATATATTTCATATTTTAAAAATCAGGACAGTGTGTATATATATATATATATATATATATATATATATATATATGTATTCATAATTATATATATGTGTATATACATATATATGTGTCTATATATATATATACACACACACACACACACACACACACAAAACACACACACAGACATTTAAATGTAGTTATATATATGCCAATCGAAGTTCATCATAAAATATATAGCATCCACAGATGCAAAAATATTTATTTTACTGAACAAGGATTTATGTATAATGTTGTTCTACTAGAAAGCTCACCCATAGTTTGAATTTTCAGTTCCAACAGCGTTTAGAGGAGTGATCTCTTCTCACAAGTTGTATCTGCCAAGTCAGTCACCTCACAAAAATGAACGTGTGATACCAGGTAGAATTCTATATAAGAATATAAAAATAAATGTGCTGAATAGGCTACAGAGAAAGGGAGAGGAATTTACATATTTGTTAACTTTAACAACACATGGAAAACTATTTCAATTAAAAATTGACTAGATTTATAACACCTACCCTTTATCATGCAAATGGCAAGTCCAACTATACCCCATGCCTCCTCTAAACTGCTTGTATTTCTATTATGTTTGGCTTGTTTTTCTCCATCATGTTTGGATTAGTAGACAGAGTATAGTAGGGTATGGGTTATTGTCAGGGATTCAGTATATTCAATGGAATATAGGAAAATGAATCCAATGTGTATAAAATATATGCTACACAATTGTCTTCCCACTCTCATCCAGAACAATGCCTTTACATTACCTTCACCCCAAGTAAGACACAATTAGAGTAGAAGAGTTTGAAAATCCATGAATGCATATCTGGGGTGGAAACAGTACTAAGAAACAAATAAGTATTTCAGGTGGATGAATATTTCTGAGAATAATCTTGTGAAAAGTTGATTATAAATCCACAACATAAATATGAATGAATTTAGGAAGTGTGTAATAAGACACATATTTCATGTTTTGAAAAATCTTGAGAGTGTATCTATATATATATATACATATTTATATACACAAACAGAGAGAGACATTAAAAATTGCAATATATATGCCAAACGAAATTCACCATGAAATGTATATCATCCACAGATCCAAATATATTCATTTTACTGAACATTGATTTATGTATAATGTTGTTCAACTAGGAAGCTCACTCACATTTGAATTAAATGTTCAAGCAGCATTTAGGAGGAGTGATCTCTTCTTCCAATTTGTATCTGCCAAATCAGCCACCTCACAAGAATGTACGTGTGGTACCAGGTAGGATTCTATATGTGCATATAAAAATACGTGTGCTGAATAGGCTACAGAGAAAGGGGGACAGGAATTCATTATTTGTTAACTTTAAAAACGCATGGAGAACTATTTCAACAAATAATTGACTAGATTTATAACTGCTACACTATACCATGCAAAAGGCAACTCCAACTATAAAACATACCTCCTCTAAACTGCCTGTATTTCTATTCTGTTTGTGTTATTTTTCTCCATCATATTAGGATTAGTAGTCAGAGTCTAATAGGGTATATGTTAGTTTCAGGGATTCAAATTTCTAATGGAAAATAGGAAATTGAATCCAATGTGTATGCAAATATGTGCTACACAACATTCTTCCCACTTTCATCCAGAACAATGCCTTGACATTACATTCTCCTCAAGTAAGACACAATTAGAGGATAAGAGTTAGAAAATCTGTGAATATATATCTGGAATGGAGAATACTCAGGAGTTTACAACTTTGGAGGTGGTAGAGAAGATTCTAAAAGTAAGGAACAGGGTAAACATTCTAGAAACATGCAGCTCTGCTGGCCTACATACTTTTTGAGAAACTGCCTCTAAGGGTGGGCACTTGAAATATTTGATGTTCTGAGGAGATTTAGTTCATTTGTAGAGAGACCATCAAAGCTGGGTCTGCATCTATGTTACTTGGAGGACATGGTTTCTTATTATCCAATGAACATGAGGCAGCAGTGCTAAATTCTCTCTTTGTAGGTAAACTATGGACACTGGGGTCTAAGTGTCTTTCAGTGTGGACTGTGAAGCCAATTGGTCATCCTCCACTTTTCTTGGTGTTTCTCGCTGCTCCACTGGGAGTTTGGTATTTGCTTCAAGAAATACAAGGAGTTAAAATGGGACAGAGTGGTGGAGGGAGTTCTTTAAGGTGTGGTGAGTCAGGGTCTTCAGGAGAATGCACCAACCAAGGTTCTATCCCACGTAGATTGTCCCCTTGAGAATAGCAATATGATTCTGAACATTGCAGTGAATCCTCTCCATATAACAAGATGCCTTTACATATATGGGTCTGCTGGCTGCACCATGTCAGTCACAAGCCATTTGGAAGCCAATGGCTGATCCACATGGCCACAACACAGATGTTTTATCACACAATTGCATACCACTGCTCTAGGCCAACTACTCACCAGGCTCCAACTTACTGGCATATCTGTTCTACACCATTTTCATGAAACAAAGTCAATCAAGGCAGTGTCTGGTATACTCAGGATCAGAAACAGGACATCCAAAGTTTTTTCAGTGCCAGCTGAACATGAAAATATCAAAAATTTCATGGTAATTGTCTAGCCATTTTTCACGGATGAAGTTTGCGGCTCTGAGGGCTTCAATTAATTCAGGAACCATTAAATGGTGAAGAAGCTAATTTCAATGAAAGCACTGGAGCACTCTCACAGGCATGGTTTCCCTAAGGGTGGCCAAAATGTCACATGAAGCCAGGCCCATTGAGATCTACAATGTGAGGTTCATGTGTGTTTTAAACTCAAATATGGCTGCCAAGTCTTTAAGAAAAATTGTATGTAATATCCGGGCTGAAATTCCCAGTGTTCTGTGGAAATCCAACCTGGGCCTAGATCTCAGGTTCCAAGGGCGACTCTCATGTGTGGCCTCCTAAAATCCCAACACAATTCATGGCAATACTTCTCTGAGGTCAGTTAAAGAACTCAGTCTCTAAGGGGAATCACACCAGAGTTCAAGCCCAGTGGAACAGTCATCTCTTCCAACCGCCACACAAATGACCACAATTAAAACCAAAACACTCCCACATGGTCCTCATCTTCTTCCATATAGACACTCCTTATAACGTCTGGCTGGAGTTTTCAATGAGGTCCACAGCCCAAGTCAGTGTCCAAATTAAGGTCCTGTTCCCCTCATTTGTCTAACATCAAGGTGGCCTGGACACACTTCCTGTAAACCAGGAGTGATCAAATAGGCCTGCCATTAATACTGCTCGGCTTTTTCAATTAGAGGCCTTCTGACTCTGTGGTTTAGATTCTTTATGTGAATTTGAGTCATGAGAAAACCCAAGCCCCTCTGCAGAGATTTGAAGAACTCATTTTGCCCAAAGGATTCCTATTCTCCCTTCATGGAATTCAGGATCCTAACAGAGGAAGGTAAAAGAATTCATTCACAATGAGTGAATATTTGCCATTTTGGTTTTGGATGGACACATGGGATCTTTCTTTTAATCCATCAGGTGCTAAGAATCTAAGCCACTGCCTCACACAGGGCCAAGAGGCTGATTCAGACACATCCTTTTCCAAAGCAATTAAGCAAAGAGCCACAGGTGATGCCCATTCATTTCCATTTGAAAACTGTTTTCTTCAGGGTTCACAAAGGTGTGGCCTGAGGCAAAGACCTTCCTGACACTCAGAGCAACAGAAAAATAGGTAAGCAAAAGGCCCAAAGCAGGGTTTCTCTACTGAGACTTTCTTTGTCACACTGATATCTGAGTTTTCTGAGATGCTTGCTATTCCCTTCAGCTATCCATTATATGGCAAGGTCACAGAGCTTGGAGGTGGTACATATCTTGGACAGAAAACCATGAGCCTGCTCTGAAGAGTGGCCAGAATTCAGGAAAAAAACAGGAACTACGGAAGATAGTAGGTGTTGCCCGTCCCTAAAGCAACCTGCAGTCCACTCATAAATTGGGAAGGATGAATATTGGCAAGCTTTCTACTAGACAGGACACATCCATTGATGCATTATCTTTTATAATGTCTACAACCACGGACACAGTGGGATACACACGCATACAAACAATCGCCTTGTCAAATGACTTACTATAAACAGTCCACTCCAAAACAAACAAACCGCCTTTCTTACCTATTCTCAGAACATGAGACTAAACCACAAAATCACAACCACACCCACAACGACACCTCCTTTATTCAAGTAGGTCTGTGACTAATTGGAATGTACTCTGACTGATGGGCCATACTATGTTTCCTTGAAATGGCCTGTCCTTCTCAGATCGGGTATCCTTGGCCAACACTGTGAAGTTTTCAGGAGCCAGTGGTGAGCCACTACCTGCTTTCTCAGGAAATTCCCCTTTTCAGAGCTCTCCTGGCATTTGGCAATCCTCACATCAGTAGGTACTAAGAAGACTTACTCTGTCCTTGGTTATTCCAAACAACTGAGCCCACTGGGAAAGAAACTGGGACTGACTCTGGGTGCCTGGCTTCCTGGATCCCAAGTTCAGAGAGATCCGTCATCAAGGAAGAGAGGTAGGTCACTTCATTCAGGAACTGAATGAGGTTACTGCCGTGGCAACCACTTTGTCCTAACAATTGCTTTCAAGGGTCCCATGAGATGGAGGCTGCCCCTACTTCCTGTGACACTTTCACAAGTTAGATTGGTATATCAACCATTGGCACCTGGGAACAGCTCTCCACACAGGCCTGGTTTGGTCCATCTTCTCTACATTAAGAAGAGAGAAGCTGATTCAGACACAACCCTTCATCCTGACCAGGTTGTTTGCCATGGAGGATGACTTTTGGTCTCTTAGGTCCTCCATAGCTGCTTACAACTTCTCCAGGAATCATTTCTGCATGGACCTTTGAGTTTCTCAGCATGTGGAAGATCCCCTATATTCCTGTATTGTAAGACCAACTCTATCCCTGCTCTTCTGTAAAGTTAAATTGACTGAACAGTGTATGGTTAGGTTAACTAACAGGTTCGATTTGGATTAGGAATCTTTCTGCGCGATGAATAATGGTATTGGGAAACTGCGATATTTACAAGAATATATAGGTGAAATATAAGTATGAAAACAGAAATCTAGCTAAGATATGAAGCCCAAAAGGGCATTGGGCCCTTGATTGGGATACGTAGCTTTGAATTATGTTCTGCACTGATGTGTCAGGTAAATCGATATACAATGGCTTAGGTCCTTGTACCATGGATGATTAAATGTAGAAGAGAACTTCCAGTCAAAAGGGATAGTCGGTAGGATTCGGAAGATTCTCAGTAGGTTTAGAAAGAAGAGTGAGTATAGGATTTGGACCAAATGTTGTTTAGCAATAGGGTTTCCGGTAGACAGTGAATGTTAATGTCAGCACAAGTGAAGAGACTGTCACAATGATGAACTGGGGAAAATAGTTAGGAAAGCTGATATCAATAGAGACATTACGAAATCAGGCAAAGTATAAAGTGAGTGATAGGATTAGATATTTTCAACAGGGTTGAGTTTGAATATATAATCTAAGAAAGAAACAAATATGTAGTGACCAATAGGATTGACATTTGACAGCATTAGGCAACCTGGACATGGATGTTTAGTAATCCATGCTCACTTTTCATTTAGTCTTTGCTACAATCTTAAGTGTGACCTTTGCTTTTTTTGTCCAGAATATTACTGTGATAAAACGTACATGTAGATCAGGTGACATGACTCTTTCTTCCACCATTTCTAGCAGCAACATTTTCAAGACGTATAAATTAGTAATGGGGGTAAAAAGAGGTGTACCCTTGTCTGTGCATATAGAGATACTGCATGAATAGACCATACTGTGAATAAATAATATATCTGGTTCTGACTTTAAATAATGGATTGAAATTATATCTGAAAAAATACAGGAAATCTTATATTGATATACAAACATTCATTCCAACCAGTTATATATCTAATGGCCACATTAAGTTTATGGTTTATCATGAAGGGTGTGTGAGTTTTGCTTCAAAAGTGATTATGGAAATCGAAAATAATGTGTTTGGAAAGAAGTCTCATGAAAAGACCAGTCAAGAAACCTGGAGGAATACATGTTTCATGAAGCAGGAAGTGATTGTGAAACAAATGCGTATAAATTTGTGAACTTGTGGATGAAGTATATATTTCCTATGATTTGTAAAAACTGAAGAAATAGTAATGTACCAGTGTTGAATGAAAATAAACGTCAGAATACACATCATGTCCCATACGAATCTACTTGATTGATGTTAATCTGGGTCAGTTACTGTACAAATATTAGGATTTGTAAGCACCATTTACTGAAGTTAGTTTTCAGAACTATGAAACAAATGTGTATTTCAGGTGGATGAATATTTCTGAGAATAATTTTGTGAAAAGTTTATTATAAATCCACATTTTTGAACATGGATGAACTTAGGGAGTGTATTTAAGAAACATATATTTCATATTTTAAAAATCAGGACAGTGTGTATATATATATATATATATATATATATATATATATATGTATTCATAATTATATATATGTGTATATACATATATATGTGTCTATATATATATATATATACACACACACACACACACACACACACAAAACACACACACAGACATTTAAATGTAGTTATATATATGCCAATCGAAGTTCATCATAAAATATATAGCATCCACAGATGCAAAAATATTTATTTTACTGAACAAGGATTTATGTATAATGTTGTTCTACTAGAAAGCTCACCCATAGTTTGAATTTTCAGTTCCAACAGCGTTTAGAGGAGTGATCTCTTCTCACAAGTTGTATCTGCCAAGTCAGTCACCTCACAAAAATGAACGTGTGATACCAGGTAGAATTCTATATAAGAATATAAAAATAAATGTGCTGAATAGGCTACAGAGAAAGGGAGAGGAATTTACATATTTGTTAACTTTAACAACACATGGAAAACTATTTCAATTAAAAATTGACTAGATTCATAACACCTACACTTTATCATGCAAATGGCAAGTCCAACTATACCCCATGCCTCCTCTAAACTGCTTGTATTTCTATTATGTTTGGCTTGTTTTTCTCCATCATGTTTGGATTAGTAGACAGAGTATAGTAGGGTATGGGTTATTGTCAGGGATTCAGTATATTCAATGGAATATAGGAAAATGAATCCAATGTGTATAAAATATATGCTACACAATTGTCTTCCCACTCTCATCCAGAACAATGCCTTTACATTACCTTCACCCCAAGTAAGACACAATTAGAGTAGAAGAGTTTGAAAATCCATGAATGCATATCTGGGGTGGAAACAGTACTAAGAAACAAATAAGTATTTCAGGTGGATGAATATTTCTGAGAATAATCTTGTGAAAAGTTGATTATAAATCCACAACATAAATATGAATGAATTTAGGAAGTGTGTAATAAGACACATATTTCATGTTTTGAAAAATCTTGAGAGTGTATCTATATATATATATACATATTTATATACACAAACAGAGAGAGACATTAAAAATTGCAATATATATGCCAAACGAAATTCACCATGAAATGTATATCATCCACAGATCCAAATATATTCATTTTACTGAACATTGATTTATGTATAATGTTGTTCAACTAGGAAGCTCACTCACATTTGAATTAAATGTTCAAGCAGCATTTAGGAGGAGTGATCTCTTCTTCCAATTTGTATCTGCCAAATCAGCCACCTCACAAGAATGTACGTGTGGTACCAGGTAGGATTCTATATGTGCATATAAAAATACGTGTGCTGAATAGGCTACAGAGAAAGGGGGACAGGAATTCATTATTTGTTAACTTTAAAAACGCATGGAGAACTATTTCAACAAATAATTGACTAGATTTATAACTGCTACACTATACCATGCAAAAGGCAACTCCAACTATAAAACATACCTCCTCTAAACTGCCTGTATTTCTATTCTGTTTGTGTTATTTTTCTCCATCATATTAGGATTAGTAGTCAGAGTCTAATAGGGTATATGTTAGTTTCAGGGATTCAGCATTTCTAATGGAAAATAGGAAATTGAATCCAATGTGTATGCAAATATGTGCTACACAACATTCTTCCCACTTTCATCCAGAACAATGCCTTGACATTACATTCTCCTCAAGTAAGACACAATTAGAGGATAAGAGTTAGAAAATCTGTGAATATATATCTGGAATGGAGAATACTCAGGAGTTTACAACTTTGGAGGTGGTAGAGAAGATTCTAAAAGTAAGGAACAGGGTAAACATTCTAGAAACATGCAGCTCTGCTGGCCTACATACTTTTTGAGAAACTGCCTCTAAGGGTGGGCACTTGAAATATTTGATGTTCTGAGGAGATTTAGTTCATTTGTAGAGAGACCATCAAAGCTGGGTCTGCATCTATGTTACTTGGAGGACATGGTTTCTTATTATCCAATGAACATGAGGCAGCAGTGCTAAATTCTCTCTTTGTAGGTAAACTATGGACACTGGGGTCTAAGTGTCTTTCAGTGTGGACTGTGAAGCCAATTGGTCATCCTCCACTTTTCTTGGTGTTTCTCGCTGCTCCACTGGGAGTTTGGTATTTGCTTCAAGAAATACAAGGAGTTAAAATGGGACAGAGTGGTGGAGGGAGTTCTTTAAGGTGTGGTGAGTCAGGGTCTTCAGGAGAATGCACCAACCAAGGTTCTATCCCACGTAGATTGTCCCCTTGAGAATAGCAATATGATTCTGAACATTGCAGTGAATCCTCTCCATATAACAAGATGCCTTTACATATATGGGTCTGCTGGCTGCACCATGTCAGTCACAAGCCATTTGGAAGCCAATGGCTGATCCACATGGCCACAACACAGATGTTTTATCACACAATTGCATACCACTGCTCTAGGCCAACTACTCACCAGGCTCCAACTTACTGGCATATCTGTTCTACACCATTTTCATGAAACAAAGTCAATCAAGGCAGTGTCTGGTATACTCAGGATCAGAAACAGGACATCCAAAGTTTTTTCAGTGCCAGCTGAACATGAAAATATCAAAAATTTCATGGTAATTGTCTAGCCATTTTTCACGGATGAAGTTTGCGGCTCTGAGGGCTTCAATTAATTCAGGAACCATTAAATGGTGAAGAAGCTAATTTCAATGAAAGCACTGGAGCACTCTCACAGGCATGGTTTCCCTAAGGGTGGCCAAAATGTCACATGAAGCCAGGCCCATTGAGATCTACAATGTGAGGTTCATGTGTGTTTTAAACTCAAATATGGCTGCCAAGTCTTTAAGAAAAATTGTATGTAATATCCGGGCTGAAATTCCCAGTGTTCTGTGGAAATCCAACCTGGGCCTAGATCTCAGGTTCCAAGGGCGACTCTCATGTGTGGCCTCCTAAAATCCCAACACAATTCATGGCAATACTTCTCTGAGGTCAGTTAAAGAACTCAGTCTCTAAGGGGAATCACACCAGAGTTCAAGCCCAGTGGAACAGTCATCTCTTCCAACCGCCACACAAATGACCACAATTAAAACCAAAACACTCCCACATGGTCCTCATCTTCTTCCATATAGACACTCCTTATAACGTCTGGCTGGAGTTTTCAATGAGGTCCACAGCCCAAGTCAGTGTCCAAATTAAGGTCCTGTTCCCCTCATTTGTCTAACATCAAGGTGGCCTGGACACACTTCCTGTAAACCAGGAGTGATCAAATAAGCCTGCCATTAATACTGCTCGGCTTTTTCAATTAGAGGCCTTCTGACTCTGTGGTTTAGATTCTTTATGTGAATTTGAGTCATGAGAAAACCCAAGCCCCTCTGCAGAGATTTGAAGAACTCATTTCGCCCAAAGGATTCCTATTCTCCCTTCATGGAATTCAGGATCCTAACAGAGGAAGGTAAAAGAATTCATTCACAATGAGTGAATATTTGCCATTTTGGTTTTGGATGGACACATGGGATCTTTCTTTTAATCCATCAGGTGCTAAGAATCTAAGCCACTGCCTCACACAGGGCCAAGAGGCTGATTCAGACACATCCTTTTCCAAAGCAATTAAGCAAAGAGCCACAGGTGATGCCCATTCATTTCCATTTGAAAACTGTTTTCTTCAGGGTTCACAAAGGTGTGGCCTGAGGCAAAGACCTTCCTGACACTCAGAGCAACAGAAAAATAGGTAAGCAAAAGGCCCAAAGCAGGGTTTCTCTACTGAGACTTTCTTTGTCACACTGATATCTGAGTTTTCTGAGATGCTTGCAATTCCCTTCAGCTATCCATTATATGGCAAGGTCACAGAGCTTGGAGGTGGTACATATCTTGGACAGAAAACCATGAGCCTGCTCTGAAGAGTGGCCAGAATTCAGGAAAAAAACAGGAACTACGGAAGATAGTAGGTGTTGCCCGTCCCTAAAGCAACCTGCAGTCCACTCATAAATTGGGAAGGATGAATATTGGCAAGCTTTCTACTAGACAGGACACATCCATTGATGCATTATCTTTTATAATGTCTACAACCACGGACACAGTGGGATACACACGCATACAAACAATCGCCTTGTCAAATGACTTACTATAAACAGTCCACTCCAAAACAAACAAACCGCCTTTCTTACCTATTCTCAGAACATGAGACTAAACCACAAAATCACAACCACACCCACAACGACACCTCCTTTATTCAAGTAGGTCTGTGACTAATTGGAATGTACTCTGACTGATGGGCCATACTATGTTTCCTTGAAATGGCCTGTCCTTCTCAGATCGGGTATCCTTGGCCAACACTGTGAAGTTTTCAGGAGCCAGTGGTGAGCCACTACCTGCTTTCTCAGGAAATTCCCCTTTTCAGAGCTCTCCTGGCATTTGGCAATCCTCACATCAGTAGGTACTAAGAAGACTTACTCTGTCCTTGGTTATTCCAAACAACTGAGCCCACTGGGAAAGAAACTGGGACTGACTCTGGGTGCCTGGCTTCCTGGATCCCAAGTTCAGAGAGATCCGTCATCAAGGAAGAGAGGTAGGTCACTTCATTCAGGAACTGAATGAGGTTACTGCCGTGGCAACCACTTTGTCCTAACAATTGCTTTCAAGGGTCCCATGAGATGGAGGCTGCCCCTACTTCCTGTGACACTTTCACAAGTTAGATTGGTATATCAACCATTGGCACCTGGGAACAGCTCTCCACACAGGCCTGGTTTGGTCCATCTTCTCTACATTAAGAAGAGAGAAGCTGATTCAGACACAACCCTTCATCCTGACCAGGTTGTTTGCCATGGAGGATGACTTTTGGTCTCTTAGGTCCTCCATAGCTGCTTACAACTTCTCCAGGAATCATTTCTGCATGGACCTTTGAGTTTCTCAGCATGTGGAAGATCCCCTATATTCCTGTATTGTAAGACCAACTCTATCCCTGCTCTTCTGTAAAGTTAAATTGACTGAACAGTGTATGGTTAGGTTAACTAACAGGTTCGATTTGGATTAGGAATCTTTCTGCGCGATGAATAATGGTATTGGGAAACTGCGATATTTACAAGAATATATAGGTGAAATATAAGTATGAAAACAGAAATCTAGCTAAGATATGAAGCCCAAAAGGGCATTGGGCCCTTGATTGGGATACGTAGCTTTGAATTATGTTCTGCACTGATGTGTCAGGTAAATCGATATACAATGGCTTAGGTCCTTGTACCATGGATGATTAAATGTAGAAGAGAACTTCCAGTCAAAAGGGATAGTCGGTAGGATTCGGAAGATTCTCAGTAGGTTTAGAAAGAAGAGTGAGTATAGGATTTGGACCAAATGTTGTTTAGCAATAGGGTTTCCGGTAGACAGTGAATGTTAATGTCAGCACAAGTGAAGAGACTGTCACAATGATGAACTGGGGAAAATAGTTAGGAAAGCTGATATCAATAGAGACATTACGAAATCAGGCAAAGTATAAAGTGAGTGATAGGATTAGATATTTTCAACAGGGTTGAGTTTGAATATATAATCTAAGAAAGAAACAAATATGTAGTGACCAATAGGATTGACATTTGACAGCATTAGGCAACCTGGACATGGATGTTTAGTAATCCATGCTCACTTTTCATTTAGTCTTTGCTACAATCTTAAGTGTGACCTTTGCTTTTTTTGTCCAGAATATTACTGTGATAAAACGTACATGTAGATCAGGTGACATGACTCTTTCTTCCACCATTTCTAGCAGCAACATTTTCAAGACGTATAAATTAGTAATGGGGGTAAAAAGAGGTGTACCCTTTGTCTGTGCATATAGAGATACTGCATGAATAGACCATACTGTGAATAAATAATATATCTGGTTCTGACTTTAAATAATGGATTGAAATTATATCTGAAAAAATACAGGAAATCTTATATTGACATACAATCATTCATTCCAACCAGTTATATATCTAATGGCCACATTAAGGTTATGGTTTATCATGAAGGGTGTGTGAGTTTTGCTTCAAAAGTGATTATGGAAATCGAAAATAATGTGTTTGGAAAGAAGTCTCATGAAAAGACCAGTCAAGAAACCTGGAGGAATACATGTTTCATGAAGCAGGAAGTGATTGTGAAACAAATGCGTATAAATTTGTGAACTTGTGGATGAAGTATATATTTCCTATGATTTGTAAAAACTGAAGAAATAGTAATGTACCAGTGTTGAATGAAAATAAACGTCAGAATACACATCATGTCCCATACGAATCTACTTGATTGATGTTAATCTGGGTCAGTTACTGTACAAATATTAGGATTTGTAAGCACCATTTACTGAAGTTAGTTTTCAGAACTATGAAACAAATGTGTATTTCAGGTGGATGAATATTTCTGAGAATAATTTTGTGAAAAGTTTATTATAAATCCACATTTTTGAACATGGATGAACTTAGGGAGTGTATTTAAGAAACATATATTTCATATTTTAAAAATCAGGACAGTGTGTATATATATATATATATATATATATATATATTCATAATTATATATATGTGTATATACATATATATGTGTCTATATATATATATACACACAAACACACACACACACACAAAACACACACACAGACATTTAAATGTAGTTATATATATGCCAATCGAAGTTCATCATAAAATATATAGCATCCACAGATGCAAAAATATTTATTTTACTGAACAAGGATTTATGTATAATGTTGTTCTACTAGAAAGCTCACCCATAGTTTGAATTTTCAGTTCCAACAGCGTTTAGAGGAGTGATCTCTTCTCACAAGTTGTATCTGCCAAGTCAGTCACCTCACAAAAATGAACGTGTGATACCAGGTAGAATTCTATATAAGCATATAAAAATAAATGTGCTGAGTAGGCTACAGAGAAAGGGAGAGGAATTTACATATTTGTTAATTTTAACAACACATGGAGAACTATTTCAATTAAAAATTGACTAGATTTATAACACCTACCCTTTATCATGCAAATGGCAAGTCCAACTATACCCCATGCCTCCTCTAAACTGCTTGTATTTCTATTATGTTTGGGTTGTTTTTCTCCATCATGTTTGGATTAGTAGACAGAGTATAGTAGGGTATGGGTTATTGTCAGGGATTCAGTATATCAATGGAATATAGGAAAATGAATCCAATGTGTATAAAATATATGCTACACAAATATCTTCCCACTCTCATCCCAGAACAATGCCTTTACATTACCTTCACCCCAAGTAAGACACAATTAGAGTAGAAGAGTTTGAAAATCCGTGAATGCATATCTGGGGTGGAAACAGTACTAAGAAACAAATAAGTATTTCAGGTGGATGAATATTTCTGAGAATAATCTTGTGAAAAGTTGATTATAAATCCACAACATAAATATGAATGAATTTAGGAAGTGTGTAATAAGACACATATTTCATGTTTTGAAAATCTGAGAGTGTATCTATATATATATATATATATACATATTTTTATACACACAAAAAGATAGAGACATTAAAAATTGCAATATATATGCCAAACGAAATTCACCATGAAATGTATATCATCCACAGATCCAAATATATTCATTTTACTGAACATTGATTTATGTATAATGTTGTTCAACTAGGAAGCTCACTCACATTTGAATTAAATGTTCAAGCAGCATTTAGGAGGAGTGATCTCTTCTTCCAATTTGTATCTGCCAAATCAGCCACCTCACAAGAATGTACGTGTGGTACCAGGTAGGATTCTATATGTGCATATAAAAATACGTGTGCTGAATAGGCTACAGAGAAAGGGGGACAGGAATTCATTATTTGTTAACTTTAAAAACGCATGGAGAACTATTTCAACAAATAATTGACTAGATTTATAACTGCTACACTATACCATGCAAAAGGCAACTCCAACTATAAAACATACCTCCTCTAAACTGCCTGTATTTCTATTCTGTTTGTGTTATTTTTCTCCATCATATTAGGATTAGTAGTCAGAGTCTAATAGGGTATATGTTAGTTTCAGGGATTCAGCATTTCTAATGGAAAATAGGAAATTGAATCCAATGTGTATGCAAATATGTGCTACACAACATTCTTCCCACTTTCATCCAGAACAATGCCTTGACATTACATTCTCCTCAAGTAAGACACAATTAGAGGATAAGAGTTAGAAAATCTGTGAATATATATCTGGAATGGAGAATACTCAGGAGTTTACAACTTTGGAGGTGGTAGAGAAGATTCTAAAAGTAAGGAACAGGGTAAACATTCTAGAAACATGCAGCTCTGCTGGCCTACATACTTTTTGAGAAACTGCCTCTAAGGGTGGGCACTTGAAATATTTGATGTTCTGAGGAGATTTAGTTCATTTGTAGAGAGACCATCAAAGCTGGGTCTGCATCTATGTTACTTGGAGGACATGGTTTCTTATTATCCAATGAACATGAGGCAGCAGTGCTAAATTCTCTCTTTGTAGGTAAACTATGGACACTGGGGTCTAAGTGTCTTTCAGTGTGGACTGTGAAGCCAATTGGTCATCCTCCACTTTTCTTGGTGTTTCTCGCTGCTCCACTGGGAGTTTGGTATTTGCTTCAAGAAATACAAGGAGTTAAAATGGGACAGAGTGGTGGAGGGAGTTCTTTAAGGTGTGGTGAGTCAGGGTCTTCAGGAGAATGCACCAACCAAGGTTCTATCCCACGTAGATTGTCCCCTTGAGAATAGCAATATGATTCTGAACATTGCAGTGAATCCTCTCCATATAACAAGATGCCTTTACATATATGGGTCTGCTGGCTGCACCATGTCAGTCACAAGCCATTTGGAAGCCAATGGCTGATCCACATGGCCACAACACAGATGTTTTATCACACAATTGCATACCACTGCTCTAGGCCAACTACTCACCAGGCTCCAACTTACTGGCATATCTGTTCTACACCATTTTCATGAAACAAAGTCAATCAAGGCAGTGTCTGGTATACTCAGGATCAGAAACAGGACATCCAAAGTTTTTTCAGTGCCAGCTGAACATGAAAATATCAAAAATTTCATGGTAATTGTCTAGCCATTTTTCACGGATGAAGTTTGCGGCTCTGAGGGCTTCAATTAATTCAGGAACCATTAAATGGTGAAGAAGCTAATTTCAATGAAAGCACTGGAGCACTCTCACAGGCATGGTTTCCCTAAGGGTGGCCAAAATGTCACATGAAGCCAGGCCCATTGAGATCTACAATGTGAGGTTCATGTGTGTTTTAAACTCAAATATGGCTGCCAAGTCTTTAAGAAAAATTGTATGTAATATCCGGGCTGAAATTCCCAGTGTTCTGTGGAAATCCAACCTGGGCCTAGATCTCAGGTTCCAAGGGCGACTCTCATGTGTGGCCTCCTAAAATCCCAACACAATTCATGGCAATACTTCTCTGAGGTCAGTTAAAGAACTCAGTCTCTAAGGGGAATCACACCAGAGTTCAAGCCCAGTGGAACAGTCATCTCTTCCAACCGCCACACAAATGACCACAATTAAAACCAAAACACTCCCACATGGTCCTCATCTTCTTCCATATAGACACTCCTTATAACGTCTGGCTGGAGTTTTCAATGAGGTCCACAGCCCAAGTCAGTGTCCAAATTAAGGTCCTGTTCCCCTCATTTGTCTAACATCAAGGTGGCCTGGACACACTTCCTGTAAACCAGGAGTGATCAAATAGGCCTGCCATTAATACTGCTCGGCTTTTTCAATTAGAGGCCTTCTGACTCTGTGGTTTAGATTCTTTATGTGAATTTGAGTCATGAGAAAACCCAAGCCCCTCTGCAGAGATTTGAAGAACTCATTTCGCCCAAAGGATTCCTATTCTCCCTTCATGGAATTCAGGATCCTAACAGAGGAAGGTAAAAGAATTCATTCACAATGAGTGAATATTTGCCATTTTGGTTTTGGATGGACACATGGGATCTTTCTTTTAATCCATCAGGTGCTAAGAATCTAAGCCACTGCCTCACACAGGGCCAAGAGGCTGATTCAGACACATCCTTTTCCAAAGCAATTAAGCAAAGAGCCACAGGTGATGCCCATTCATTTCCATTTGAAAACTGTTTTCTTCAGGGTTCACAAAGGTGTGGCCTGAGGCAAAGACCTTCCTGACACTCAGAGCAACAGAAAAATAGGTAAGCAAAAGGCCCAAAGCAGGGTTTCTCTACTGAGACTTTCTTTGTCACACTGATATCTGAGTTTTCTGAGATGCTTGCAATTCCCTTCAGCTATCCATTATATGGCAAGGTCACAGAGCTTGGAGGTGGTACATATCTTGGACAGAAAACCATGAGCCTGCTCTGAAGAGTGGCCAGAATTCAGGAAAAAAACAGGAACTACGGAAGATAGTAGGTGTTGCCCGTCCCTAAAGCAACCTGCAGTCCACTCATAAATTGGGAAGGATGAATATTGGCAAGCTTTCTACTAGACAGGACACATCCATTGATGCATTATCTTTTATAATGTCTACAACCACGGACACAGTGGGATACACACGCATACAAACAATCGCCTTGTCAAATGACTTACTATAAACAGTCCACTCCAAAACAAACAAACCGCCTTTCTTACCTATTCTCAGAACATGAGACTAAACCACAAAATCACAACCACACCCACAACGACACCTCCTTTATTCAAGTAGGTCTGTGACTAATTGGAATGTACTCTGACTGATGGGCCATACTATGTTTCCTTGAAATGGCCTGTCCTTCTCAGATCGGGTATCCTTGGCCAACACTGTGAAGTTTTCAGGAGCCAGTGGTGAGCCACTACCTGCTTTCTCAGGAAATTCCCCTTTTCAGAGCTCTCCTGGCATTTGGCAATCCTCACATCAGTAGGTACTAAGAAGACTTACTCTGTCCTTGGTTATTCCAAACAACTGAGCCCACTGGGAAAGAAACTGGGACTGACTCTGGGTGCCTGGCTTCCTGGATCCCAAGTTCAGAGAGATCCGTCATCAAGGAAGAGAGGTAGGTCACTTCATTCAGGAACTGAATGAGGTTACTGCCGTGGCAACCACTTTGTCCTAACAATTGCTTTCAAGGGTCCCATGAGATGGAGGCTGCCCCTACTTCCTGTGACACTTTCACAAGTTAGATTGGTATATCAACCATTGGCACCTGGGAACAGCTCTCCACACAGGCCTGGTTTGGTCCATCTTCTCTACATTAAGAAGAGAGAAGCTGATTCAGACACAACCCTTCATCCTGACCAGGTTGTTTGCCATGGAGGATGACTTTTGGTCTCTTAGGTCCTCCATAGCTGCTTACAACTTCTCCAGGAATCATTTCTGCATGGACCTTTGAGTTTCTCAGCATGTGGAAGATCCCCTATATTCCTGTATTGTAAGACCAACTCTATCCCTGCTCTTCTGTAAAGTTAAATTGACTGAACAGTGTATGGTTAGGTTAACTAACAGGTTCGATTTGGATTAGGAATCTTTCTGCGCGATGAATAATGGTATTGGGAAACTGCGATATTTACAAGAATATATAGGTGAAATATAAGTATGAAAACAGAAATCTAGCTAAGATATGAAGCCCAAAAGGGCATTGGGCCCTTGATTGGGATACGTAGCTTTGAATTATGTTCTGCACTGATGTGTCAGGTAAATCGATATACAATGGCTTAGGTCCTTGTACCATGGATGATTAAATGTAGAAGAGAACTTCCAGTCAAAAGGGATAGTCGGTAGGATTCGGAAGATTCTCAGTAGGTTTAGAAAGAAGAGTGAGTATAGGATTTGGACCAAATGTTGTTTAGCAATAGGGTTTCCGGTAGACAGTGAATGTTAATGTCAGCACAAGTGAAGAGACTGTCACAATGATGAACTGGGGAAAATAGTTAGGAAAGCTGATATCAATAGAGACATTACGAAATCAGGCAAAGTATAAAGTGAGTGATAGGATTAGATATTTTCAACAGGGTTGAGTTTGAATATATAATCTAAGAAAGAAACAAATATGTAGTGACCAATAGGATTGACATTTGACAGCATTAGGCAACCTGGACATGGATGTTTAGTAATCCATGCTCACTTTTCATTTAGTCTTTGCTACAATCTTAAGTGTGACCTTTGCTTTTTTTGTCCAGAATATTACTGTGATAAAACGTACATGTAGATCAGGTGACATGACTCTTTCTTCCACCATTTCTAGCAGCAACATTTTCAAGACGTATAAATTAGTAATGGGGGTAAAAAGAGGTGTACCCTTTGTCTGTGCATATAGAGATACTGCATGAATAGACCATACTGTGAATAAATAATATATCTGGTTCTGACTTTAAATAATGGATTGAAATTATATCTGAAAAAATACAGGAAATCTTATATTGACATACAATCATTCATTCCAACCAGTTATATATCTAATGGCCACATTAAGGTTATGGTTTATCATGAAGGGTGTGTGAGTTTTGCTTCAAAAGTGATTATGGAAATCGAAAATAATGTGTTTGGAAAGAAGTCTCATGAAAAGACCAGTCAAGAAACCTGGAGGAATACATGTTTCATGAAGCAGGAAGTGATTGTGAAACAAATGCGTATAAATTTGTGAACTTGTGGATGAAGTATATATTTCCTATGATTTGTAAAAACTGAAGAAATAGTAATGTACCAGTGTTGAATGAAAATAAACGTCAGAATACACATCATGTCCCATACGAATCTACTTGATTGATGTTAATCTGGGTCAGTTACTGTACAAATATTAGGATTTGTAAGCACCATTTACTGAAGTTAGTTTTCAGAACTATGAAACAAATGTGTATTTCAGGTGGATGAATATTTCTGAGAATAATTTTGTGAAAAGTTTATTATAAATCCACATTTTTGAACATGGATGAACTTAGGGAGTGTATTTAAGAAACATATATTTCATATTTTAAAAATCAGGACAGTGTGTATATATATATATATATATATATATATATATATATATATTCATAATTATATATATGTGTATATACATATATATGTGTCTATATATATATATACACACAAACACACACACACACACAAAACACACACACAGACATTTAAATGTAGTTATATATATGCCAATCGAAGTTCATCATAAAATATATAGCATCCACAGATGCAAAAATATTTATTTTACTGAACAAGGATTTATGTATAATGTTGTTCTACTAGAAAGCTCACCCATAGTTTGAATTTTCAGTTCCAACAGCGTTTAGAGGAGTGATCTCTTCTCACAAGTTGTATCTGCCAAGTCAGTCACCTCACAAAAATGAACGTGTGATACCAGGTAGAATTCTATATAAGCATATAAAAATAAATGTGCTGAGTAGGCTACAGAGAAAGGGAGAGGAATTTACATATTTGTTAATTTTAACAACACATGGAGAACTATTTCAATTAAAAATTGACTAGATTTATAACACCTACCCTTTATCATGCAAATGGCAAGTCCAACTATACCCCATGCCTCCTCTAAACTGCTTGTATTTCTATTATGTTTGGGTTGTTTTTCTCCATCATGTTTGGATTAGTAGACAGAGTATAGTAGGGTATGGGTTATTGTCAGGGATTCAGTATATTCAATGGAATATAGGAAAATGAATCCAATGTGTATAAAATATATGCTACACAATTATCTTCCCACTCTCATCCAGAACAATGCCTTTACATTACCTTCACCCCAAGTAAGACACAATTAGAGTAGAAGAGTTTGAAAATCCGTGAATGCATATCTGGGGTGGAAACAGTACTAAGAAACAAATAAGTATTTCAGGTGGATGAATATTTCTGAGAATAATCTTGTGAAAAGTTGATTATAAATCCACAACATAAATATGAATGAATTTAGGAAGTGTGTAATAAGACACATATTTCATGTTTTGAAAAATCTTGAGAGTGTATCTATATATATATATATATACATATTTTTATACACAAAAAGATAGAGACATTAAAAATTGCAATATATATGCCAAACGAAATTCACCATGAAATGTATATCATCCACAGATCCAAATATATTCATTTTACTGAACATTGATTTATGTATAATGTTGTTCAACTAGGAAGCTCACTCACATTTGAATTAAATGTTCAAGCAGCATTTAGGAGGAGTGATCTCTTCTTCCAATTTGTATCTGCCAAATCAGCCACCTCACAAGAATGTACGTGTGGTACCAGGTAGGATTCTATATGTGCATATAAAAATACGTGTGCTGAATAGGCTACAGAGAAAGGGGGACAGGAATTCATTATTTGTTAACTTTAAAAACGCATGGAGAACTATTTCAACAAATAATTGACTAGATTTATAACTGCTACACTATACCATGCAAAAGGCAACTCCAACTATAAAACATACCTCCTCTAAACTGCCTGTATTTCTATTCTGTTTGTGTTATTTTTCTCCATCATATTAGGATTAGTAGTCAGAGTCTAATAGGGTATATGTTAGTTTCAGGGATTCAGCATTTCTAATGGAAAATAGGAAATTGAATCCAATGTGTATGCAAATATGTGCTACACAACATTCTTCCCACTTTCATCCAGAACAATGCCTTGACATTACATTCTCCTCAAGTAAGACACAATTAGAGGATAAGAGTTAGAAAATCTGTGAATATATATCTGGAATGGAGAATACTCAGGAGTTTACAACTTTGGAGGTGGTAGAGAAGATTCTAAAAGTAAGGAACAGGGTAAACATTCTAGAAACATGCAGCTCTGCTGGCCTACATACTTTTTGAGAAACTGCCTCTAAGGGTGGGCACTTGAAATATTTGATGTTCTGAGGAGATTTAGTTCATTTGTAGAGAGACCATCAAAGCTGAGTCTGCATCTATGTTACTTGGAGGACATGGTTTCTTATTATCCAATGAACATGAGGCAGCAGTGCTAAATTCTCTCTTTGTAGGTAAACTATGGACACTGGGGTCTAAGTGTCTTTCAGTGTGGACTGTGAAGCCAATTGGTCATCCTCCACTTTTCTTGGTGTTTCTCGCTGCTCCACTGGGAGTTTGGTATTTGCTTCAAGAAATACAAGGAGTTAAAATGGGACAGAGTGGTGGAGGGAGTTCTTTAAGGTGTGGTGAGTCAGGGTCTTCAGGAGAATGCACCAACCAAGGTTCTATCCCACGTAGATTGTCCCCTTGAGAATAGCAATATGATTCTGAACATTGCAGTGAATCCTCTCCATATAACAAGATGCCTTTACATATATGGGTCTGCTGGCTGCACCATGTCAGTCACAAGCCATTTGGAAGCCAATGGCTGATCCACATGGCCACAACACAGATGTTTTATCACACAATTGCATACCACTGCTCTAGGCCAACTACTCACCAGGCTCCAACTTACTGGCATATCTGTTCTACACCATTTTCATGAAACAAAGTCAATCAAGGCAGTGTCTGGTATACTCAGGATCAGAAACAGGACATCCAAAGTTTTTTCAGTGCCAGCTGAACATGAAAATATCAAAAATTTCATGGTAATTGTCTAGCCATTTTTCACGGATGAAGTTTGCGGCTCTGAGGGCTTCAATTAATTCAGGAACCATTAAATGGTGAAGAAGCTAATTTCAATGAAAGCACTGGAGCACTCTCACAGGCATGGTTTCCCTAAGGGTGGCCAAAATGTCACATGAAGCCAGGCCCATTGAGATCTACAATGTGAGGTTCATGTGTGTTTTAAACTCAAATATGGCTGCCAAGTCTTTAAGAAAAATTGTATGTAATATCCGGGCTGAAATTCCCAGTGTTCTGTGGAAATCCAACCTGGGCCTAGATCTCAGGTTCCAAGGGCGACTCTCATGTGTGGCCTCCTAAAATCCCAACACAATTCATGGCAATACTTCTCTGAGGTCAGTTAAAGAACTCAGTCTCTAAGGGGAATCACACCAGAGTTCAAGCCCAGTGGAACAGTCATCTCTTCCAACCGCCACACAAATGACCACAATTAAAACCAAAACACTCCCACATGGTCCTCATCTTCTTCCATATAGACACTCCTTATAACGTCTGGCTGGAGTTTTCAATGAGGTCCACAGCCCAAGTCAGTGTCCAAATTAAGGTCCTGTTCCCCTCATTTGTCTAACATCAAGGTGGCCTGGACACACTTCCTGTAAACCAGGAGTGATCAAATAGGCCTGCCATTAATACTGCTCGGCTTTTTCAATTAGAGGCCTTCTGACTCTGTGGTTTAGATTCTTTATGTGAATTTGAGTCATGAGAAAACCCAAGCCCCTCTGCAGAGATTTGAAGAACTCATTTCGCCCAAAGGATTCCTATTCTCCCTTCATGGAATTCAGGATCCTAACAGAGGAAGGTAAAAGAATTCATTCACAATGAGTGAATATTTGCCATTTTGGTTTTGGATGGACACATGGGATCTTTCTTTTAATCCATCAGGTGCTAAGAATCTAAGCCACTGCCTCACACAGGGCCAAGAGGCTGATTCAGACACATCCTTTTCCAAAGCAATTAAGCAAAGAGCCACAGGTGATGCCCATTCATTTCCATTTGAAAACTGTTTTCTTCAGGGTTCACAAAGGTGTGGCCTGAGGCAAAGACCTTCCTGACACTCAGAGCAACAGAAAAATAGGTAAGCAAAAGGCCCAAAGCAGGGTTTCTCTACTGAGACTTTCTTTGTCACACTGATATCTGAGTTTTCTGAGATGCTTGCTATTCCCTTCAGCTATCCATTATATGGCAAGGTCACAGAGCTTGGAGGTGGTACATATCTTGGACAGAAAACCATGAGCCTGCTCTGAAGAGTGGCCAGAATTCAGGAAAAAAACAGGAACTACGGAAGATAGTAGGTGTTGCCCGTCCCTAAAGCAACCTGCAGTCCACTCATAAATTGGGAAGGATGAATATTGGCAAGCTTTCTACTAGACAGGACACATCCATTGATGCATTATCTTTTATAATGTCTACAACCACGGACACAGTGGGATACACACGCATACAAACAATCGCCTTGTCAAATGACTTACTATAAACAGTCCACTCCAAAACAAACAAACCGCCTTTCTTACCTATTCTCAGAACATGAGACTAAACCACAAAATCACAACCACACCCACAACGACACCTCCTTTATTCAAGTAGGTCTGTGACTAATTGGAATGTACTCTGACTGATGGGCCATACTATGTTTCCTTGAAATGGCCTGTCCTTCTCAGATCGGGTATCCTTGGCCAACACTGTGAAGTTTTCAGGAGCCAGTGGTGAGCCACTACCTGCTTTCTCAGGAAATTCCCCTTTTCAGAGCTCTCCTGGCATTTGGCAATCCTCACATCAGTAGGTACTAAGAAGACTTACTCTGTCCTTGGTTATTCCAAACAACTGAGCCCACTGGGAAAGAAACTGGGACTGACTCTGGGTGCCTGGCTTCCTGGATCCCAAGTTCAGAGAGATCCGTCATCAAGGAAGAGAGGTAGGTCACTTCATTCAGGAACTGAATGAGGTTACTGCCGTGGCAACCACTTTGTCCTAACAATTGCTTTCAAGGGTCCCATGAGATGGAGGCTGCCCCTACTTCCTGTGACACTTTCACAAGTTAGATTGGTATATCAACCATTGGCACCTGGGAACAGCTCTCCACACAGGCCTGGTTTGGTCCATCTTCTCTACATTAAGAAGAGAGAAGCTGATTCAGACACAACCCTTCATCCTGACCAGGTTGTTTGCCATGGAGGATGACTTTTGGTCTCTTAGGTCCTCCATAGCTGCTTACAACTTCTCCAGGAATCATTTCTGCATGGACCTTTGAGTTTCTCAGCATGTGGAAGATCCCCTATATTCCTGTATTGTAAGACCAACTCTATCCCTGCTCTTCTGTAAAGTTAAATTGACTGAACAGTGTATGGTTAGGTTAACTAACAGGTTCGATTTGGATTAGGAATCTTTCTGCGCGATGAATAATGGTATTGGGAAACTGCGATATTTACAAGAATATATAGGTGAAATATAAGTATGAAAACAGAAATCTAGCTAAGATATGAAGCCCAAAAGGGCATTGGGCCCTTGATTGGGATACGTAGCTTTGAATTATGTTCTGCACTGATGTGTCAGGTAAATCGATATACAATGGCTTAGGTCCTTGTACCATGGATGATTAAATGTAGAAGAGAACTTCCAGTCAAAAGGGATAGTCGGTAGGATTCGGAAGATTCTCAGTAGGTTTAGAAAGAAGAGTGAGTATAGGATTTGGACCAAATGTTGTTTAGCAATAGGGTTTCCGGTAGACAGTGAATGTTAATGTCAGCACAAGTGAAGAGACTGTCACAATGATGAACTGGGGAAAATAGTTAGGAAAGCTGATATCAATAGAGACATTACGAAATCAGGCAAAGTATAAAGTGAGTGATAGGATTAGATATTTTCAACAGGGTTGAGTTTGAATATATAATCTAAGAAAGAAACAAATATGTAGTGACCAATAGGATTGACATTTGACAGCATTAGGCAACCTGGACATGGATGTTTAGTAATCCATGCTCACTTTTCATTTAGTCTTTGCTACAATCTTAAGTGTGACCTTTGCTTTTTTTGTCCAGAATATTACTGTGATAAAACGTACATGTAGATCAGGTGACATGACTCTTTCTTCCACCATTTCTAGCAGCAACATTTTCAAGACGTATAAATTAGTAATGGGGGTAAAAAGAGGTGTACCCTTGTCTGTGCATATAGAGATACTGCATGAATAGACCATACTGTGAATAAATAATATATCTGGTTCTGACTTTAAATAATGGATTGAAATTATATCTGAAAAAATACAGGAAATCTTATATTGATATACAAACATTCATTCCAACCAGTTATATATCTAATGGCCACATTAAGTTTATGGTTTATCATGAAGGGTGTGTGAGTTTTGCTTCAAAAGTGATTATGGAAATCGAAAATAATGTGTTTGGAAAGAAGTCTCATGAAAAGACCAGTCAAGAAACCTGGAGGAATACATGTTTCATGAAGCAGGAAGTGATTGTGAAACAAATGCGTATAAATTTGTGAACTTGTGGATGAAGTATATATTTCCTATGATTTGTAAAAACTGAAGAAATAGTAATGTACCAGTGTTGAATGAAAATAAACGTCAGAATACACATCATGTCCCATACGAATCTACTTGATTGATGTTAATCTGGGTCAGTTACTGTACAAATATTAGGATTTGTAAGCACCATTTACTGAAGTTAGTTTTCAGAACTATGAAACAAATGTGTATTTCAGGTGGATGAATATTTCTGAGAATAATTTTGTGAAAAGTTTATTATAAATCCACATTTTTGAACATGGATGAACTTAGGGAGTGTATTTAAGAAACATATATTTCATATTTTAAAAATCAGGACAGTGTGTATATATATATATATATATATATATATATATTCATAATTATATATATGTGTATATACATATATATGTGTCTATATATATATATACACACAAACACACACACACACACAAAACACACACACAGACATTTAAATGTAGTTATATATATGCCAATCGAAGTTCATCATAAAATATATAGCATCCACAGATGCAAAAATATTTATTTTACTGAACAAGGATTTATGTATAATGTTGTTCTACTAGAAAGCTCACCCATAGTTTGAATTTTCAGTTCCAACAGCGTTTAGAGGAGTGATCTCTTCTCACAAGTTGTATCTGCCAAGTCAGTCACCTCACAAAAATGAACGTGTGATACCAGGTAGAATTCTATATAAGCATATAAAAATAAATGTGCTGAGTAGGCTACAGAGAAAGGGAGAGGAATTTACATATTTGTTAATTTTAACAACACATGGAGAACTATTTCAATTAAAAATTGACTAGATTTATAACACCTACCCTTTATCATGCAAATGGCAAGTCCAACTATACCCCATGCCTCCTCTAAACTGCTTGTATTTCTTCTATTATGTTTTGGGTTGTTTTTTCTCAATCATGTTTGGATTAGTAGACAGAGTATAGTAGGGTATGGGTTATTGTCAGGGATTCAGTATATTCAATGGAATATAGGAAAATGAATCCAATGTGTATAAAATATATGCTACACAATTATCTTCCCACTCTCATCCAGAACAATGCCTTTACATTACCTTCACCCCAAGTAAGACACAATTAGAGTAGAAGAGTTTGAAAATCCGTGAATGCATATCTGGGGTGGAAACAGTACTAAGAAACAAATAAGTATTTCAGGTGGATGAATATTTCTGAGAATAATCTTGTGAAAAGTTGATTATAAATCCACAACATAAATATGAATGAATTTAGGAAGTGTGTAATAAGACACATATTTCATGTTTTGAAAAATCTTGAGAGTGTATCTATATATATATATATATACATATTTTATACACAAAAAGATAGAGACATTAAAAATTGCAATATATATGCCAAACGAAATTCACCATGAAATGTATATCATCCACAGATCCAAATATATTCATTTTACTGAACATTGATTTATGTATAATGTTGTTCAACTAGGAAGCTCACTCACATTTGAATTAAATGTTCAAGCAGCATTTTAGGGAGGAGTGATCTCTTCTTCCAATTTGTATCTGCCAAAATCAGCCACCTCACAAGAATGTACGTGTGGTACCAGGTAGGATTTCTATATGTGCATATAAAAATACGTGTGCTGAATAGGCTACAGAGAAAGGGGGACAGGAATTCATTATTTGTTAACTTTAAAAAACGCATGGAGAACTATTTCAACAAATAATTGACTAGATTTATAACTGCTACACTATACCATGCAAAAGGCAACTCCAACTATAAAACATACCTCCCTCTAAACTGCCTGTATTTCTATTCTGTTTGTGTTATTTTTCTCCATCATATTAGGATTAGTAGTCAGAGTCTAATAGGGTATATGTTAGTTTCAGGGATTCAGCATTTCTAATGGGAAAATAGGAAATTGAATCCAATGTGTATGCAAATATGTGCTACACAACATTCTTCCCACTTTCATCCAGAACAATGCCTTGGACATTACATTCTCCTCAAGTAAGACACAATTAGAGGATAAGAGTTAGAAAATCTGTGAATATATATCTGGAATGGAGAATACTCAGGAGTTTACAACTTTGGAGGTGGTAGAGAAGATTCTAAAAGTAAGGAACAGGGTAAACATTCTAGAAACATGCAGCTCTGCTGGCCTACATACTTTTTGAGAAACTGCCTCTAAGGGTGGGCACTTGAAATATTTGATGTTCTGAGGAGATTTAGTTCATTTGTAGAGAGACCATCAAAGCTGGGTCTGCATCTATGTTACTTGGAGGACATGGTTTCTTATTATCCAATGAACATGAGGCAGCAGTGCTAAATTCTCTCTTTGTAGGTAAACTATGGACACTGGGGTCTAAGTGTCTTTCAGTGTGGACTGTGAAGCCAATTGGTTCATCCTCCACTTTTCTTGGTGTTTCTCGCTGCTCCACTGGGAGTTTGGTATTTGCTTCAAGAAATACAAGGAGTTAAAATGGGACAGAGTGGTGGAGGGAGTTCTTTAAGGTGTGGTGAGTCAGGGTCTTCAGGAGAATGCACCAACCAAGGTTCTATCCCACGTAGATTGTCCCTTGAGAATAGCAATATGATTCTGAACATTGCAGTGAATCCTCTCCATATAACAAGATGCCTTTACATATATGGGTCTGCTGGCTGCACCATGTCAGTCACAAGCCATTTGGAAGCCAATGGCTGATCCACATGGCCACAACACAGATGTTTTATCACACAATTGCATACCACTGCTCTAGGCCAACTACTCACCAGGCTCCAACTTACTGGCATATCTGTTCTACACCATTTTCATGAAACAAAGTCAATCAAGGCAGTGTCTGGTATACTCAGGATCAGAAACAGGACATCCAAAGTTTTTTCAGTGCCAGCTGAACATGAAAATATCAAAAATTTCATGGTAATTGTCTAGCCATTTTTCACGGATGAAGTTGCGGCTCTGAGGGCTTCAATTAATTCAGGAACCATTAAATGGTGAAGAAGCTAATTTCAATGAAAGCACTGGAGCACTCTCACAGGCATGGTTCCCTAAGGGTGGCCAAAATGTCACATGAAGCCAGGCCCATTGAGATCTACAATGTGAGGTTCATGTGTGTTTTAAACTCAAATATGGCTGCCAAGTCTTTAAGAAAAATTGTATGTAATATCCGGGCTGAAATTCCCAGTGTTCTGTGGAATCCAACCTGGGCCTAGATCTCAGGTTCCAAGGGCGACTCTCATGTGTGGCCTCCTAAATCCCAACACAATTCATGGCAATACTTCTCTGAGGTCAGTTAAAGAACTCAGTCTCTAAGGGGAATCACACCAGAGTTCAAGCCCAGTGGAACAGTCATCTCTTCCAACCGCCACACAAATGACCACAATTAAACCAAAACACTCCACATGGTCCTCATCTTCTTCATATAGACACTCCTATTAACGTCTGGCTGGAGTTTCAATGAGGTCCACAGCCCAAGTCAGTGTCCAAATTAAGGTCCTGTTCCCCTCATTTGTCTAACATCAAGGTGGCCTGGACACACTTCCTGTAAACCAGGAGTGATCAAATAGGCCTGCCATTAATACTGCTCGGCTTTTCATTAGAGGCCTTCTGACTCTGTGGTTTAGATTCTTTATGTGAATTTGAGTCATGAGAAAACCCAAGCCCCTCTGCAGAGATTTGAAGAACTCATTTCGCCCAAAGGATTCCTATTCTCCTTCATGAATTCAGGATCCTAACAGAGGAAGGTAAAGAATTCATTCACAATGAGTGAATATTTGCCATTTTGGTTTTGGATGGACACATGGGATCTTTCTTTTAATCCATCAGGTGCTAAGAATCTAAGCCACTGCCTCACACAGGGCCAAGAGGCTGATTCAGACACATCCTTTTCCAAAGCAATTAAGCAAAGAGCCACAGGTGATGCCCATTCATTTCCATTTGAAAACTGTTTTCTTCAGGGTTCACAAAGGTGTGGCCTGAGGCAAAGACCTTCCTGACACTCAGAGCAACAGAAAAATAGGTAAGCAAAAAGGCCCAAAGCAGGGTTTCTCTACTGAGACTTTCTTTGTCACACTGATATCTGAGTTTTCTGAGATGCTTGCTATTCCCTTCAGCTATCCATTATATGGCAAGGTCACAGAGCTTGGAGGTGGTACATATCTTGGACAGAAAACCATGAGCCTGCTCTGAAGAGTGGCCAGAATTCAGGAAAAAACAGGAAACTACGGAAGATAGTAGGTGTTGCCCGTCCCTAAAGCAACCTGCAGTCCACTCATAAATTGGGAAGGATGAATATTGGCAAGCTTTCTACTAGACAGGACACATCCATTGATGCATTATCTTTTATAATGTCTACAACCACGGACACAGTGGGATACACACGCATACAAACAATCGCCTTGTCAAATGACTTACTATAAACAGTCCACTCCAAAACACAACAAACCGCCTTTCTTACCTATTCTCAGAACATGAGACTAAACCACAAAATCACAACCACACCCACAACGACACCTCCTTTATTCAAGTAGTCTGTGACTAATTGGAATGTACTCTGACTGATGGGCCATACTATGTTTCCTTGAAATGGCCTGTCCTTCTCAGATCGGGTATCCTTGGCCAACACTGTGAAGTTTTCAGGAGCCAGTGGTGAGCCACTACCTGCTTTCTCAGGAATTCCCCTTTTCAGAGCTCTCCTGGCATTTGGCAATCCTCACATCAGTAGGTACTAAGAAGACTTACTCTGTCCTTGGTTATTCCAAACAACTGAGGCCCACTGGGAAAGAAACCTGGGACTGACTCTGGGTGCCTGGCTTCCTGGATCCCAAGTTCAGAGAGATCCGTCATCAAGGAAGAGAGGTAGGTCACTTCATTCAGGAACTGAATGAGGTTACTGCCGTGGCAACCACTTTGTCCTAACAATTGCTTTCAAGGGTCCCATGAGATGGAGGCTGCCCTACTTCCTGTGACACTTTCACAAGTTAGATTGGTATATCAACCATTGGCACCTGGGAACAGCTCTCCACACAGGCCTGGTTTGGTCCATCTTCTCTACATTAAGAAGAGAGAAGCTGATTCAGACACAACCCTTCATCCTGACCAGGTTGTTTGCCATGGAGGATGACTTTTGGTCTCTTAGGTCCTCCATAGCTGCTTACAACTTCTCCAGGAATCATTTCTGCATGGACCTTTGAGTTTCTCAGCATGTGGAAGATCCCCTATATTCCTGTATTGTAAGACCAACTCTATCCCTGCTCTTCTGTAAAGTTAAATTGACTGAACAGTGTATGGTTAGGTTAACTAACAGGTTCGATTTGGATTAGGAATCTTTCTGCGCGATGAATAATGGTATTGGGAAACTGCGATATTTACAAGAATATATAGGTGAAATATAAGTATGAAAACAGAAATCTAGCTAAGATATGAAGCCCAAAAGGGCATTGGGCCCTTGATTGGGATACGTAGCTTTGAATTATGTTCTGCACTGATGTGTCAGGTAAATCGATATACAATGGCTTAGGTCCTTGTACCATGGATGATTAAATGTAGAAGAGAACTTCCAGTCAAAAGGGATAGTCGGTAGGATTCGGAAGATTCTCAGTAGGTTTAGAAAGAAGAGTGAGTATAGGATTTGGACCAAATGTTGTTTAGCAATAGGGTTTCCGGTAGACAGTGAATGTTAATGTCAGCACAAGTGAAGAGACTGTCACAATGATGAACTGGGGAAAATAGTTAGGAAAGCTGATATCAATAGAGACATTACGAAATCAGGCAAAGTATAAAGTGAGTGATAGGATTAGATATTTTCAACAGGGTTGAGTTTGAATATATAATCTAAGAAAGAAACAAATATGTAGTGACCAATAGGATTGACATTTGACAGCATTAGGCAACCTGGACATGGATGTTTAGTAATCCATGCTCACTTTTCATTTAGTCTTTGCTACAATCTTAAGTGTGACCTTTGCTTTTTTTGTCCAGAATATTACTGTGATAAAACGTACATGTAGATCAGGTGACATGACTCTTTCTTCCACCATTTCTAGCAGCAACATTTTCAAGACGTATAAATTAGTAATGGGGGTAAAAAGAGGTGTACCCTTTGTCTGTGCATATAGAGATACTGCATGAATAGACCATACTGTGAATAAATAATATATCTGGTTCTGACTTTAAATAATGGATTGAAATTATATCTGAAAAAATACAGGAAATCTTATATTGACATACAATCATTCATTCCAACCAGTTATATATCTAATGGCCACATTAAGGTTATGGTTTATCATGAAGGGTGTGTGAGTTTTGCTTCAAAAGTGATTATGGAAATCGAAAATAATGTGTTTGGAAAGAAGTCTCATGAAAAGACCAGTCAAGAAACCTGGAGGAATACATGTTTCATGAAGCAGGAAGTGATTGTGAAACAAATGCGTATAAATTTGTGAACTTTTGGATGAAGTATATATTTCCTATGATTTGTAAAAACTGAAGAAATAGTAATGTACCAGTGTTGAATGAAAATAAACGTCAGAATACACATCATGTCCCATACGAATCTACTTGATTGATGTTAATCTGGGTCAGTTACTGTACAAATATTAGGATTTGTAAGCACCATTTACTGAAGTTAGTTTTCAGAACTATGAAACAAATGTGTATTTCAGGTGGATGAATATTTCTGAGAATAATTTTGTGAAAAGTTTATTATAAATCCACATTTTTGAACATGGATGAACTTAGGGAGTGTATTTAAGAAACATATATTTCATATTTTAAAAATCAGGACAGTGTGTATATATATATATATATATATATATATATATATATATTCATAATTATATATATGTGTATATACATATATATGTGTCTATATATATATATACACACAAACACACACACACACACAAAACACACACACAGACATTTAAATGTAGTTATATATATGCCAATCGAAGTTCATCATAAAATATATAGCATCCACAGATGCAAAAATATTTATTTTACTGAACAAGGATTTATGTATAATGTTGTTCTACTAGAAAGCTCACCCATAGTTTGAATTTTCAGTTCCAACAGCGTTTAGAGGAGTGATCTCTTCTCACAAGTTGTATCTGCCAAGTCAGTCACCTCACAAAAATGAACGTGTGATACCAGGTAGAATTCTATATAAGCATATAAAAATAAATGTGCTGAGTAGGCTACAGAGAAAGGGAGAGGAATTTACATATTTGTTAATTTTAACAACACATGGAGAACTATTTCAATTAAAAATTGACTAGATTTATAACACCTACCCTTTATCATGCAAATGGCAAGTCCAACTATACCCCATGCCTCCTCTAAACTGCTTGTATTTCTATTATGTTTGGGTTGTTTTTCTCCATCATGTTTGGATTAGTAGACAGAGTATAGTAGGGTATGGGTTATTGTCAGGGATTCAGTATATTCAATGGAATATAGGAAAATGAATCCAATGTGTATAAAATATATGCTACACAATTATCTTCCCACTCTCATCCAGAACAATGCCTTTACATTACCTTCACCCCAAGTAAGACACAATTAGAGTAGAAGAGTTTGAAAATCCGTGAATGCATATCTGGGGTGGAAACAGTACTAAGAAACAAATAAGTATTTCAGGTGGATGAATATTTCTGAGAATAATCTTGTGAAAAGTTGATTATAAATCCACAACATAAATATGAATGAATTTAGGAAGTGTGTAATAAGACACATGTTTCATGTTTTGAAAAATCTTGAGAGTGTATCTATATATATATATATACATATTTTTATACACAAACAGATAGAGACATTAAAAATTGCAATATATATGCCAAACGAAATTCACCATGAAATGTATATCATCCACAGATCCAAATATATTCATTTTACTGAACATTGATTTATGTATAATGTTGTTCAACTAGGAAGCTCACTCACATTTGAATTAAATGTTCAAGCAGCATTTAGGAGGAGTGATCTCTTCTTCCAATTTGTATCTGCCAAATCAGCCACCTCACAAGAATGTACGTGTGGTACCAGGTAGGATTCTATATGTGCATATAAAAATACGTGTGCTGAATAGGCTACAGAGAAAGGGGGACAGGAATTCATTATTTGTTAACTTTAAAAACGCATGGAGAACTATTTCAACAAATAATTGACTAGATTTATAACTGCTACACTATACCATGCAAAAGGCAACTCCAACTATAAAACATACCTCCTCTAAACTGCCTGTATTTCTATTCTGTTTGTGTTATTTTCTCCATCATATTAGGATTAGTAGTCAGAGTCTAATAGGGTATATGTTAGTTTCAGGGATTCAGCATTTCTAATGGAAAATAGGAAATTGAATCCAATGTGTATGCAAATATGTGCTACACAACATTCTTCCCACTTTCATCCAGAACAATGCCTTGACATTACATTCTCCTCAAGTAAGACACAATTAGAGGATAAGAGTTAGAAAATCTGTGAATATATATCTGGAATGGAGAATACTCAGGAGTTTACAACTTTGGAGGTGGTAGAGAAGATTCTAAAAGTAAGGAACAGGGTAAACATTCTAGAAACATGCAGCTCTGCTGGCCTACATACTTTTTGAGAAACTGCCTCTAAGGGTGGGCACTTGAAATATTTGATGTTCTGAGGAGATTTAGTTCATTTGTAGAGAGACCATCAAAGCTGGGTCTGCATCTATGTTACTTGGAGGACATGGTTTCTTATTATCCAATGAACATGAGGCAGCAGTGCTAAATTCTCTCTTTGTAGGTAAACTATGGACACTGGGGTCTAAGTGTCTTTCAGTGTGGACTGTGAAGCCAATTGGTCATCCTCCACTTTTCTTGGTGTTTCTCGCTGCTCCACTGGGAGTTTGGTATTTGCTTCAAGAAATACAAGGAGTTAAAATGGGACAGAGTGGTGGAGGGAGTTCTTTAAGGTGTGGTGAGTCAGGGTCTTCAGGAGAATGCACCAACCAAGGTTCTATCCCACGTAGATTGTCCCCTTGAGAATAGCAATATGATTCTGAACATTGCAGTGAATCCTCTCCATATAACAAGATGCCTTTACATATATGGGTCTGCTGGCTGCACCATGTCAGTCACAAGCCATTTGGAAGCCAATGGCTGATCCACATGGCCACAACACAGATGTTTTATCACACAATTGCATACCACTGCTCTAGGCCAACTACTCACCAGGCTCCAACTTACTGGCATATCTGTTCTACACCATTTTCATGAAACAAAGTCAATCAAGGCAGTGTCTGGTATACTCAGGATCAGAAACAGGACATCCAAAGTTTTTTCAGTGCCAGCTGAACATGAAAATATCAAAAATTTCATGGTAATTGTCTAGCCATTTTTCACGGATGAAGTTTGCGGCTCTGAGGGCTTCAATTAATTCAGGAACCATTAAATGGTGAAGAAGCTAATTTCAATGAAAGCACTGGAGCACTCTCACAGGCATGGTTTCCCTAAGGGTGGCCAAAATGTCACATGAAGCCAGGCCCATTGAGATCTACAATGTGAGGTTCATGTGTGTTTTAAACTCAAATATGGCTGCCAAGTCTTTAAGAAAAATTGTATGTAATATCCGGGCTGAAATTCCCAGTGTTCTGTGGAAATCCAACCTGGGCCTAGATCTCAGGTTCCAAGGGCGACTCTCATGTGTGGCCTCCTAAAATCCCAACACAATTCATGGCAATACTTCTCTGAGGTCAGTTAAAGAACTCAGTCTCTAAGGGGAATCACACCAGAGTTCAAGCCCAGTGGAACAGTCATCTCTTCCAACCGCCACACAAATGACCACAATTAAAACCAAAACACTCCCACATGGTCCTCATCTTCTTCCATATAGACACTCCTTATAACGTCTGGCTGGAGTTTTCAATGAGGTCCACAGCCCAAGTCAGTGTCCAAATTAAGGTCCTGTTCCCCTCATTTGTCTAACATCAAGGTGGCCTGGACACACTTCCTGTAAACCAGGAGTGATCAAATAGGCCTGCCATTAATACTGCTCGGCTTTTTCAATTAGAGGCCTTCTGACTCTGTGGTTTAGATTCTTTATGTGAATTTGAGTCATGAGAAAACCCAAGCCCCTCTGCAGAGATTTGAAGAACTCATTTCGCCCAAAGGATTCCTATTCTCCCTTCATGGAATTCAGGATCCTAACAGAGGAAGGTAAAAGAATTCATTCACAATGAGTGAATATTTGCCATTTTGGTTTTGGATGGACACATGGGATCTTTCTTTTAATCCATCAGGTGCTAAGAATCTAAGCCACTGCCTCACACAGGGCCAAGAGGCTGATTCAGACACATCCTTTTCCAAAGCAATTAAGCAAAGAGCCACAGGTGATGCCCATTCATTTCCATTTGAAAACTGTTTTCTTCAGGGTTCACAAAGGTGTGGCCTGAGGCAAAGACCTTCCTGACACTCAGAGCAACAGAAAAATAGGTAAGCAAAAGGCCCAAAGCAGGGTTTCTCTACTGAGACTTTCTTTGTCACACTGATATCTGAGTTTTCTGAGATGCTTGCTATTCCCTTCAGCTATCCATTATATGGCAAGGTCACAGAGCTTGGAGGTGGTACATATCTTGGACAGAAAACCATGAGCCTGCTCTGAAGAGTGGCCAGAATTCAGGAAAAAAACAGGAACTACGGAAGATAGTAGGTGTTGCCCGTCCCTAAAGCAACCTGCAGTCCACTCATAAATTGGGAAGGATGAATATTGGCAAGCTTTCTACTAGACAGGACACATCCATTGATGCATTATCTTTTATAATGTCTACAACCACGGACACAGTGGGATACACACGCATACAAACAATCGCCTTGTCAAATGACTTACTATAAACAGTCCACTCCAAAACAAACAAACCGCCTTTCTTACCTATTCTCAGAACATGAGACTAAACCACAAAATCACAACCACACCCACAACGACACCTCCTTTATTCAAGTAGGTCTGTGACTAATTGGAATGTACTCTGACTGATGGGCCATACTATGTTTCCTTGAAATGGCCTGTCCTTCTCAGATCGGGTATCCTTGGCCAACACTGTGAAGTTTTCAGGAGCCAGTGGTGAGCCACTACCTGCTTTCTCAGGAAATTCCCCTTTTCAGAGCTCTCCTGGCATTTGGCAATCCTCACATCAGTAGGTACTAAGAAGACTTACTCTGTCCTTGGTTATTCCAAACAACTGAGTCCACTGGGAAAGAAACTGGGACTGACTCTGGGTGCCTGGCTTCCTGGATCCCAAGTTCAGAGAGATCCGTCATCAAGGAAGAGAGGTAGGTCACTTCATTCAGGAACTGAATGAGGTTACTGCCGTGGCAACCACTTTGTCCTAACAATTGCTTTCAAGGGTCCCATGAGATGGAGGCTGCCCCTACTTCCTGTGACACTTTCACAAGTTAGATTGGTATATCAACCATTGGCACCTGGGAACAGCTCTCCACACAGGCCTGGTTTGGTCCATCTTCTCTACATTAAGAAGAGAGAAGCTGATTCAGACACAACCCTTCATCCTGACCAGGTTGTTTGCCATGGAGGATGACTTTTGGTCTCTTAGGTCCTCCATAGCTGCTTACAACTTCTCCAGGAATCATTTCTGCATGGACCTTTGAGTTTCTCAGCATGTGGAAGATCCCCTATATTCCTGTATTGTAAGACCAACTCTATCCCTGCTCTTCTGTAAAGTTAAATTGACTGAACAGTGTATGGTTAGGTTAACTAACAGGTTCGATTTGGATTAGGAATCTTTCTGCGCGATGAATAATGGTATTGGGAAACTGCGATATTTACAAGAATATATAGGTGAAATATAAGTATGAAAACAGAAATCTAGCTAAGATATGAAGCCCAAAAGGGCATTGGGCCCTTGATTGGGATACGTAGCTTTGAATTATGTTCTGCACTGATGTGTCAGGTAAATCGATATACAATGGCTTAGGTCCTTGTACCATGGATGATTAAATGTAGAAGAGAACTTCCAGTCAAAAGGGATAGTCGGTAGGATTCGGAAGATTCTCAGTAGGTTTAGAAAGAAGAGTGAGTATAGGATTTGGACCAAATGTTGTTTAGCAATAGGGTTTCCGGTAGACAGTGAATGTTAATGTCAGCACAAGTGAAGAGACTGTCACAATGATGAACTGGGGAAAATAGTTAGGAAAGCTGATATCAATAGAGACATTACGAAATCAGGCAAAGTATAAAGTGAGTGATAGGATTAGATATTTTCAACAGGGTTGAGTTTGAATATATAATCTAAGAAAGAAACAAATATGTAGTGACCAATAGGATTGACATTTGACAGCATTAGGCAACCTGGACATGGATGTTTAGTAATCCATGCTCACTTTTCATTTAGTCTTTGCTACAATCTTAAGTGTGACCTTTGCTTTTTTTGTCCAGAATATTACTGTGATAAAACGTACATGTAGATCAGGTGACATGACTCTTTCTTCCACCATTTCTAGCAGCAACATTTTCAAGACGTATAAATTAGTAATGGGGGTAAAAAGAGGTGTACCCTTTGTCTGTGCATATAGAGATACTGCATGAATAGACCATACTGTGAATAAATAATATATCTGGTTCTGACTTTAAATAATGGATTGAAATTATATCTGAAAAAATACAGGAAATCTTATATTGACATACAATCATTCATTCCAACCAGTTATATATCTAATGGCCACATTAAGGTTATGGTTTATCATGAAGGGTGTGTGAGTTTTGCTTCAAAAGTGATTATGGAAATCGAAAATAATGTGTTTGGAAAGAAGTCTCATGAAAAGACCAGTCAAGAAACCTGGAGGAATACATGTTTCATGAAGCAGGAAGTGATTGTGAAACAAATGCGTATAAATTTGTGAACTTGTGGATGAAGTATATATTTCCTATGATTTGTAAAAACTGAAGAAATAGTAATGTACCAGTGTTGAATGAAAATAAACGTCAGAATACACATCATGTCCCATACGAATCTACTTGATTGATGTTAATCTGGGTCAGTTACTGTACAAATATTAGGATTTGTAAGCACCATTTACTGAAGTTAGTTTTCAGAACTATGAAACAAATGTGTATTTCAGGTGGATGAATATTTCTGAGAATAATTTTGTGAAAAGTTTATTATAAATCCACATTTTTGAACATGGATGAACTTAGGGAGTGTATTTAAGAAACATATATTTCATATTTTAAAAATCAGGACAGTGTGTATATATATATATATATATATATATATATATATATTCATAATTATATATATGTGTATATACATATATATGTGTCTATATATATATATACACACAAACACACACACACACACAAAACACACACACAGACATTTAAATGTAGTTATATATATGCCAATCGAAGTTCATCATAAAATATATAGCATCCACAGATGCAAAAATATTTATTTTACTGAACAAGGATTTATGTATAATGTTGTTCTACTAGAAAGCTCACCCATAGTTTGAATTTTCAGTTCCAACAGCGTTTAGAGGAGTGATCTCTTCTCACAAGTTGTATCTGCCAAGTCAGTCACCTCACAAAAATGAACGTGTGATACCAGGTAGAATTCTATATAAGCATATAAAAATAAATGTGCTGAGTAGGCTACAGAGGAAGGGAGAGGAATTTACATATTTGTTAACTTTAACAACACATGGAGAACTATTTCAATTAAAAATTGACTAGATTTATAACACCTACCCTTTATCATGCAAATGGCAAGTCCAACTATACCCCATGCCTCCTCTAAACTGCTTGTATTTCTATTATGTTTGCGTTGTTTTTCTCCATCATGTTTGGATTAGTAGACAGAGTATAGTAGGGTATGGGTTATTGTCAGGGATTCAGTATATTCAATGGAATATAGGAAAATGAATCCAATGTGTATAAAATATATGCTACACAATTATCTTCCCACTCTCATCCAGAACAATGCCTTTACATTACCTTCACCCCAAGTAAGACACAATTAGAGTAGAAGAGTTTGAAAATCCGTGAATGCATATCTGGGGTGGAAACAGTACTAAGAAACAAATAAGTATTTCAGGTGGATGAATATTTCTGAGAATAATCTTGTGAAAAGTTGATTATAAATCCACAACATAAATATGAATGAATTTAGGAAGTGTGTAATAAGACACATATTTCATGTTTTGAAAAATCTTGAGAGTGTATCTATATATATATATATATACATATTTTTATACACAAACAGATAGAGACATTAAAAATTGCAATATATATGCCAAACGAAATTCACCATGAAATGTATATCATCCACAGATCCAAATATATTCATTTTACTGAACATTGATTTATGTATAATGTTGTTCAACTAGGAAGCTCACTCACATTTGAATTAAATGTTCAAGCAGCATTTAGGAGGAGTGATCTCTTCTTCCAATTTGTATCTGCCAAATCAGCCACCTCACAAGAATGTACGTGTGGTACCAGGTAGGATTCTATATGTGCATATAAAAATACGTGTGCTGAATAGGCTACAGAGAAAGGGGGACAGGAATTCATTATTTGTTAACTTTAAAAACGCATGGAGAACTATTTCAACAAATAATTGACTAGATTTATAACTGCTACACTATACCATGCAAAAGGCAACTCCAACTATAAAATATACCTCCTCTAAACTGCCTGTATTTCTATTCTGTTTGTGTTATTTTTCTCCATCATATTAGGATTAGTAGTCAGAGTCTAATAGGGTATATGTTAGTTTCAGGGATTCAAATTTCTAATGGAAAATAGGAAATTGAATCCAATGTGTATGCAAATATGTGCTACACAACATTCTTCCCACTTTCATCCAGAACAATGCCTTGACATTACACTCTCCTCAAGTAAGACACAATTAGAGGATAAGAGTTAGAAAATCTGTGAATATATATCTGGAATGGAGAATACTCAGGAGTTTACAACTTTGGAGGTGGTAGAGAAGATTCTAAAAGTAAGGGAAAGGGTAAACATTCCACAAACATGCAGCTCTGCTGGCCTACATACTTTTTGAGAAACTGCTTCTAAGGGTGGGCACTTGAAATATTTGATGTTCTGAGGAGATTTAGTTCATTTGTAGAGAGACCATCAAAGCTGGGTCTGCATCTATGTTACTTGGAGGACATGGTTTCTTATTATCCAATGAACATGAGGCAGCGGTGCTGAATTCTCTCTTTGTAGGTAAACTATGGACACTGGGGTCTAAGTGTCTTTCAGTGTGGACTGTGAAGCCATTTGGTCATCCTCCACTTTTCTTGGTGTTTCTCGCTGCTCCACTGGGAGTTTGGTATTTGCTTCAAGAAATACAAGGAGTTAAAATGGGACAGAGTGGTGGAGGGAGTTCTTTAAGGTGTGGTGAGTCAGGGTCTTCAGGAGAATGCACCAACCATGGTTCTATCCCACGTAGATTGCCCCCTTGAGAATAGCAATATGATTCTGAACATTGCAGTGAATCCTCTCCATATAACAAGATGCCTTTACATATATGGGTCTGCTGGCTGCACCATGTCAGTCACAAGCCATTTGGAAGCCAATGGCTGATCCACATGGCCACAACACAGATGTTTTATCACACAATTGCATACCACTGCTCTAGGCCAACTACTCACCAGGCTCCAACTTACTGGCATATCTGTTCTACACCATTTTCATGAAACAAAGTCAATCAAGGCAGTGTCTGGTATACTCAGGATCAGAAACAGGACATCCAAAGTTTTTTCAGTGCCAGCTGAACATGAAAATATCAAAAATTTCATGGTAATTGTCTAGCCATTTTTCACGGATGAAGTTTGCGGCTCTGAGGGCTTCAATTAATTCAGGAACCATTAAATGGTGAAGAAGCTAATTTCAATGAAAGCACTGGAGCACTCTCACAGGCATGGTTTCCCTAAGGGTGGCCAAAATGTCACATGAAGCCAGGCCCATTGAGATCTACAATGTGAGGTTCATGTGTGTTTTAAACTCAAATATGGCTGCCAAGTCTTTAAGAAAAATTGTATGTAATATCCGGGCTGAAATTCCCAGTGTTCTGTGGAAATCCAACCTGGGCCTAGATCTCAGGTTCCAAGGGCGACTCTCATGTGTGGCCTCCTAAAATCCCAACACAATTCATGGCAATACTTCTCTGAGGTCAGTTAAAGAACTCAGTCTCTAAGGGGAATCACACCAGAGTTCAAGCCCAGTGGAACAGTCATCTCTTCCAACCGCCACACAAATGACCACAATTAAAACCAAAACACTCCCACATGGTCCTCATCTTCTTCCATATAGACACTCCTTATAACGTCTGGCTGGAGTTTTCAATGAGGTCCACAGCCCAAGTCAGTGTCCAAATTAAGGTCCTGTTCCCCTCATTTGTCTAACACCAAGGTGGCCTGGACACACTTCCTGTAAACCAGGAGTGATCAAATAGGCCTGACATTAATACTGCTCAGCTTTTTCAATTTGAGGCCTTCTGACTCTGTGGTTTAGATTCTTTATGTGAATTTGAGTCATGAGAAAACACAAGCCCCTCTGCAGAGATTTGAAGAACTCATTTGGCCCAAAGGATTCCTATTCTCCCTTGATGGAATTCAGGATCCTAACAGAGGAAGGTAAAAGAATTCATTCACAATGAGTGAATATTTGCCATTTTGGTTTTGGATGCACACATGGGACCTTTCTTTTGATCCATCAGGTGCTGAGAATCTAAGCCACAGCCTCACACAGGGCCAAGAGGCTGATTCAGACACATCTTTTTTCAAAGCAATTAAGCAAAGAGCCACAGGTGATGCCCTTCATTTCCTTTTGAAAAAATGTTTTCCTCAGGCTTCCCAAAGGGGTGGCCAGAGGCAAAGACATCCTGAGATTCAGGGCAACAGAACAATAGGTTAGCAAAAGAGCCAAAGCAGGGTTTCTCCACTGAGACTTTTCTGGTCACACTGATATCTGAGTTTTCTGAGATGTTGGCCATTCCCTTCAGATATCCAGTACATGGCCATGTGACAGAGATTGGAGGTGGTACATATCTTGGACACAAACCCAAGAGCCTATTCTTAAGAGTTGTCAGAATTCAGAAAGAAAACAGGGACTTAAAAAGGTAGTAGGTGTTTCCTATCGATATGGAAACCACGCTCCATTCATTAAATGGGCAGGATGAATACTGGAAAGCTTTCTACTAAAGAGGACACATGCATTGATGCATTCTCTTTTATAATGTATACAACCACGGACACAGTGGGATACACAGAAATAGAAACACTCACCATGTAAAACGACTTACTAGAAACAGTTCACTCCAAACCAAAGAAACCTCCTTTTCTACCTATTCTCAGAACAGAGACAAAACCACACACCCACACTCAAAAAGACACCTCCTTCCCCAAAGTAGGGCTGTGATTATCCGGAGTGTCCTCTGACAGGTTTGCCATACTATGTTCCCCGTTAATGGTCTGTCCTGTCTCAGATCTGGTCTCCTTGTCCAACTCTGTGAAGCAGTCAGGAGCCAGGGGTGAGCCACTACATACTTAGTCAGGAAAGGCCCGTGTTCAGATCTTTCCTGGCATTTGGCCATCCTCACATCAGTCAGTACCAAGAAGACTGACTCTGTCCTTGGTGATTCCAAACAAATGAGACCACTTGGACTGGGACTGGGACTGGCTCTGGTGCTTGGTTTCCTTGGTCCCAAGTTCAGAAAGTTCCATCAACAAGGAAGTGAGGTAGGTCACTTCCTTCAAGAACTGAATGAGGTCACTGCCTTGGCAACCACTTTGTCTAACAGTTGCTTCCAAGGGTCCCATGAGATGGAGGCTGCCCCTACTTCCTTTGACACTTTCACAACTTAGAATGGTATATCAACCTTAGGCACCCGGGAACAGCTCTCCACACAAGCCTGGTTTGGTCCATCTTCTCTACATTAAGAAGAGAGAGGCTGATTCAGACACAACCCTTCATCCTGACCAGGTTGTTTGCCATGGAAAATGACTTTTTGTCTCTCAGGTCCTTCATTGCTGCCTACATCTTCTCCAGGGATCATTTCTGCATGGACCTTTGAGGTTCTTAACAGGTGGAGCATCCCCTACATTCCTGTATTGTAAGAACAATCTGTCTCTGCTCTTCTGTAAAGTTAGATTGAGTGAACAGTGTATGGTTAGGGTTAATTTCATGTTCGATTTGGGTTAGGAATCATTCTGCTGGATGAATAATGGTATTGGGAACCTGTGATATTTATAAGAATATCGAGGTTAAATATATGTATGAAAACAGAAATTAAAGTAAGATTTGAATCCCAGAAGGGCTTTGGGCAGTTGATTGGGATATTTAGCTTTGAATTGTGCACATATGTCTCAAATAAATGGATATACAATGGCAGAGGAACTTGAACCTTGGATGATTGAATGCTGAAGAGAACATCCAGTCAAAAGGGATTGTCGGTAGGATTAAGAAGATAGTCGTTATGTTTAGCAAGTAGAGTTAGTATAGGATATGTAACAAAAGTTCTTTAGCAATTTTTTTTCGGGCAGTGAGTGAATATAAATGTCAGCACATATGAAGAAATCAGACACAATGATGAAATGGGGAAAATTTGTAGAAAAGCAGATATCAATAGAGACATTAGGAAATCAGGCAAAGTATAAAGTGAGTGATAGGATAAGACATTTTCAACAGGGTTGAGATTGAATATCTAATCTTAGGAAGAAACAAATATGTAGGTCACCAATAGGATTGACATTTGAGAGCATTAGGCAACATGGACATGGATGTTGTTAGTAATCCATGTTCACTTTCCATTTAGACTTTGGTACAATCCTAAGTGGGACCTTTGCATTTTGTTTCCAGAATATTACTGTGATAAAATGTGTATGTAGATCAGATGACATGATTATTTCTTCCACCATTTCTAGGAGCAGTATTTTGAAGACGTATAAATTAGCATTGGGGGTAAAAAGAGGTGTACCCTGTTTCTATGAATATACAGATAATGCATGAATAGACCTTAATTTCAATAAATAATATAACTTGTTCCACTTTAAGTAATGGATTGAATTGATATCTGAAAATATATAAGAAATCTTATATTGATATGCAATCATTCATGACAACCAGTTATACACCTAATGTTAATATTAGGTTACGGTTTATCATGAAGTTTGTGTGAGTTTTGCTTCAAAAGTGATTATGGAAATCGAAAATAATGTGTTTGGAAAGAAGTCTCATGAAAAGACCAGTCAAGGAACACCGAGGAATTCATGAGTTCTGAAGAAGGAAGTGATTGAAATTGAAAAAAATGACGATAAATTTGCTTACTTGTGGATGAAATATTATAATATGATGTGAATAAACTGAAGAAATAGTAATGTACCAGTGTTGAATAAAAATGAACATCAAAATACACATCATGTCCCACAGGAATCCACTCGCATTGATGTTAAACTGTGTCAGTTACTGTAGAAATATTAGGATTTCTTTGCACCATTCACCAAAGTTAGTTTTCTTTTTTTTTAATTTTTATTTATGCTTGTTCAAAACATTACACAGTTCTTGATATATCATATTCCACACTGTGTTTCAAGTAGGTAATGAACTCCCATTTTTACCCCGTAAACAGATTGCAGAATCACATCAGTTACACATCCATTGATTTACATATTGCCATACTAGTGTCTGTCGTATTCTGCTGCCTTTCCTAACCTCTACTATCCCCCTCCCCTTACCTCCCCTCCCCTCTTCTCTCTCTACCTCTTTACTGTAATTCATTTCTCCCCCTTGTATAATTTTTTCCTTTCCCTCACCTCCTCTTGTATGTAATTTATATAACCCTGAGGGTCTCCTTTTATTTCCATGCAATTTCCCTTCTCTCTCCCTTTCCCTTCCTCCTCTCATCCCTGTTTAATGTTAATTTTCTTCTAATTCTATTCGTCCCTACTCTGTTCTTAGTTACTCTCTTTATATCAATAAAGACATTTGGCATTTGGTTTTACGGATTGGCTAGCTTCACTTAGCATAATCTGCTCTAATGCCATCCATTTCTCTGCAAGTTATATCATTTTGTCATTTTTTAATGCAGAGTAATATTCCATTGTGTATAAATGCCACATTTTTTATCCATTCATCTATGGAAGTGCATCTAGGTTGGTTCCACAGTCTTGCTATTGTAAATTGTGCTGCTATGAACATCAATGTATCAGTGTCCCTGTAGCATTTTTTTTAGGTCTTTAGGGAATAGACTGAGAAGGGGAATACCTGGGTCAAATGGTGGTTCCATTCCCAGTTCTACAAGAAATCTCCATACTGCTTTCCAATTTGGCTGCACCAATTTGCAGTCCCACCAGCAATGTACAAGTTTACCCTTTTCTCCACATCCTCACCAGCACTTGTTGTTGTTTGAGTTCATAATAAATATCTGGAATGGAAAATGCTCAGGAGTTCACAACCTTGAAGGTGGTAGAGGAGTTTCCAAAAGTAAGGGACAGGGTAAATACCACAAACATGGAGCTGTGTCGGCCTTAAGACTTCTTGAGAAAATGCCTCTGAGGTTGGGCACTTGAAATATATGTTGTTGTCAGGAGCTTTAGCTTCCTTTGTAGTGAGACCATCAAAGCTGAGTCTGCATCTATGTGACCTGAAGAACATGGTTTTTTATTTTCCTATAAACACGAGGCAGCAGTGCTGAATTCTCTCTTTGTAGGCAAACTGGGGCTACTGGGGTCTATGTGTCTCCCCGTGTGGACTGTGAAGCCATTTGATCATCCTTCACATTTCGTCATGTTATTTGATGCTGCACTGAAAGTTTGGTATTTACTTTATGAAATAAAGGAGTTTAACTGCGATACAGTGCTGCAGGGAGTTCTGTCACATGTTGTGGTCAGGATCGGCAGGAGAATGTACCAAGCAGGCTTCTATCACACATAGTTGCCCCCTTGACCATAGCAATATGATTCTGAACATTGCCCTGAAACCTCTCCATTCAACAAGATGCCTTTACATCCAAAGGTCTGCTAGCTGCACATGTCAGTCACAAACCATTTCTAAGCCAATGGCAGATCCACGTGGCCGCACCACAGATGTTTTTTCACACACCTACACTCTACTGCTCTTGGCCCACTACTCAGCAGGCTCCAACTTACTGGCATCTCTTTTCTACACCATTATCATGAAACTCAGTCAAACCAGACACTGTCTTGTATACTCATGATAAGCACCAGGACATCAAATGGATTTCCAGTGCCAGCTGGTCATGGAAATTTCAAAAATTTCATGGTATTTTCTAGCCATTTTTCAAGGATGAAGTTGGAGGTACTGTGGGTTTCAATTCATTCAGGAACCATTAAATGTTGAGGAAGCTCATTTCAATGGAAGCTCTAGAGAACTCTCACAGGCAAGTCCTCCGAAAGAGTGGCCCAATGTCACATAAAGCCAGCCACATTGAGGTCTACAATGTGAGGTCCATGTGTGTTTTGACTCTCAACTATTGCTTCCAAGTTTTTCAGAATATAATCAAGTGATATCCTCGCTGAGATTCCCAGTGCTCTGTGGAAAGCCACCCTGGGCCTAGATCTCAGTTTCCAAGGGTGACTCTCATGTGTGGCCTCCGAAAATCCCAACACAATTCATGGCAATACTTCTCTAAGGTCAGTTCCAGAACTCAGTCTCCAAGGGGAATCCCACAAGAGTTGAAACCCAGGTGGACACAGTCATCTTTTCCAACTGCCACACAAATGACCACAATTGAAACCAAAACACTCCCACATGGCCCTCATGTTTTTCCATATAGACACTCATCATAACCTCTCGCTGGAGGTTTCCATGAGGGGCGCAGACCAAGACACCGTCCAAAATAAGCTCCCTTGCCCCTAATTTGCCGAAAGTCAGGGTGGCCTACACACCCTTCCTGTGAACCAGAACTGATCAAATAGGGATGTAGTTAATACTGTTCTGCTTTTCCAATTTGAGGCCTACTGACTGTCAGGTATAGATTCTTTATGTGATTTGGAGTCATCAGCAAACCCAAGCACTTCTGCAGGGGTTCAAGGAACTCATTTGAACTAAAGGATCCTGATTCTTACTTGATGAAGGTCAGGAATCTAATAGAGGAAGGCAAGAGACTCATTTGCCATTTCTGTTTTGAGTGCACACATGGAATCTATCTTTAGATGCATCAGGTGCTGAGAATCTAAGCCACAACCTCACACAGAACCAAGAGGCTGATTCAGACACATCCTTTTACAAAGCAATTAAGCAAAGAGCAACAGGTGATGCCCATTCATTTTCATTTGAAAACTGTTTTCTTCAGGCTTCACAAAGGGGTGGCCAGAGGCAAAGACCTTCCTGACATTTAGGGCAACAGAAAAACAGGTAAGCAAAATACCCAAAGCAGGGTTTCTCCACTGAGACTTTCCTGGTCACACTGATATCTGAGTTTTCTGAGATGCTCCCCATTCACTTTAGCTATCAAGTACATGGTCATGTCACAGAGCTTGGAGGTTGTATATATCTTGGACACAAAACCATGAGCCTATTCTGGAGAGTGGCCAGAATTCAGGAAGAAAACAGGATCTTAGGAAGATAGTAGGTTTTGCCCATCCAGAAGGCAAGCCGCGGTCCATTCATCAATTGAGCAGGATGAATGCCAGGAAGCTTTCTACTAGACAGGACACATCCATTAATTCATTCTCTTTTCTAATGTCTACAACCACAGACACAGTGGGATACACAGACATAGAAACACTCACATGTCAAACGACTTACTAGAAACAGTGCAATCCAAACCAAACAAACCGCATTTTCTACCTATTCTCAGAACATGTGACAAAACCACAAAACCACAACCACTCCCACAAAGGCACCTCCTTCCCCCAAGTAGGTCTGTGACTATCCAGAGTGTCCTCTGACTGGTGGGCCATACAATGTTCTCCCGAAATGTCCTGTCCTGACTCAGATCTGGTCTCCTTGGCCAACTCTGTGAAGTTGTCAGGAGCCAGCGGTGAGCCACTACCTGCTTTCTCAGAAAAGGTCCCTCTTCAGAGCTCTCCTGGCCTTTGGCTATCCTCACATAGGTAGGTACCAAGAAAGACTGACCCTGTCCTTGGTAAAACCGAACAAGTGAGCCCACTGGGACTGGGACTGGGACTGGCTCTGGGTGCCTGTCTTCATGGATCCCAAGTTCAGAGAATTCCTTCACCAAGGAAGTGACGTAGGTCACTTCCTTCAGGAACTGAATCAGGTTACTGCCTTGGCAACCAATTTGTCCTAACAGTTGCTTCCAAGAGTCCAATGAGTTGGAGGCTGCCCCTACTTCCAGTGAAACTTTCACAATTTTGCATGGTATATCAACCATAGGCACCCAAAAAAAGCTCTCCAGATAGGCGTGGTTTGGTCCATCTTCTATACATTAAGAAAAGAAATGTTGATTCAGACACATCCCTTCATGCTAACCAGGTTGTTTGTCATGGAAGATGACTTTTGCTCTCTGACGTCATTCATAGCTGCCTACATTTAATCCTGGGATCATTTCTTTAATGACCTTGGAGGTTCTCAGCAAGTGGAAGATCCCCTAATTTCTGTATTGAAAGACCAACTCTGTCCCTGCTCTTCAGTAAAGTTAGATTGAGAGAACAGTGTATGGTCAGGGTTAATAACATGTTCCATTTGGGTTAGGAATCATTCTGCGGGATGAATTATGGTATTGGGAAAGTGCGATATTTATAAAAATATAAGTGATTTATAAGTATGAAAACAGACATCTAGGTAATATTTGAAGCCCAGAATTGCATTGGACCCTTAGCTGGGATTCTTAGCTTTGAATTATATTCTGCACAGATGTCTCAGATAAATCGATATACAATGGCATAATTACTTGTACCTTGGTTTATTGAATGTTGAAGAGAACATCCAGTCAAAAAGGGATAATTTGTAGGATTAGTAAGATAGTTGGTAGGTTTTGAAAGAAGAGTGAGTATAGGATTTGGATAAAAAGATCTTTAGCTGTAGGGTTTCGGATAGAGTGAATGTAATTGTCAGCACATGTGGAGAGTCTGTCAAAAGGATGAACTGGGGAAAAAAGTAGGAATGCAGATATCAATTGACATTAGGATATCAGGCAAAGTATAAAGTGAGTGATAGAATTATACATTTTCAACAGGCTTGAGTTTGAATATATAATCTTAGGAAGAAACAAACATGTAGTCACCAATAGGATGAACATTGAGAGCATTAGGCAACATGGACATGGATGTTTTCCATAATCCATGCTCACTTTTCATTTAGGCTTTGGTACAAACATAAGTTTGACCTCTTCTTTCTGTGTGCAGAATACTACTGTGGTAAAATGTATATGTAGATCAGGTGACATGAGTATTTCTTCCACCATTTCTGGGAGCAATATTTTGAAGACGTATAAATTATTTTTGGAGGTAAATATGGTGTACACTGTGTCTATAATTATAGAAATAATGCATGAATAGACCATACTGTAAATAAATATTATAACTGGTTCTAACTTTAAATAATGGATTGAATTGATATCTGAAAATATACAGAAAATCTTACATTGATATACAATCCTTCATTCCAACCAGTAATATATCTAATGGTTATATCAGCATTATGGTTTTTCATGAAGAATGTGTGAGTTTTGCTTCAAAAGTGATTATGGAAATCGGAAATAATGTGTTTGGAAAGAAGTATCATGAAAAGACCAGTCAAGAAACCTGGAGGAATACATGTGTTTTGAAGCAGAAAGTGATTGAAAGTGAAACAAATGCCTATATATTTGTAAACTTGTGGATCAAATATATATCCTATGATGTGCATAAACTGAAGAAATAGTAATGTACCACTGTTACATAAAAATGAACGTCAAAATACACATCATGTCCTCTCCCACAGGAATCTACTTGCATTGATGTTAAACTGGGTCAGTTATTGTAGAAATATTAGGATAATGCCGCAGTCTTGCTGGGCACAATCAGGAGCCACTTGCCAAAAGAAACGAACTTTATTTTTAGAACCACACACGCCAAACAAAACAGCCTCTCAGGAAAAACCTTCAGAGCCCCAACTGCCACCACTGGCTTCCCAAAACCTCTCCCTCCCACATGAGCCTCTCTCCGCCTCCCACAATCCTCCTGCTCTTGAGGCCGATTGGCTGGGTCATGTGGGCAAAGTCAAAAAAAGTCCCCCAATGAGCAGTTTTGTGGTCTGAAAGGGCAGGGAAACAGCCCATTGAGCATCACCGCAGAGGAGCCTATCAGCTAGTTGTTGCTGGGGCCGCTGTGAGCCAATCATCAGCCGGCAGCTGGAAGTTTGCTGGCAGCAGGAATTTTGCTGGGGCCCCTTCGGCTGTGGCTCTCAACATCTTCCCCTCTCTGTTTAAACAACACGCATGTGGCTTAGGGACCGTGCCTGCCTTAGGTTGTCCAATAGTACATATGGTCTTTACCCGTTAAGTTGGTACCATTGCAATTGGATCTTACCCGTCACTGACTACCCGTCCAGTATAGAGCCACACCTGTGGAGAGGTCTTTGTACCAGCGGGGGTGGGTGAGGTTCTTTGCCTCACCTCTGTTGGCCCCCCCAAATTTTAGCTGGACGATCATGACACGCAGAAGGGAGGAAGATACACCAAGCCAATTGACGGCTCCTTTTGGAAAAATTGTACCACCGATGACATCATCAGCAAATATACCCCAACACTACGACAAGTCGCTGCACCAACAGATAGTTCACAATGCATTTAGGTGAGTTCACATGTGTCCAGGCAAGTTCTGCAAGCAGTACAGGGATGGCTATTGCAGAAGCTGTAGATTGGAATTATCTTTGATTTCACCTGCACTGGGATGAAGATAGGAACTCTGGCAATAATGTCTAAAGAAAAAAATTATGTAACATTCCAGAAGGCACTAAAACCAAAAAAAAAAAAAAAAAAACATATGTAACATTCCAGAAGGCACATCAAAAACCAAAATGGCCCAAAAAGCATTCATTGAGGATGAAGTCTCTCACCTTCCTCTGTAAGGTTCCTGACCTCCATAAAATGAGAATAGGGATTTATTGGGTCAAATGAGTTCTTCAAAACCCTGCAGAGGGTAGCCAATGGGTTATTGGGTTTTTTCATTACTCCAATTCACATCAAGAATCTATACTCCACAGACAGTAGGCCTCAAATTAGAGAAGCAGAGCAGTACTAAAGTCAGGGTTATTTGATCACTCCTGATTCACAGAATGGGTCTCCAGGCCACCTTGACTTTAGGCAAATGAGAGGAAAGGGAGATTATTTTGGACACTGTCTTGGGCTGTGCCCCTCAAGGAAACGTCAAGCCAGAGGTTATGATGAGCGTCTATATGGAAGAAGATGAGGGCCATTTGGGAGTTTTTTGGTTTTCCTTGTGGTCATTTATGTGGCAGTCGGAAGAGATGACTGGGTCCACCAGGGCTTGAACTCTGGTGTGATTCCCCTTAGAGACTGAGTTCTGGAACTTACCTCAGAGAAGTATTGCCATGATTTGTGTTGGGATTTTAGGCGGCCACCCATGAGAGTCGCCCGTTGAAACTGAGATCTAGGCCCGCGGTGGCTTTCCACAGAGCACTGGGAATCTCAGACAGAATATCATATGATATTATTTTGAAATACTTGCCAGACATAGTTGAGAGTCAAAACACACATGGACCTCACATTGTAGACCTCAATTGGCCTGGCTTCATGTGACTATTTGGCCACTCTTTGGAAAGCATTGCCTGTGAGAGTTCTCCAGAACATTCCTTGAAATGAGCTTCCTCAACATTGAATAATTCCTGAAAGAATTGAAACAAATAATGCCTCCAACTTCATCCTTGTAAAATGGCTAGATAAATACCATGAAATTTTTGAAATTCGCATGATGTGGTGGCACTGGAGAACCTTTGATGTTCTGTTGCTCATCATTAGTGTACCAGACAGTGCCTTGATTGATTGGGTATAATGAAAGTGGTGTAGAACAGAGATGCCGGTTAGATGGAGACTGCGGAGTATTTGGCCCAGAACTGTGGTGTGCAGGTGTGTGATAAAATATTTATGGTGGTGCCATGTGGATCTGCCATTGATTTCCAAATGGCTTTTAGCTGACATGGTGCACCCAGCAGACCCTTATATGCAAAGGCATCTTGTTATATGGAGAGGTTTCAGGGCAATGTTCAGAATCAGATTGCTATGGTCAAGGGGGCAAGCTATGTGGGATAGAAGCCGGATTGGTGCGTTCTCCTGGAGACTCTGACCCACCACATGTCACAGAACTCCCTCCAACACTATGTCCCAGTTGAACTCCTTGTATTTCTTGAAGCAAATATCAAACTCCCAGTTCAGCACCAAGAAACACCATGAAAATTGAAAGATGACTAAATGGCTTCATCGTCCACACAGTTAGACACTTTGGCCCAGTGGCCTCTGTTTACCTACAAAGAGAAAAATCAGCACTGCTGCCTCAGGTTCATTGGAAAATAAGAAACCATGTTCTCCAGGTCACATAGATTCAGACCCAGCTTTGATGGTTTCACTACAAATGAAGACAAAGCTACTGACAACAACATATATTTCAAGTGCCACACCTCAGAGGCAATTTCTCCAGAAGTCTTTTTTCCAGCAGACCTCCATGGTTGTGGAGTGTTTACCCAGTTCCTTACTTCTGGAAACTCCTCTACCTGCTCCCAGGTTGAGAACTCCTGAGAATTTTTCATTCCAGATATGTATTCACAGATTTTCTTACTCTTCTCCTCTAATTGTGTCTCACTTGGGGCAAAGGTAATGTCAAGGCATTGTTCTAGGTGAGAGTGGGAAGATTATTGCGTAGCACATATTTGCATACACATTGGATACATTATCCTATTTTCCATTTGAAATACTGAATTCCCGACACTAACCCATACCCTACTAGACTCTGACTACTTATCCTAAAATGATGGAGAAAAAGAAACCTAACAGAATAGAAATACAGGCCTTTTGTAGGAGGCATGGTGTATACTTGGATTTTCCTTCTCCTTTATCAAGAATATGTGTTATGAATCTAGTCAACTTTTCATTGTAAAATTTCTCCATGAGTTTTCAAAGTTAACACATATGTAAATTCCTGTCTCCTTTTCTCTGTAGCCTCTTTAGAACATGTATATTTTTATGCATATATAGACTCCTACCTGGTAACACACGTACATTCTTGTGAGCTCACTGACTTTGGAATATACAAATTATGAGAATAGATAACTTCCCCTAAATACTGATGGAACTGAAAATTCAACCTATGGGTGAGCTTCCTAGTGAACAACATCATACATAAATCCATGTTCAGTAAAATGAATATTTTTAGATATGTGGATGATATATATTTCATGATAAATTTTGATTGGCATATATATTGCTACATTTTATTGTTGTGTGTGTGTGTATATGTATATATATGTATATATATGTATATATATATATATATATATATATATTTATATATATGTATATATATATATATATATATATATATATATATATATTCACGAGATTTTCCAGATTTTCCAAAATATGAAATAAATGTGTCTTATTATACACTCCCTAAATTCATTCAAGTTCATGTATGTGGATTTAAAATCAACATTTTACATGATTATCATCAGTCTGGCTGGGCACAATTCAGGAGCCAACTGTCAAAAGAAACGAACCTTTTTTTTAGAACCACACAAACCAAACAAAACAGCTTCTCAGGAAAAACCCTCAGAGCCCAACTGCCACCACAGTCTTCCCACAAGCCTCTCCCTCAACCACAAGCCTCCTCCTTTTGAGGCCGATTGGCTGGGTCACATGGGCGGAGCCAAAAAAGTCCACCAATGAGCAGCTCCGTTGTCTGAAAGGGCAAGGAAACATCCCATTGAGTATCACCACAGAGGAGCCAATCAGCTAGATGTTGCTGGGGCCTCTGTGAGCCAATCATCCACTGGCAGTCTGAATGGGCGGGGAAACAGCTCAATGAGCATCTGCAGTGAGCATCACCACAGAGGAGCCAATGAGCTAGATGTTGCTGGGGCCGCTGTGAGCCAATCATCAGCCGGCAGCTGGAAGTTTGCTGGCAGTTGGAGGTTTCCTGGGGCCCCTTTGGCTGTGGCTCTCAACATCTCCCCCTCTCTGTTTAAACAACAAGCATGTGGCTTAGGGACCATGCCTGCCTTTGGTTGTTCAAAACTACATATGGTCCTTACTGGAGAACCTTGGCTGTGGCTATCAACAGGATTTGTATGTACCATTCACTGAAGTTAGTTTTCAGTACTAGGAAACAAATATGTATTTCAGGTGGATAAATATTTCTGCGAAAAATCTTGTGAAAAGTTGATTTTAAATCCACATACTTGAACATAAATGAATTTAGGGAGTGTAAATAAGATACATATATTTCATATTTTGAAAAATCTGGAGAGTGTGTGGGTGTGTGTGTGTATACACACACACACACACACACACAGATATTAAAATGTAGCAACATATATGCAAATCGAAATTCACCATGAAATATACATCAATCACAGATCCAAAAATATTCAATTTTCTTAACAGGGATTTATGTATAATGTTGTTCTACTAGGAAGCTCACCCATTATTTGAATTTTCAGTTCCAACAGCGTTTAGGAGGAGTGATGTCTTCTCACAAATTGTATCTCCCAAGTCAGTCACCTCACAAGAATGTAGGTGTGACACCAGGTAGGATTTGATATGTGCATATAAAAATACATTGCTGAATAGGCTACAGACAAAGGGAGACAGGAATTCACATATTTGTTAACTTTAAAAACACATGGAGATCTATTTCAATTAAAAATAGACTGGATTTATAACACCTAACATTTATCATGAAAAAGGCAAGATCAACTATACACCATGCCTCGTCTGAACTGCTTGTATTTCAATTCTGTTTGTGTTACTTTTCTGCATCATATTAGAATTAGTAGTCAGAGTCTAGTAGGGTATGGGTTCGTGTCAGGGATTCAGTATTTCGAATGGAAAATTGGAAAATGAATCCAATGTGTATGCAAATATGTGCTACACACAAAAAATTCCCACTCTCATTCAGAACAATGGCCTGAAATAACCACGCCCCATGTAAGAAACAATTAGAGGAGAAGAGTTAGAAAATCTGTGAATACATACGTAGAATGGAAAATGCTCAGTAGTTCACAACCTTTGAGGTGGAAAAGACGTTTCCAAACCTTAGGGACAGGGTAAAACTCCACAAACATGGAACTCTGCTGGCCTAAACACTTCTGGAGATACTGACAATGAGGTTGGGTACTTGAAATATATGTTGTTGTCAGAACCTTTAGCTTCCTTTGTAGTGAGACCATCAAACTTGGGTCTGCATTTTTGTGACCTGGAGGACATGAATTCTTATTGTCCAATGAACATGAGGCAGCAGTGCTGAATTCACTCTTTGTAGCTAAACTGTGGCCACTGGGGGATAAGTGTCTCCCCGTCTGGAATTTGAAATCATTTGGTCATGCTCCACTTTTCGTGGTGTTTCTTGCTGCTGCAGTGGGTGTTTTGTATTTGGTTCATGACATACAAAGAGTTAAACTGGGAAACAATGCTGGAGGGAGTCCTGTAACGTATGGTGTGTCAAGGTCTGCAGGAGAATGCACCAACCAGGCTTCTATCCCCCATTGCTTGCCCCCTTTACCATAGAAACTTGATTCTGAATATTGCCCTGAAAACTCTCCATGTAACATGATGCCTTTACATACAAAGTTCTGCTAGCTGCACCATGTCAGTCACAAGCCATTTGAAAGCCAATGTAAGATCCACATGACCCCACCACAGATGTATTGTCACACACCTGCACACAACTGCTCTAGGCCCACTACTCAGCAGGCTCCAACTTACTGGCATCTCTGTTCTACACCATTTTCATGAAACACAGTCAATGAAGGCATTTTCTGGTACACTCATGATCAGCAACAGGACATCCAAAGGTTCTCCAGTGCCACCTGGTCATGGGAATTTCAAAATTTGGTGGTAGTTATCTAGCCATTTTTGAAGGATGAAGTTGGAGGCACTATGGGTTTAAATTCATTCAGGAGCCATTAAATATTGAGTAAGCTCATTTCGATGAAAGCTCTGGAGAACTCTCACAGGAAAGGCTTCCCAAAGAGTGGCCCAAGGTCACATGAAGCCAGGCCCATTGAGGTCTACAATGTGAGGTCCATGTGTGTTTTGACTCTCAAATATGGCTGTCAAGTCTTTCAAAATAAAATCATGTGATATCCTTGCTGGGATTCTCAGTGCTCTGTGGAAAGGAACCCTGGGCTTAGATCTCAGTTTCCAAGGGTGACTCTCATGCATGGCCTGCTAAAATCCCAACACAATTCATGGCAATACTTCTCTGAGGTCAGTTCCAGAACTCAGTCTCTAAGGTAAATCACACCTGAGTTCAATCCCAGGTGGACCCAGTCATCTCTTCCAAACGCCACACAAATGACCACAATTAAAACCAAAACACTCCCACATGGCCCTCATCTTCTTCCATATAGACACACATCATAACCACTGGCTGGTGGTTTTCATGAGTTGCGCAGCCTAAGACAGTATCCAAAATAAGCTCCCTTGCCCCTCATTTGCCTAAAGTCATGGTGGCCTGGACACCCTTCCGGTGAACCATGAGTGATCAAAAAGGCTTGCTGTTAATACTGCTTCGATTTTCCAATTTTAGGCCTACTGACTCTTCGGTTTAGATTCTTAATGTTAAATGGAGTCATGAGAAAAACCAAGCACCTCTGGGCTAGCCTCTTCAGGGCTTTGAAAAACTCATTTGACCAAAAAGATCTTGATTCTCACTTGATGGAGGTCAGGATCCTTAGAAGAATACGAGAGACTTCATCCACAATGACTGCTCTTTTGGCCATTTTGGTTTTGGATACACAAGAGATCTTTCTTTAGATCCCTCAGGTTCTGAGAATCTAGGCCACAGCCTCACAGGGGGCCAAGAGCCTGAATCAGACACATCCCATTCCAAAGCAATTAAGCAAAGAGCCACAGGTGATGCCCATTTATTTCCATTTGAAAACTGTTTTCTTCATGCTTCACAAAGGGGTGGCCTGAGGCAAAGATGTTCCTGACATTCAGTGCAACAGAACAATAGGTAAGCAAAATTCCCAAAGCAGGGTTTCTCCACTGAGACTTTCCTGGTCACACTGATATCTGAGTTTTCTGAGATGCTCACCATTCCCTTCAGCTATGTAGTACATGGCCATGTCACAGAGCTTGGAGGTGGTACATATTTTGGACACAAAACCATCAGTCTATTCTGGAGAGTGCCCACAATTCAGGAAGAAAACAGGAACTTAGGAAGATAGTAGGTGTTGCCCATCTATAAGACAAGCCACAGTCCATTCATAAATCGGGCAGGATGAATGCTGAGAAGATTTCAACTAGACAGGACTCATCCATTGATGCATTTTCTTTTCTAATGTCTACAACCAGGGGCACAGTGGGATACACTGATATCCAAACACATGCCTTGTCAAACGACTTACTACAAACAGGTCCCGCCAAAACAAACAAACCACCATTCCTACCTATTCTCAGAACATGAGACAAATTCACAAATCCCCACCCACACCCACAAAGACACCTCCTTCCCCCAAGTAGGTCTGTGACTATCTGGAGTTTCCACTGACTCGTGGGCCATAGTATGTTCCAAATAAATGGCCTTCCTGTCTCAGACCTGCTTTCCTTGTGCAACTCTGTGAATTTGTCAGGAGCCAGCAGTGTGCCACTACCTGCTTTCTCAGGAAAAACCCTATTCAGAGCTTTCCTGCGTTTTGGACATCCTCACATCAGTAGGTACCAAAAATGAATGTCTGTGTCCTTGGTAAATCCAAACAAGGAGACCACTGGGACTGGGACTGGACTGGCTATGGGTTCCTGTCTTTCTGGATCCCAAGTTCAGAGAGTTCCAACACCAAAGAAGTGATGTGAGGTCACTTCCTTCAGGAACTGAATCAGATCACTGCCTTGGCAACCTCTTTGTCCTAACAGTTGCTTCCAAGGCTACCATGAGAAAGAGGCTGCCCCTACTTCCTGTGACACTTTCACAAGTTAGAATGCTATATCAACCATAGGCACCCGGGAGCAGCTCTCCACACAGGCCTGGTTTGGTCCATCTTCTCTACATTAAAAAGAGAAAGGCTGATTCAGAAACAACCCTTCATTCTGACCATGTTGTTTGCCAGGGAAGATGACTTTTGCTCTCTCAGGTCCTTCATAGCTGCCTACATCTTCTCCAGTGATCATTTCTGCATGGAATTTTGTGGTTCTCAGCAGGTGGAAGATCCCCTACATTCCTATATTGTAAGACCAACTTTGTCCCTGCTCCTCTGTAAAGTTAGATTGAGGGAACAGTGTATGGTTAGGGTTAATAACATGTTCGATTTGGGTTAGAAATTATTCTGCTGGATGAATAATTGTACAAGAATAATGAGGTGAAATGTATGTAGGAAAACAGAAATCTAAGTAAAATTTGAAGCCCAGAAGGGGATTGGGCTTCAAGGGATTGTGATACTTAGCATTGCGATCAAGGGATTGTGATACTTAGCATTGAATTATGTTCTGCAGAGATGTCTCAGAGAGATCGATATACAATGGCATAAGACCCTGTACCTTGGATTATTGAATGTAGAAGAGAACATCCAGTCAGAAAGCGTTAATAGGTAGGATTAGGAAGATAGTCAGTAGGTTTAGGAGGAAGAGTGATTATAGGATTTGGAACAAAAGTTTCTTAGCAATAGGGTTTCGATTAGAGTGTGAATGGAAATGTCAGCACATGTGAAGAGTCAGTCACAATGATGAACTGGGGAAAATATGTAGGAAAGCAATCAATAGAGACATTATGAAATCAGGAAAAGTATAAAGTGAGAGAAAGGATTAGATGTTTTCAACAGGGTTGAATTTGAATATATAATCTTAGGAAGAAACAAATATATTGTCACAAATAGGATTGATTTTTGAGAGCATTAGGCAACTTGGACATGGATGTTTTTAGTAATCCATATTCACTTTACATTTAGGCTTTGGTACAAACATAAGTGTGACCTTTTCTTTTTGTGTCCAAATATTACTGTGATAAAATGTATATGTAGATAAGGTGACATGAGTATTTCTTCCATCATTTCTGAGACCAATAATTTGAAGACGTATAAATTAGTATTGGGTTTACAAAGAGGTGTACCCTGTGTCTATGAATATAAAGAAAAAGCATGAATAGACTGTACAGTGAATAAATAATATAACTGGTTTCACTTTAAATCATGGATTGAATTGATATCTGAAAATATATAAGAAATATTATATTGATAAAAAATCATTCATTCCAACCAGTTATACATCTAATGGTAATATTGGGGTTATGGATTATCATGAAGGGTGTGTGAGTTTTGCTTCAAAAGTGATTATGAAAATCGAAAATAATGTATTTGGAAAGAAGTCTCATGAGAAGACCAGTCAAGAAACATGGAGGAATACATGTGTTTCGAAGCAGAAAATGATTGAAAGTGAAACAAATGCCTATAATTTTGTAAATTGTGGATGAAATATATATCTTATAATGTGCATAAACTGAAGAAATAGTAAAATACCAGTGGTGAATAAGAATGAACATAAAAATACACATCATGTCCCATAGGAATCTACTTGCATTAATGAGAAACTGGGTCAATTATTGTAGAAATATTAGGATTTGTATTCATGATTCACTGAAGTTAATTTTCAGTAATAGGAAACAAATAGTATTTCAGGTGGTTGAATATTTCCGAGAATAATCTTGTGAAATGTTGACTATAAATCCTCATACATGAACTAGAATGAAATTAAGGAGTGTATAATAAGACACATATATTTAATATTTTAAAACATCTGGAGTGTGTATACACACACACACACACACACACACACATTAAAAAGTAGTAGTATATATGCCAATCGAAATTCATCATGAAATATATATCATCCACAGATCGAAAAATATTCATTTTCCTGAACATGGAATTATGTATAATATTGTTCAACTAGGAAGCTCACACAGAGGATGAATTTTCAGAACCCACAGTGTTTAGGAGGAGTGATCACTTCTCACAATTTGTATCTGCCAAGTCAGACACCTGACAAGAATGTACGTGTGATACCAGGTAGGATTCTATATATGCATATAAAAATAGATGTGCTGAATAGGCTACATAGAATGGGAGAGAGGAATTCACATATTTGTTAACTTTAAAAACACATGGAGAACTATATCAATTACAAATTGACTAGATTTATAACACCAACACTTTGTCACGCAAAAGCCGTGTCCAACTATACACTATGCCTCCTCTGATATGCTTGTATTTCTATTCTGTTTGAGTTATTTTTCTCCATCATATTAGGATTAGTAGTCAGAGTATAGTAGGTTATGGGTTAGTGTCAGGGATTCAGTATTTCAAGTAGAAAATAGGAAAATGAATCTAATAAGCATGAAAATATGTGCTACAAAAAATATTCCCACTCTCATCCAGAAGAATGCCTTGAAATTATCTTCGCCCATAGTATGACACAATTAGAGGAGAAGAGTTAGAAAATATGTGAATACATATCTGGACTGGAAAATGCTCAGCATTACACAACTATGGAGGTGGTAGAACAGTTTCCAAAAGTAAAGGACAGTGTAAACCCTCCACAAACATGGAGCTATGCTGGCCTAAAGACTTCTTGAGAAACTGCCTCTGAGTTTGGGTAGTTGAAATATATGTTGTTGTCAGGAGCTTAACTTCCTTTGTAGTGAGACCATCAAAGTTTGGTCTGCATCTATGTGACCTGGAGGACATGGTTTCTTATTTTCCAATGAACATGAGGCTGCAGTGCTGAATTCACTCTTTGTAGCTAAACTGTGGTCACTGGGGGCTAAGTGTCTCCCCATGTGGACTTTGAAGCCATTTGGTCATCCTCCACTTTTCCTGGTGTTTCTTGATGCTGCACTGGGTGTTTTGTATTTGCTTCACGACATACAAGGAATTCAACTGGGAAACAGTGCTGGAGGGAGTCCTGTAACATGTGGTGGGTCAGGGTCTGCAGGAGAATGCCCCAACTTGGCTTCTATCCCACATTGCTTGCCCCCTTGACCATACCAACCTGATTCTGAACATTGCCCTGAAACCTCTCCATATTACAAGATGCCATTTCATATAATGGTCTGATGGCTGCACGAAGTCAGTCACAAGCAATTTGGAAGCCAATGTAATATCCACATGGCCACACCACAGATGTATTATCACACACCTGCACACCACTGCTCTAGGCCCACTACTCAGCACGCTCTAACTTACTGGCATCTCTGTTCTACACCATTTTCAAGAAACCCAGTAAATCAAGGCACTGTCTGGTACACTCATGATCAGCAATGGGACATCCAATGGTTATCCAGTGCCACCTGGTCATTGGGAATTTCAAAAATTTTATGATATTTATCTATCCATTTTTCAAGAATGAAGTTGAAGGCACTTTGGGGTTTCCATTCATCCCAGAACCATTAAATGGTGAGGAAGCTCATTTCAATGAAAGCTCTGAGGAAGTCTCACAGGCAAGGCTTCTCAGAGTGTGCCCAAAAGGTCACATGAAGCCAGGCCCTTTAAGGTCTATAATGTGAGGTCCTTGTGTGTTTTGACTCTTAACTGTGGCTGCCAAGTTTTTCAGAATAAAATCATGTGATATCCTTGCTGAGATTCTCAGTGCTCTGTTGAAAGCTTTCCTGGGCCTAGATCTCAGGTTTCAAGGGCGACTCTTATGCATGGCCTCCTACAATCCCAACACAACTCATGGCAATACTTCTCTGAGGTCAGTTTCAGAACTCAGTTTCTAAGAGGAATCACACCAGAGTTCAAGCCCATGTGGACCCAGTCATCTATTCCAAACGCCACAAAAATGACCACATTTAAAACCAAAACATTCCCACATTGCCCTTATCTTTAACCATATAAACACTCATCATTAACTCTGGCTGCACTTTTCCAAGAGTGGCGCAGCCCAAGACAGTGTCCAAATAATGCACCCTTGCCCCTGATATGTCCAAAGTAAGGGTGGCCTGTTCACCCTTCTTATGAACCAGGAGTGATCAAAGAGGCCTGCCATAAATACTGCTCTGCTTCTCCAATTTGAGGCCTACTGACTGTCAGGTATAGATTCTTTATGTGATTTGGCATCATGAGACAACCCAAGCAGTTCTGCAGGAATTTGAAGAACTCATTTGATCCAAAGGATCCCTATTCTCACTTGATGGAGGTCAGGAACCAAACAGAAGAAGGCAAGAGACTTCATCCACAATGACAGATTTTTTGCCATTTTGGTTTGGATGCACACATGGGATCTTCTTTAGATCTATCAGGAGCTGAGAATTTTAGCCACAGCCTCAAACAGGGCCTAGTGTCTGATTAAGACACATCCCTTTCCAGAGCAATTAAGCAAAGAGCCACAGGTGATGCCCATTCATTTCCATTTGAAAACTATTTCTTCAGGCTTCACAAAGGGGTGGCCTGAGGCAAAGACCTTCCTGACATTCAAGGCAACAGAAACATAGATAAGCAAATGGAGCCAAGCAGGGTTTCTCCACTGAGACTTTACTGGTCACACTGGTATCTGAGTTTTCTGAGATGTTCCCATTCCCTTCAGCTATCAAGGACATGGCCATGTCACAGAGTTTGGAGGTGGTACATATCTTGAACAATAAACCATGATACTATTCTGGAGAGTGGCCAGAATTCAGGAAGAAAACAGCAACTTAGGAAGTTAGTAGGTGTTTCCCATCCATAAGGCAAGCAACAGTCCATTAATCAATTGTGCAGGATGAATGCTGTGAATCTTTCTACTAGACAGGACACCTCCATTGATGCATTCTCGTTTCTAATGTCTAAAACCACGGACACAGTGGCTACACAGACATAGAAACACTCGCCTTGTCTAAAGACTTACTAGAAAAAGTCGACTCCAAACCAAACCAACCACCTTTCCTACCTATTCTCAGAACATGAAACAAAACCACAAACTCACACCCACAACCAAAAAGGCACCTCCTTCCCAAAAATAGGTCTTTAACTATCTGGAGTGTCCTCTGACTGGTGGGCCATACTATGTTCCACTCGAAATGGCCTGTCTGGTCTCAGATCTTGTCTCCTTGGCCAACTCTGTTATTCTGGGAGGAGCCAGTGGTTAGCCACAACCTGCTGTCTCAAGAAAGGCCCCTCTTCAGAGCTCTACTGGCATTTGGCCATCCTCACATCAGTAGGTACCAAGAAGGTCTGACTCTGTACTTGGTAAATCCAAACAAGTGAGCCCACTGGGACTGGGACTGGGACTGGGACTGGCTCTTGGTGCCTGGCTTCTTGCATCCCAATTTCAGAGAGTTCCATCACCAAGAAAATGAGATATGTCACTTTCTTTGGAACTGAATGAGGCCACTGCCTTGGCAACAACTTTGTCCTAACACTTGCTTACAATGGTCCCATGAGTTGGAGGGTGCTACTACTTCCTGTGACAATTTGACTAGTTAGAATGGTATATCAAAATAGACACCATGGAACAGCTCTCCACGAAGGCCTGGTTAGGTCCATCTTCTCTACATTAAGAAGAGAGAGTCTGATGCATACACATCCCTTCGTCCTGTGCAGGTTGTTTGCCATGGAAGATGGCTTTTGCTCATTCAGGTCCTTCATAGCTGCCTACATCTTCTCCAGGGATAATTTCTACATCGAACTTTGAGGTTCTCTGCAGTTGGAAGATCACCTACATCCCTTATTGAAAGAATAGCCCTGTCCCTGCTCTTTTGTAATGTTAAATTGAGGCAACAGTGTATGGTTAGGGTTAATAACAGGTTCGATTTGGGTTAGGAATCATTCTGCGGGATGAATAATGGTATTGGGAACCTGCAATATATAGAAATATAGTGGTTAAATATAAGTATGGAAACAGAAATCTAGGTAAGATTTGAAGCTCAGAAGTGCATTGGGCAATAGATTGGGACACGTAGCTTTGAATTACGTTCTGCATACATATTTCAGAAAAATCGATATACAATGGCATAGGACCTTGTACCTCGGATGATTGAATGTAGTAGAGTACATCCACTCAAAAAGGGATAGTCGATAGGATCAGGAAGATAGTCAGTATGTTTCGGAAGAAGATAGAGTATAGGATTTGGACCAAAGTTCATTAGCAATAGGGTTTTGGTTAGAGAGTGAATGTCAATGTCATCACATGTGAAGGGTCAGTCACAATGTTGAACTGGGAAAAATATGTAGGAAAGTAGATATCAATAGAGACATTAGGAAATCAGCAAAGTATAAAGTGAGTGAAAAAACTAGACATTTCCAACAGTTTTGAGGTTGAATATATAATCTTAGGAAGAAACAAAAATGTGGTCACCAATAGGATTGACATTTGAGAGCATTAGGCAACCTGGATATGGATGTTTTTAGTAATCCATCTTCAGTTTCCATTTAGGCTTTGGTACAATCATACGTGTGACTTTTGCATTTTGTGTCCAGAATATTACTGTGGTAACATGCATATGTAGATCAGGTGACATGAGTATTTCTTCCACCATTTCTGGGAGCAATATTTAGAAGGAGAATAAATTAGTATTGGGCATACTAAGAGGTGTACCCTGTGTCTATGAATATAGAGATAATGCATGAATAGACCATATAGTGAATAAATAATATAACTGGTTCCACTTTAAATAATGGATTAAACTGATATCAGAATATATATAAGAAATACTATATTGATATGAAATCATTCCTTCCAACCAGTTATACATCTAATGGTGATATTATAGTTATGGTTTATCATGAAGTGAGTGTCAGTTTTGCTTCAAAAGTGATAAAGGAAATCAAAAATAATGTATTTGGAAAGAAGTCTCATGATAAGACCAGTCAAGAAACCTGGAAGAATCCATGTGTTCTGAAGCAGGAAGTGATTGAAAGTGAAACAAATGCCTATAAGTTTGCTAACTTGTGGATGAAATATGTATCCTATGATGTGCATAAATTGAAGAAATAGTAATGTACCAGTGTTGAATTAAAATAAATTTCAAAATACACATCATGTCACATAGGAATGTACTTGCATTGATGTTAAACTGGGTCAGTTACTGTAGAAGTATTAGTATTTGTATGCAACATTAACTGAAGTTAGTTTTTAGTACTGCAAACAATATGTATTTCAGGTGGATGAATATTTCTGAGAATGATCTTGTGAAAAGTTGATTATCAATCCATATACATGAACATGAATGAATTTAGTGAGTGTATATAAGACACATATATTTCATATTTTGAAAAATCTGGAGAGTGTATATATATATATACAAAAAAAAAACACACACAGACAATAAATTAGCAATCGAAATTTATCATGAAATATATATCTTCCACAGATGCAAAATTATTTCTTTTAGAACATGGATTTATGTATAATGTTGTTCTTCTAGGAAACACACCCCTAGGTTAAATTTTCAGTTCCAACAGAGTTTAACAGGAGTGATCATTTCTCACAAATTGTATTTGCCAAATTAGCCTCCTCACAAGAATGTAGGTGTGATACCAGGTAGTGTTCTATATGTGCATTTAAAAATACATGTGCTGAATAGGCTACAGAGAAAGGGAGAGAGGAATTCACATATTTGTTAACATTAAAAACACATGGAGAACTATTTCAATTAAAAATTGACTAGATTTATAACACCTACAATTAATCATGCAAAAAACAAGTCCAACTATACACCATGATACCTCTGAACTGCTAGTATTCCTATTCTGTTTGTGTTATTTTTCTCCATCATATTAGGAGTAGTAGTCAGAGTTTATTAGGGTATGCGTTAGTGTCAGGGATTCAGTATTTCGAATGGAAAATTGGAAAATGACTCTAAAGGGTATGCAAATATGTGCTACACAAAAATGTTCACACTCTCATCCAGAAGATTGCCTTGGCATTACCTTAGTTCCAAGTAAGATACAATAAAGGAGAAAAGTTAGAAAATCTGTAAATACATATCAGGAATAAAAAATGCTCAGGAGTTCACAAACTTGTAGGTGGTAGAGGAGTTTCCAATAGTAAGGGACAGGGTAAACACTCCACAAACATTGAGCTCTGCTTGTGTAAAGACTTCTTGAGAAACTCTCTGAGGTTGGGCTCTTAAAATACATGTTGTTGTCAGGAGCTTTAGCTTCCTTTGTTGTGTGACCATCAAATCTGGGTGTGCAAATATGTGACCTGAAGGACATTGTTTCTAATTTTCCAATGAAAATGAGGCAGCAGTGCTGAATACTCTTTTTGTAGTTAAAATATGGCCACTGGGGTGTAAGTGTCTCCCCGGGTTGACTGTGAAGCCATTTGGTCATCCTCCAATTTTCGTGGTGTTTCTTGCTGGTGCACTGGGAGTTTGGTATTTGCTTCATGAAATACAAGGAGTTCAACTGGGACACAGTGCTGGAGGGAGTTCTGTCACGTGTGGAGGGACACGGTCTGCATGAGAATGCACCAACCAGGATTCTGTCCCACATAGGTTGCCCCTTTGTCCATAGCAACCTGATTCTGAACATTTCCCAGAAACCTATCCATATAACAAGATGCCTTTACATATAAGGGTCTGCTTGCTGTACCCTGTCAATCACAAGGCAATTGGAAGCCAATGGCAGATCCACATGCCCCAACACACATGTTTTTTCACACACCTTCACACCACTGCTCTAGGCCCACTAATGAACAGGCTCCAACTTACTGGCATCACTGTTCTACACAATTTTCATGAAACCCAGTCAGTCAAGGCACTGTCTGATACACTCATGATCAGCAACAGGACATCCAAAAGTTTTCCAGTGCCACCTGGTGATGGGAATTTCAAAAATTTCATGGTATTTATCAAGCCATTTTTCGAGGATAAAGTTGGAGGCTCTGTGGGTTTCAATTCATTCAGGAACCATTAAATGTTGAAGAAGCTCATATCAATGAAAGATCTTGAGAACACTCACAGGCAAGGCTTCCCAAAGAGTGGCCAAAAGGTAACATGAAGTCAGGCCCATTGACGTATACAATGTGAGGTCCATATGTGTTTTGACTCTCAAGTGTGGCTTTAAAGAATTTCAGAATAAAATCATGTGATATCCAGGCTGAGATTCCCAGTGCTGTGGGCAAAGCCACCCTGCACCTAGATCTCCCTGCACCACAATTAATACCTGAGATGTTGGTTGCATGGCCTAGTAAAATCCAAACACAATTCATGACAATACTTCTCTTATGTCACTTCCAGAATTCAGTCTCTCAGGGGAATCATACCAGAGTTCAAGCCCAGGTGGACCCAGTCATCTGTTCCAAGCACCAAACAAATTACCACAATTCAAAACAAAATGCTCCCACATGCCCCTTATCTTATTTCATGTAGACACTCATCATAACATCTGGATGGAGGTTTCCATGAGGGGCACAGCACAAGACAGTGTCCAAAATAACCTTTCTTGCCCCTCATTTGCCTAAAGTCAGTGTGGCCTGGAAATCCTGACTGTGAACCAGGAGTGATCAAATACGCCTGCCGTTAATACTCCTTGGCTTCTCCAATTTGATGCCTACTGACTGTGGGGTTTAGAATCTTTATGTAAACTGGATTCATGAGAAAACCCAAGCACCTATGGGCTAAACTCTGCAGGGCTTTAAAGAACTCATTTGACCCAAAGGATCCCTATTTTCACTTGATGGATGTCAGGAATCTTAGAGAAGAAGGTGAGAGTCTTCATCCACAATAACTGCTCTTTTGGCCATTTTGGTTTTGGATGCACCCATGGGATCTTTCTTTAGATCCATCAGGTGCTGAAAATCTAAGCCACAGCCTCACACAGGGCCAAGAGGCTGATTCAGACACATCCCTTTCCAAAGCAATTAAGCAAAGAGCAAAACACACACAGACATTATAAAGTGGCAATATATATGCCAATTGAAATTCATGATGAAATATATATCGTCCACAGATCCAAAAATATTAATTTTACTGAACATGGATTTATGAATAATGTTGTTAAACAAGAAAGGTTACCCTTAGGTTGAATTTTAAGATCCAATAGCATTTAGGAGGAGTGATCTCTTGTCATAATTTGTATCTGCCATGTCAACCACCTCACAAGAATGTATATGTGATACCAGGTAGGATTCTATATGTTTATATAAAAATACATGTGATGAATAGGCTACAGAGAAAGGGATAGAGGAATTCACATATTTATTAACTTAAAAAACACAAGGAGAACTATTTCAATTAAAAATTAACTAGATTTATAACACCTACCCTACATAATGCAAAAGGAAAGTCCAACTATACACCATGCCTCTTCTGAACTGCTTGTATTTCTATTGTGTTTGTATGCACTGTGGGTTTCAAGAACCATTAAATGTTGAGGAAGCTCATTTGAATGAAACTCTGGAGAACTCTCATAGGCAAGGCTTCCCAAAGAGTGACCAAAAGGTTAGATATAGCCAGGCCCATTGAGGTCTACAATGTGAGGTCCATGTGTGTTTTGACTCTCAACTATGGCTACCAAGTCTTTAAGAATAAAATCATGGGATATCTTGGCTGAAATTCTCAGTGCTCTGTGGAAATCCACCCTCGTCCTTGATCTTAGTTTCCAAGGGCGACTCTCATGCTTGGCCTCCTAAAATATCACCACAATTCATGGCAATACTTCTCTGAGTTCAGTTCCAGAAGTCAGTCTCTAAGGGGAATCACGCAAGAATTCAAGCCCAGGTGGACCCACTCATCTCTTCCAACCGTCACACAAATGACCACAATTAATACCAAAACACTCTCACATGGCCCTCCTCTTCTTCTATAAAGGCACTCATCATAACATCTGGCTGGAGGTTTCCATGAGGGGCACAGCCCAAGACAGTGTCCCAAATAAGCTCCCTTGCCACTCATTTGCCTAAATTCAGGGTGGCTTGGACACCCTTCTTGTGCACCAGGAGTGATCTGAAAGGGTAAAATAAATTGAAATTAAAGTGTAAAAGTTGAAGTGTAAAAGACTGGGTTTTGTAAAGTTTCTAAGCTGCAAGGCCTGAGTTAAAATGTAAAGGACCAGGTATTGTTAAGTTCCTATGCTACATGCAAAACCTGAAATTCCTGTAGCTTGTAGTACAATTCCCGACTGCCCAGTAAATATTCCCCCTGACCGCCTGGTTATTTAATAACCTAGGACCCTGTGTGGCCTGGCACATAGGCATTGCAAGGCCTAAAGCAATCTGTTTGAATGTGTACCTCGCTTTAGAACTGACCTATCACTCCTGCCTCACCTGTTCCTGCCAATGAGTGAACTAATCATGTTTAGGAATTGTTGTTTGATTTTTCTGCGGTGTATGTTGATTTCTTAAAGGAGACTGTGATATATGTAAAGTCCCGCCCTCCCCAAAAAGTGTACTTAAGCACTTCTCAACCCCTGCTCGGGGCTCTGGGCTGCTCTCCCTTCTTGAGTGAGCACGTAGGCCCAGCATGCTGGATTGGATCCTCAATGAACGCCTTTTTCTGTTGCATGAGCTGTGGTCTCTTGGTGGTCTCTTCCTCCGACGTTCACCGGATCCATACATTTGGTGCGTTGGCCGGGAATCACGCAGCATAGGACAAGGACACCCCAACAGACCCCTCTGGGGGTAAGTAAGGCGCTTCTTTCCATTTTTCCTTGCGATCGCTCAGAGCTTTTTGTTCAGGTTCCGTTTTTCCGTTTTTGGTTTGGGTTGGCAGAGTGGCTGCCAGCGGAGAACGTAAGTTCCCCCTGTCAGTGGTGGACAAACGTGTCCTAAAGCCACAGACCACGTCCTCGCAAGGGATGCCTTGGAGGACTCAGGGAGTGATGGATGTGCCCTCATTGGGTGAGGAGGGACGGATGAGCCCACATTAGGTGACTCTGCTGCCAACCCATCATATCTTGCTGGCTACTTTTTTCTCTCAGGTTGAATTCACTGTCTGTCTTTGTGGTCTAACCCATCAGGTTTTGCCAGTTACTAGGTTCTAATCTTTACTTCTGAACTCGTGTTAAATGTTACCTGTGTGTACATGTTTGTGTCACGTTTGTATTGTCCTTGTCTCTGTTTGAGAAACTCTCATTATGGGACAAAGCCATTCCATGCCTCTGTCCTTGAAGCCTTTCCTGGTCCCTGCCTCCAATCCGACACCGTCACCCAGGATCCTATCACTCAAACCTTCTACTCCTTCCCCTCTTCCCTCCATTCTCCCTGAGTCACAAGATTGTAGATCTTGGGGTTGTGAACAAACGGGAGCTGCATGATGGTCTTTGTGTGTCTTTTTATCTGAGTTTCTGTTAAATGTGATGGCATTGTTTGGACCGATGCAGAGTCCCGAGTTCCAACCTGCCTTACATATGTGGAAGTTACTTTGGCTAAATTTTAAACTAATGCTTCTCCTGTGAGGAACCAAAAGTCAATAGAACCGCCAGTTTTTCTGTTCTCACCTTTTGCACCTCTCTTAGCTGTGTTTTAAAGAACTGTGATAAACTTTACTCCCCTTTGTTAAGCAAGATTACGGAAGCAGTGATTTTTTTCTTCCCGTAGTTGGCTTGAGCATGCCCACTGCAGAGGGAAATGTCTGGGGTGAAAGAACTTTGATATCTCGCTTAAACTTTTCTCAAAACCCTGTCCTCATTATTAAATTGGCATTAATTGGCTTTGGGATGGGAACCAAGCCTTCAGTCATAAATTTTGACACCCCAGAGGGGACTTTAAATAAACCCCACTCTGCCCTCTTGGGGAAGCCTAGCACTCAAAACAACTGCAAGCAGAGGATGAAATTTTTGGGAGCTGACTACTGCAAAGTTGGGAGACATAGAATATGCCTGGTGCCTGGGGTCAAAGCAAACCAGAGGAACTAATCCTGTAAGTAAATGGTGAGGCTAAGGGACTCCCAGCAGCTGACAGAGCCATTTTGCTGTGGGGAACTCCCTTATTCCTTACGTGCACTTTAAGGATTTCTCCACCTCTGTTTACTTAACAAAAGGGACAATGAATGCATTAATATGTTGATATTATAGATTTTTTCTTGGGGATGATCTAGGGTGAATGTGTATCTAAAAATGATTTTTTTTTTATTTTAACCATCTCGTATCTAAATGGGTTTCTAAAGCATTGCACTATGTTACAGTTAAAAGTTGGGTTTAAACAATTGTTTAGTTTGATTTCAGGTAGTTCATGCTAGGAAACTTAAATACTTAGGATAAAAAATAATTAAAGAGTTTTAATTTTGAACTAGGCAGCCTGAAAAAATTTCACTAGATATACCAGTGCATTAACTTGGGAAGAGATAATAAATTATGATATGGTATCTATTCCCATCAGTGTGTAAGATTTTAAAAAATGGTACTAAATTAAAACGTTGGTCTGGCTTATTGAAATGACATTAATTAGCAACAGTCTTGGAAATTTTTAAAGCTTAATTTCGGATATACATGGTAGTGTGTGGTTCTTTTTAAAAAATTTTCAGCCAATTTAACGTAACTTAATACTATTAGAAACTTCATAACAAAGAAAGGGGCTTAACGATCCTATAGAAACTTCTTCTGATGGAGGCTTTAATATTATCAAAAAATGATCCTATTTTCAGTTTTGTGTGAGCAAGTTTTTCTAGTGTAGAAAAATCTAAAGATATAAAATTTTGAGAATTACATCTTAAACTTGCATCAAAATTTTCAACATCCAAACCTGGAAATTATGACTTATAGCTAAAATGCCTTAGGCCTGAGGTTTCTGCTACGAATTCCAGTCTTTTCAGTTTTCCAGACCTCAGCAAGGACTTAAGTTGATATGTAAATAAAAGAAGCCTGCAGCACTCAGCAGGAGACAGATAAAAAAGAGTAAATGTGTCTTTTTACCTGAACTCAAACTAGACCTAACCAAAAAATTATATTATACGGTATTTACTAATTACTGGCCAGTCATCTTTTTTAGGACTCTTGCTTTTCTTAGATTCTGTATTTTTTTTTTTGAACTCATGATCTTGATTCTGCTGATGGGTTAATGTTTTCTGATCAGTTCTATTTTTGATCGACTCTGGAGTTTTTAGCATTTCAATTTAGATTTCACCTGAAAAAGCTACAAGGCTTTTATTATTGTGTTATGTGTTACATTTGTGTTACGTGTTGTATGTTGGTATGTCTGTATGTGTGTATGTCCATATATCATGCAGTGATATGACAATTGACAGATGAGGAGCACTCATGAAAAATTTAAGAATGTATCCAAATGTCTTTGATTCACATGATTCATATGTTTTAATTCAAATTGGGTAAACAGATAAAAATAAAGATGTCTTTAAAATTAGGCCAATAAGTTTTCTAGGTTTTCAAAAAGGCCCTAATAAAATGTAGATGTCTATAAAATAATCTGCCTAAATTCAAAAATTTACAAGTATTGTATTGAAATGTGAACAGAAAGAGGTTAGTAGATGAAAAAGAGAAACTAAAAGGTTCCAGATATAGATCTAATAGAGGAAAAATGTGTTTCTGGATAAGAGAGTCTATATGATTAAGTAATTAAAGGGGTTTAAGTAAATAATAAAAAAAGGTTTGTGTAACTTGGTTATATGTGTAAGTTTTGAGCAAGTAATCTTAAAAAAATAAACAGCTGGTAAAACAAGTACTGTTTTTATAAAATTGTGCCATGTTATTTCTTTAAAATCTAAACTTGTTTAATACAAAAACATCAATGTAATTGTGGTGTTAATGTGTTCATATCTTCCAGGTATACAAGTCTGTAAGGTAGAAGCTTCCAAAGACCATTGTATCAAGCTGGTGTTCTAAGGTTGTATGGTAATTCTAGGCTTAAAAGAAAAACATGTTGGAGATTTATGTATATCATTTGTGTTCTATAATTGGACTTGTTATCAATAAGATATGTACAGTTCCATGTTACTTTTTACACTGAGATGCAATTTAAAAGTATTTTTAACTTAATGAGAGCCAAATCTGTGAAGGTTTTATTGTAAACACAAAGGTAATACCCATTCATTTCCATGTGAAAACTGTTTTCTTCAGGCTTCACAAAGGGGTGTCCTGAGACAAAGACTTTCCTGATATTCAGGGCAACATAACAATAGGTAATCAAAAGGCCCAAAGCAGGGTTTCTCCACTGAGACTTTACTGGCTACACTGATATCTGAGTTTTCTGAGATGCTTGCCATTCCCTTCAGCTATCCAGTATATGGCCATGTCACAGATCTTGGAAGTGGTTCATATATTGGACACAAAATCATGAGCCTATTCTGGAGAGTGGCCAGAATTCAGGAAGAAAACAGGAACGTAGGAAGATAGTTGGTGTTGCCCATTGATAAGGCAAGCCACACTCCATTTATAAATTGTGCCGGATGAATGCTGGGAAGTTTTCTCCTTGAGAGGATACACCCATTGAGGCATTCTCTTTTCTAATGTCTACAACCACGGACACAGTGGGATACACAGACCTAAAAACACTCGCCTTGTCAAAGGACTAACTAGAAACACTCCACTCCAAACCAAACACACCCCCTTTCCTAACTATTCTCAGAACAAAAGAAAAAACCACAAACCCATACCCACAACCACAAAGGCACCTCCTTCCCCCAAGTAGGTCTGGAACTATCCAGAGTGTCCTCTGACTGGAGGGCCATACTATGTTCCCCAGAAATTGTCTGTCCTGTCTCAGATCTGGGCTCCTTGGTCAACTCTGTGAAGTTTTCAGGAGCCAGCAGTGAGCCTCTACCTGTTTTCTCCGGAAGGGCCGCTCTTCAGAATTTTTCTGAAATTTGGCCATACTCACATAAGTAGGTACCACAAAAGACTGACTCTGTCCTCGGAAAATCCAAACAAGTGAGAACACTGGAACTGGTGCTGGGACTGGGTCTTGGTGCCTGGCTTCCTGGAACCCAAATTTGGAGAGTTCCATCAACAAGGATGTGAGGTGAGGTCACTTCCTTTAGTAACTGAATGAGGTCACTGCCTTGGCAACCAATTTGTCCTAACATTTGCTTCCTAAGGTCTCATAACATGGAGGATGTCCCTACTACCTGTGACACTTTCACAAGTTAGAATAGTATAGAAACCATAGTCACCTGGGAACAGCTCTCCACAAAGGCCTAGTTTGGTTCATCTCCTCTACCTTAAGAAGAGAGAATCTGATTCAGACACAACCCTTCATCCTGACCAGGTTGTTTGCCATGGAAGATGCCTTTTGCTCTATCATGTCCTTCATAGCTGCCTACATCTTCTCCAGGGATCATTTCTGCATGGAACTTTGAAGTTTTCAGCAGGTGGAAGATCCCCTGCATTCCTGTATTGTAAGACCAAACCTTTCCCGGCTTTTCTGAACACTTAGATTGAGGGAACAGTGTATGGTTAGGGTTAATAATATGTTCAATTAAAACCAAAATACTCCCACATGGCCCTCATTTTCTTCCATGTAGACATTCATCATAACCTCTGGCTGGAGGTTTCCATAAGGGGCGCAGCCCAAGACAGTGTCCAAAATAAGTTCCCTTGCCCCTCATTTTCCTAAAGTCAGGGTTTCCTGGACACCCTTCCTGTAAACCAGGATTGATCAAATAGGCCTGCCAGTAATACTGCTCTGTTTCTTCATTTTGAAGCCTACTGACTGTGAGGTATAGATTCTTTATGTGATTTGGAGTCATGTGAGAACCCAAGCACTGCTGCAGGGCTTTGAAGAACTCATTTGTCTCAAAGGATCCCTATACTTACTTGATGGAGGTCAGGAACCTAACAGAGGAAGCAAGAGACTTCATCCACAATGACTGATCTTTTTGCCATTTTGGTTTTGGATGCACACATGGGATCTTTCTTTAGATCCATCAGGTGCTGAAAATCAAAGCCACAGCCTCTCTCAGAGCCGAAAGGATGATTCAGACACATCCCTTTCCAAAGCAATTAAGCAAAGAGCCACAGGTGATGCTCATTCATTTCCAATTTAAAGCAGTTTTTTTCAGGCTTCACAAAATGGTGGCCTGAGGAAAAGACCTTCCTGACATTCAGGTCAACAGAACAGTAGGTTAGCAAAAGGCACAAAGCAGGGTTTCTCTACTGAGACTTTACTGGTCACACTGATATCCGAGTTTTCTGAGATGCTCCCAATTCCCTTTATCTATCCAGTACATGGCCATGTCACAGAACTCGACAGAGGTCCATATCTTGGACAAAAAAACATGAGCCTATTCTGGAGAGTGGCCAGAATTCAGGAAGAAAACAGGAACTAAGGAAAGAAGTAGGTGTTGCCCATATAAGGCAAGCCACAGTCCATTCATAAATTGGCCAGGATGTGTGCTGAGATGCTTTCTACTAGACAGGACACATCCATTGATGCATTCACTTTTCTAATATCTACAACCACGGAAAAAGTGGGAAACACAAACATAGAAACACTCGCCATGTCAAATGACTTACCAAAAACAGTCCACTCCAAACCAAACATACTGCCTTTCCTACCTATTCTCAGAACATGATACAAAACTACAAATTCACACCCACACCCACAAAGGCACCTCCATTACCCAAGTAGGTCTGTGACTATCCAGAGTGTCCTCAGACTGGTGGGCCTTACTCTGCTCCCTCGAAATGGACTTTCCTGTCTCAGATCAGGTCTCCTTTACCAACTCTGTAAAGTTGTCAGCATCAATCAGTGAGTCACTACCTGCTTTCTCAGGAAAGGCCCCTCTTCAGAGCTTTCCTGGCATTTAGCCATCCACACATCAGTATGTACCAAGAAAGACCGACTTTGTCCTTGGTAAATCCAAACAAGTGAACCCACTGGGACTGGGACTGGGACTGGCTCTGAGTGCCTGGCTTCCTGGATCCCAAGTTCAGAGAGTTCCATCACCAAGGAAGTGAGGTAGGTCACTTCCTTCAGGAACTGAATGAGGTCACTATCTTGGCAACCACTTTATCCTAAATTTGCTTCCAAGGGTCCCATGAGAGAGAGGCTGCCCCTACTTCCTGTGTCACATTCACAAGATAGAATGGTATATCAACCATAGGCACATGTTAACAGCTCTCCACACAGACCTGGTTTGGTCCATCTTCTCTACATTAAGAAGAGAGAGGCTTATTCAGACACATCGCTTCATCCTGACCAGGTATTTTACCTAGGAAGATATCTGTTGCTCTCTCAGGTTCTTCATAGCTGCCTACATCTTCTCCAGGGTTTATTTCTGCATGGAACTTGAGGTTCTCAACAGGTGGAAGATCCCCTATCTACCTGTATTATAACACCAACTCTGTCCCTGCTCTTCGTAAAGTTAAATTGAGGGAACAGTGCATGGTTAGGGTTAATAGCATGTTCGATTTGGGTTAGGAATCATTCTGTGAGATGAATAATGGTATTGGGAACCTCCGATATTACAAGCATATATAGGTGTAATATAAGTATGAAAACAGAAATCTAGGAAAGATTTCAAACCCAGATGAACATTGGGCCCTTGATTGGGATACTTAGCTTTGAATTATTTCCGCAAAGTTGTCTCAGATAAATCGATATACAATGGTATAGGACCTTGTACCTTGGATGACTGAATGAGGAAGAGATCGTCCAGACAAAAAGAGATAGTTCGAAAAGTTATTTAGATATAGGGTTTTGGTTAGAGAGTGAATGTAAATGTCAGCATATGTGAAGAGTCAGTCACAGTGATAAACTGGGGAAAATGTGTAGGAAAGCAGATATCAATAGAGACATTAGGAAATCAGGGAAAGTACAAAGTGAGTGATAGGATAAGATGTTTTTAACATGGTTGAGTTTGAATATATAATCTTAGGAAGAAACAAATATGTAGTCACCAATAGGAATGATATTTAAGATCATTAGCTAATCAGGACATGGATGTTGTTAGTAATACATGCTCACATTAAATTTAGGCTTTGGTACAATCATAAGGGTGTCCTTTGCATTTTTTGTCAGGAATATTACTGTGTTGAAATGTAAATGTATATCAGGTGACTACAGTATTTCTTCAACTATTTCTGAAAGCAACATTTTAAGACTGATAAGTTAGTATTGGGGACACAAGTACGTGTACCCTGTGCCTATGATTATAAAGATGATGCCTTAATAGACCATACTGTAAATAAATAATATAACTGGATCAAACTTTAAATAATTGATTGAATTGATATCTGAAAATATATAGGAAATCTTATATTGATATACATAAGTTCATTCTAACCAGTTATACATCTAATGGTAATTTTAGCATTATGGTTTATGATGAAGAGTGTGGGAGTTTTGCTTCAAAAATGATTATGGAAATCGAAAATAATATGTTTGGAAATAATCTCATGCAAAGAACACTCAAGAAACATGGAGGAATACATATGTTCTGAAGCAGCAAGTAATTGCAAGTGAACCAAATGCGTACAGATTTGTGAACTTGTGGATGAAAAGTATTATCCTATGATGTCCATAAACTGAAGAAATTGTAATGTACCAGTGTTGAATAAAAATGAACTTCAAAATACACATCATGTCCCATAGGATTTTACTTGCATTGATGTTAAACTGGGTCAGTTACTGTACAAATATTAGTATTTGTAAGCACCATTCACCAAAGTTAGTTTTCAGTACTGGGAAATAAATATGTATTTCATGTGGATGAATATTTCTGAGAATAATCTTGTGAAAATTTGATTATAAATCCACATATAGGAACATGAGTTAAATTAATGAGTGTATAATAAGACACATATATTTCATATTTTGAATAATCTGGAGAAAAAAAATATATATATATAGATACAAACACAGACATTAAAATGTAGTAATATGTATGCCAATCAAAATTCATTATGAAATATATATCATCCTCATATCCAAAAATATTCTTTTTACTGAGCATGGATTTATGTATAATGCTGTTCATCTAGGAAATTCACCAATACGTTGAATTTTCAGTTCCATCAGTATTTAGGGGGAGTGATCTCTTCTCACAATCTGTATCATCCTAAAACAGCAAGCTCACAAGAATGTACGTGTGATACCAGGTAGGATACTAAATATGCATAATAAATTTCATGAGATGAATAGGCTACAGAGAAAGGGAGACAGAAATGTACATATGTGTTAACTTTAAAAACTCATGGAGAAGTATTACAATAAAAAGTTGACTAGATTTATAACACATACACTTGATAAAGCAGAAGGCAAGTCCTAGTATACACCATGCCTCCTATGTACGGCCTGTATTTCTATTCTGTTAGGTTTCTTTTTCTACATCATATTAAGATTAGTAGTCAGAGTCTAGTAGGGTATGGGTTAGTGACAGGGATTCAGTATTTCTAATGGAAAATAGGAAAATGAATCTAATGTGTATGCAAATATTTGCTAGACAAAAATCTTCCCACTGTCCTCCAAAACAATGCCTTGATATTTCCTTCGCCACAAGTAATACACAATTAGTGGAGAAGAGTTTGAAAATCTGTGAATATATATCTGGAAAAGAAAATGCTCAGGGGTTCACAACCTTGGAGGTGGTAGAGGAATTTCCAAAAGTAAGGTACAGGGTAAACACTCCACAAACATGGAACTCTGGTGGCCTAATGAGTTTTTGAGAAACTGCCTCTGAGTTTGGGCCCTTGAAAAATTTGTTGTTGTCAGGAGCTTTAGCTTCCTTTGTATTGAGACCATCAAACCTGGGTTGGCATCTATGTGACCTGGATGACATGGTTCCTTATATGCTATTGAACATGAGGAAGAAGTTCTGAATTTTCCCTTTGTTAGTAAACTGAGGACACTGGGGTCTAAGTGTCTAACCATGTGATCTGTGAAGCCATTTGGTCATACTCCACTTTTCGTGGTGTTTCTTACTGCTGCACTGGGAGTTTGGTATTGGCTTCACGTAATACAAGGAGAAAAACTGGGACACAGTGCTAGAGGGAGTACTCTCACGTGTAGTGGTTGAGGGTCTGCAGGAGAATGCACCAACCAGGCTTCTATCCCAAAAAGCTTGCACCCATGTCCATAGCAACCTGATTCTGAACATTGCCCTGAAACCTCTCCATATAACAAGGTCCCTTTACTTGTAAGGTTCTGCTGGCTGCAACATGTCAGTCACAAGTCATTCGGAAACCAATGGCAGAACCACGTGTCCCCACGACAGATGTTTTATCATACACCTGCCCACCACTGCTCTGGGCCCACTAATCAGCAGGCTCCAACTTTCTGGCACCTCTGTTCTCACCATTTTCATGAAACCCAGTCAATCAATGCAATGTCTGGTACACTCATGATCAGCAACAGATATCCAAAGGTTCTCCAGTGCGATCTGTTCATGGAAATTTAAAAAATTCATGGTATTTATCTAGCCAATTTTCAAGGATGAAGTTGGAGGCACTGTGGCTTTCAATTTATTCAGGAACCATGAAATGGTGAGGAAGCTTATTTCAATTAAAGCTCGGGAGAACTCTCAGAGGCAAGGTTTCCCAAAGAATGGCCAAAAGGTCACATTAAGCCAGGCCCATTGAGGTCTACAATTGAGGTCCATGTGTGTTTTGACTCTCAACAATGGCTGCCACGTCTTTCTGAATAAAGTCATGTGATATCCTGCCTGAGATTCCCAGTGCTCTTTGGAAAGCTATCCTGAGCCTAGATCTCAGTCTCCAAGGGAAACTCTCATGTGTGGCCTCCTAAAATCCCAACACAATTCATGTCAATACTTCTCTGAGTTCATTTCAGTCTCTAAGGGGAATCACTCCAGAGTTGAAGTCCATGCGGACCCAGTCATCTCTTCCAACAACCACACAAATGACCACAATTAAACCAAAACACTCCCACATGGCCCTCATCTTCTTCAATATAAACTCTCATCATAACCTCTTGCTGGAGGTTTCCATGAGGGGCGCAGCCTAAGGAAGTGTCCAAAATAAGCTCACTTGCCCCTTATTTGCCTAAACTCAGTGTGGCCTGGAAACCCTTTCTGTGAACCAGATGTGATAAAATAGGCCTGCCATTAATACTGCTCTACTTCTCCAATTTGAGGCCTACTCTCTGTGGGGCATAGATTCTTTATGTGAATTGGGGTCATGAGAAAATCAAGCACCTATGGGCTACCCTCTGCAGGGCTTTGAAGAACCTATTTCAGTGAGTCGAGGAATTGGACCAAATGTTCTTTAGATATAGGGTTTTTGTTAAAGAGTGAAAGTAAATGTCAGCATATTTGAAGAGTCAGTCACAGTGATGAACTGGGGAAAATGTGTAGGAAATCAGATATCAATAGAGACATTAGGAAATCAGGCAAAGTACAAAGTGAGTGATAGGATAAGACATTTTTAACAGGGTTCAGATTCAATATTTAATCTTAGGAAAAAACAAATATGTAGTCACCAATAGGAATGATATTTGAGATCATTAGTTAATCAGGACTTGGATGTTGTTAGTAATACATGCTCACTTTCAATATAGGCTTTGGTACAATCATAAGTGTGTCCATTGCATTTTGTGTCAGGAATATTACTGTGATAAAATGTGTATGTATATCAGGTGACTAGAGTATTTCTTCCACCAATTCTTAAAGCAATATTTTAAAGACTTATAAATTAGTATTTGGGATACAAATAGGTATACCATCGGTCTATGAATATAGAGATGATGCCTTAATAGACCATACTGTGAATAAATAATATAACTGGTTCAAACTTTAAATAATGGATTGAATTGATATCTGAAAATATATAGGAAATTTTATATTGATATACATAAATTCATTCTAACCAGTTATACATCTAATGGTAATATTAGCATTATGGTTTATCATGAAGAGTGTCTGAGTTTTGCTTCAAAAATGATTATGGAAATCAAAAATAATGTGTTTGGAAAGAATCTTATGAAAAGAACAGTCAAGAAACATGGAGGAATACATGTGTTCTGAAGTAGGAAGTGATTGAAAGTGAACCAAATGCCTATAAATTTGTGAAATTGTGGATGAAAGGATATATCCTATAATGTCCATAAACTGCAGAAATAGTAATGTATCAGTGTGGAATAAAAATGAACTTCAAAATACACATCATGGTCCCATAGGTGTCTACTTGCATTGATGTGAAACTGGGTCAGTCACTGTGGAAATATTACGATTTGTATGCACCATTCACTGAATTTAGTTTTCAGTACTAGGAAATAAATATGTATTTAAGGTGGATGAATATTTCTAAGAATTATTTTGTAAAAATTTGATTATAAATCCACATACACACACATGAGTGAATTTAGAAAGTGTATAATAAGACACATATATTTCATATTTTGGAAAATCTAAAGAGTAGATATCTATATCTATATAGATAGATAGATAGATAGATAGATAGATAGATAATTAGATACTCACATACACAGACATTAAAATGTAGCAATATATATGCCATTCGAAAATCATAATAAAATAGATATCATCCACGTATCCAAAAATATTCATTTTACTGAACATTTATTTATGCATAATACTGTTCATCTAGGAAATTCACCCATAGGTAGAATTTCCAGTTCCATCAGTATTTAGAGGGAGCGATCTCTTCTCACAATTTGTATCTTCCAAAATAAGCAAGCTCACAAGAATGTACATGTGATACCAGGTAGACTTCTAAAGATGCATTAAAAAATACATGTGATGAATAGGCTACAGAGAAAGTGAGACAGAAATTTACATATGTGTTAATTTTAAAAACTCATGGAGAAGTATTACAATGAAAAGTTGACTAGATTTATAACACATACCATTGATAAAGCCGAAGGCAAGTCCAAGTATACACCATGACTCCTATGAAAGGCCTGTATTTCTATTCTGTTAAGTTTCTTTTTCTCCATCATATTTTGATTAGTAGTCAGAGTCTAGTAGGGTATGGGGTAGGGTCAGGGATTCAGTATTTCAAATGGAAAATAGGAAAATGGATCTAATGTGTATGCAAATATGTGCTACACAAAAATCTTCCCACTCTCATCCAGAACAATGCTTTGACATTACCTTCGCCCCAAATAAGAAACAATTAGTGGAGAAAAGTTAGAAAATCTGTGAATACATATGTGGAAAGGAAAATGCTCAGGAGTTCACAAACTTGTAGGAGGTAGAACGGGTTACAAAAAGAGAGAGGGTAAACACTCCACAAACATGGAGCTCTGCTAGCCTTTTTGAGAAACTGCCTCTGAGCTTGGGCAGTTAAAATATACGTTGTTGTCAGGAGCTTTAGCTTCCTTTGTAGTGAGACCATCAATTCTGGGTCTCCATCTATGTGACCTGGATGACATGGTTTTTTATTTTCTAGTGAACATGAGGCAGCAGTGCTGAATTCTCTCTTTGTAGGTAAACTTTGGCCACTGGGGTCTAAGTATCTAACTGTGTTGTCTGAAAAGCCATTTGGTCATGATCCACTTTCGTGGTGTTTTTTACTGCTGCACTGTGAGTTTGGTATTGGCTTCACGAAATACAAGGAGTTCTACTGGGACACAGTGCTGGAGGATGTACTCTCACGTGTGGTGGGTTACTAAAATGCACCAGTGGGGCTTCAATCCCACATAGCTTTTCAACTTGACAATAGCAACCTGATTCTGGACATTGGCAGGAATCCTCTCCATATAATAAGATGCCTTTACATACAGTCTGCTGGCTGTACCATGTCAGTCACAAGTGATTTCTAAGCCAATGGCAGATCCACGTGGCCCCACCAGAAATGTTTTTTTCACAAACCTACACTCCACTGCTCTAGGCCCACTAGTCTGCAGGCTCCAACTTTCTGGCATCTATGTTCTACACTTTTTCCATGAAACCCAGTCAATCAAGGCACTGTCTGGTACAGTCATGATCAGCAACAGGACATCCAGAGGTTCTCCAGTGCAACCTGGTCATGGTAATTTCAAAAAATTCATGGTATTTATCTAGATATTTTTCAATAATGAAGTTGGAGGCACTGTGGGATTCAATTTATACAGGAACCATTAAAAGGTGAGGAATCTCTTTTCAATGAAAGGTCTGGAGAACTCTCACAGGCAAGGCTTCCCAAAGAGTGGGCAAAAGGTCACATGAAGCCAGGCCCATTGAGGTCTACAATGTGAATTCCATGTGTGTTTTGACTCTCAACTATGGCTGACAATCTTTCAAAATAAAATCTTGTGATATCCTGGCTGAGATTCCCAGTGCTCTGTGGAAAGTCACCCTGGGCCTAGATCTCAGTTTCCAATGGCGAATCTCATGCTTGGCCTCCAAAAATCTCAACACAATTCATGGCAATACTTCTCTGAGCTCAGTTCCACAACTCATTCTCTAAGGGGAATCACAACAGAGTTCAAGCCCAGGTGGACCCAGGCATCTCTTCCAATTGCCACACAAATGACGACAATTAAAACCAAAACACTCCCACAGGGCCCTCTTCTTCTTTTATATAGACACTAATCATAACCTCTAGCTGGAGGTTTCCATGAGGGGCACAGCCCAAGACAGTGTCAAAAATAATCTCACTTGCCCCTCATTTGCCTAAAGTCAGGGTGGCCTGGACAACATTCCTGTGAAACAGAAGTGATCATATAGGACTGCTGTTAATACTGCTCCACTTCTCAAATTTGAGGCCTACTGACTGTGGGGTATAGATTCTTTGTGTGAATTGGAGTCATGAGAAAACGCAAGCACCTATTGTCCAGCCTCTGCAGGGCTTTGAAGAACTCATTTGACACAAATGATCCCTATTCTCACTTGATGGAGGTCATTAATATTACAGAGGAAGGTGAGAGGCTTCATGTACAATGACTGATCTATTTTTCCATTTTGGTTTTGGATGCCCACATGGGATCTTTCTCTAGATACATCAGGTGCTGAAAATCTAAACCACAGGCTCACACAGGGCCAAGAGGCTGATTCAGACAAATCCCTTTCCAAAGCAATGAAGTAAAAAGCCACAGGTGATTCCCATTCATTTCCATTTGAAAACTCTTTTCTTCAGGCTTCACTAAGGTTTGGCCTGAGGCAAAGACCTTTCTGACATTCAGAGCAACAGAACAATAGGTAATCAAAAGCCCCCAAGCAGGGTTTCTCCTAGGAGACTTTCCTGGTTACTCTGATATGTGAGTTTTCTGAGATGCTCGCCATTCCCTTCAGCTATCCAGTACATGGCTATGTCACAGAGCTTGGAGGTGGTACGTATCTTGTACAAAAATACATGATACTAATCTTTAGAGTGGCCAGAATTCAGGAAAAAAAATGAGAACATAGGTAGATAGCAGGTGTTGCCCATGGATAAGGCAAGCCTCAGTCCATTCATTAATTGGGAAGGATGCATACTGGGAAGTTTTCTACTAGACAGGACACACCCAATGAGCTATTTTCTTTTCTAATATCTACAAAGAAAAACACAGTGGGATACACAGACACAGAAACAGTCTCCTTGTCAAATGACTTACTAGAAACAGTCCACTCCATACCAAACAAACCTCCTTTTTTACCTATTCTCAGATCATGAGAAAAAACCACAAACACAAACCAACACCCACAAATGCACCTCCTTCTTCCAAGTAGGTCTGTGACTATCTGGAGTGTCCTCTGACTGGTAGGACATACGATGTAACCCAGAAATGGCCTTTCTGTCTCAGATCTGGTCTCCTTCGTCAAATCTGTGAATTTGTAAGGAGGCAGTGGTGAGCCAATTCCTATGCTCTCAGGAAAGACCCCTCTTCAGAGCTTTCTTGGTATTTGGCAACCATTACATCAGTAGGTACCAAGAAAGACTGACTCTGTCCTTGGTAAATCCAAAGAAATGAGCCCACTGTGACTGTGACTGGGACTGGCTCAGGGTGCCTGGCTTCCTGGATCACAAAATTCAGAGACCTCCATCACCAAGGAAGTGAGGTGAGGTCACTACCTTCAGAAAATGAATGAGGTCACTGTCTTGGCCACCACTTTGTCCTAACAGTTTCTTCCTATTGTCTCCTGACATGGAGGCTGCCCTACTTCCTGTGATACTTTCACATGTTAGAATGGTATAGAAACCATAGTCACCTGGGAACAGCTCTCCACACAGGCCTAGTTTGGTCCATCTTCCCTACATTAAGAATAGAGAGGCTGACTCAGACACATCCTTTCATCCTGACCATGTTGTTTGCCATGGAATATGACTTTTGTTCTCTCAGGTCCTTCATAGCTGCCTGCATCTTCTCCAGGGATAATTTCTGCATGGATTTTGAGGTACTCAGCAGGTGGAAGATCTCCTAACTTCCTGTATTGTAATACCAACTTTGTCCCTGCTCTTCTGTAAAGTGAGATTGAGGGAATATTGTATGGTCAGGGTTAATAGCATGTTCGATTTGGGTTGGAAATCATTCTGCTGGATGAATAATTGTATTGGGAACCAGCGATATTTATAAGAATATAGAGGGAAAACATAAGTATGAAAACAGAAATCTAGGTAATATTTGAAGCCCAGAAGGATTTGGACCCTTGATTGGGATCCTTAGCTTGAGTTATGTTTTGCACCGAGGTCTCAGTTAAATTGATATACAATGGCATAAGACCCTGTACCTCAGATGATTAAATGTAGAAGAGAACATCCAGTCAAAAAGGGATTGTGTGTAGGATTAGGAAGATAGTCAGTAGGTTTAGGAGGAAGAGTGAGTCTAGGATTTGGACCCAATGTTCTTTAGCAATACGGTTTTGGTTAGAGAGTGAATATAAATGACACCATATGTGAAGAGTCAGGCACAATGATGAACTGGGGAAAATATGTAGGAAAGCAGACATCAATAGAGACATTAGGAAATCTGGCAAAGTATAACATGATAGGATTAGAGATTTTCAACAGGGTTGAGGTTGAATACATAATCTTAAGAAGAAACAAATTTGTAGTCACCAATAAGATTGACATTTGAGAGCATTAGGCAACCTGGACATGGATATATTTAGTAATCCATGTTCACATTCCATTGAGGCTTTGGTACAATCATAAGGGTGACCTTCGCATTTTGTGTCCAAAATATTACTGTGATAATATGTATATGAAGATCAGGTGACATGAGTATTTCTTCCACCATTTCTGGGGGAAATATTTTGAAAAGATATAAATTAGTACTGGGGATACTAATAGGCTTACCCTGTGTTCATGAATATAGAGATGATGCATTAATAGACCATAATGTGAATAAATTATATGACTGGTTCCAAATTTAAATAATGGATTGTATTGATATCTGAAAAAATAGAAGAAATCATTTATTGATATACATACATTCATTCCAACCACTTACATATCTAATGGTTATCTTAGGGTTACCGTTTATCATGAATAGTGAATGAGTTTTGCTTCAAAAATGATTATGGAATCGAAAATAATGTGTTTAGAAAGAAGTCTAGTGAAAAGACGAGTCAAGAAACATGGAGAAATATAAGTGTTCTGAAGGAGGAAGTGATTGAAAGTGAACCAAATGTTTATAAATTTGTGAATTTGTGAATGAAAGGATATATTTTATGATGTCTATAAACTGAAGAAATAATAACGTACAAGGTTTGAATTAAAATGAACTTTAATAAACACATCACATCCAATAGGAATCTACTTGCATTGATGTTAAACTTGGTCAGTTACTGTAGAAATATTACGATTTGTAAGCACCCTTCCCTGAAGTTAGTTTTCAGTACTAGGAAACAAATATGTATTTCAGTGGATGTATATTTCTGAGAATAAACTTGTTAAAAGTTGATTATAAATCCACATATATGAATATGAATGAATTCAGGCGGTGTATAAGAAGACACATATATTTCATATTTTGGTAAATCTGGAGAATATATATATATATATAGAAACACAAACACACACACATTATAATGTAGCAATATATATGCCAACTGAAATTCATCATGAAAAATAACTCATCCGCATATCCCAAAATATTCATTTTACTGAACAGTAATATATGTATAGTGTTGTTCATCTAGGAAGCTCACTCATGGGTTGAATTTTCTGTTAAAACAGCGTTTAGGAGGAGTGATCTCTTCTCACAATTTGTATCTGCCAATTCAGCCACCTCACAAGAATGTACATGTGAAACCAGGTAGGATTCTATTTGTGCATATAAAAATACATTTGCTTAATAGGCTACAGAGAAAGGGAGACAGGAATTCACATTTTTCTTAACTTTAAAAACACATGGAAAATTATTTCAACAAATAATTGACTAGATTTATAACTCCTACCTTATATCATGCAAAAGGTAAGTCCAACTATACACCATGCTTCCTCTGAAATGCTTGTATTTCTATTCTGTTTGGGTTATTTTTCTCCATTATATTAGGATTAGTAGTCAGAGTTTAGTAGGGTATGGGTTAGTGTCAGGGATTCAGTATTTCAAACAGAAAATTGTAAAATGAATCCAATGTTTATGCAAATATGTGCTAAACAAAATCTTCTCTCTCTCATCCAGAACAATGACTTGACATTCCCTTCGCCACAAGTAAGTCAGAATTAGAGGAGAAGAGTTAGAAAATCTGTGAATATATATTTAGAATGGAAAATGCTCAGGAATTCACAACCTTGGAGTTGATAGAGCAGTTTCCAAAAGTAAGTGACATGGTAAACACTCCACAAACATGGAGATCTGCTGGCCTAAACACTTCTTGAGAAATTGCCTCTGAGCTTGGGCACTTGAAATATATGTTGTTTTCAGGAGCTTTAACTTCCGATGTAGTGAGACCATCAAAGCTAGGTCTGCATCTATGTGACCAGGAGGACATGGTTTCTTATTTTCCAATGACCATGAGGCAGCAGTGCTAAATTCTCTCTTTGTAGCTAAATTGTGGCCACTGGGGCTAAGTGTCTCCCCATGTGGACTGTGAAGCCATTTGGTCATCCTCGACTTTTCGTTTTGTTTCTTGCTGCTGCACTGGGAGTTTGGTATTTGCTTCACGAAATACAAGGAGTTCAAGTGGGACACAGTGCTGGAGGGAGTTCTCTCACGTGTGGTGGGTCAGTGTCTGCATGAGAATGCACCAACTAGGCTTCTATCCCACATAGCTTGCCCCTTGACCATAGCAACCTGATTCTAAACATTGCCGTGAAAAATCTCCATATAACAAGATGCCTTTATATAGAAGGGTCTGCTGGCTGCACCGTGTCTGTCTCAAGGCATTTGAAAGTCAATGGCAGATCCACATGGCCCCACCAGAGATATTTTATCACACACCTGCACACCACTGCTCTAGGCCCACTACTCAGCAGGCTCCAACTTACTGGCATCTCTGTTCTACACGATTTTCATGATACCTAGTCAATCAAGGCACTGTCTGGTATACTCATGATCAGCAACAGGACATCCAATGGTTCTCCAGTGCCACCTGGTCATGAGAATTTCTAAAATTTTATGGTATTTATCTAACTATTTTTCACAGATGAAATTGTTGGTACTGTGGGTTTCAATTCATTCAGGATCCATTAAATGTTGAGGAAGCTCATTTTAATGAAGGATCTGGAGATCTCTCAGAGGCAAGGCTTCCCAAAGAGTGGCCAAATTGTCACATGAAGCCAGGCCCATTGAGGTCTACAATGTGAGGTCATGTGTGTTTTGACTCTCAACGATGGCTGCCAAGTCTTTCAGAATAAAACCTGTGATATCCTAGCTGAGATTCCCAGTGCTCTCTGGAAAGCCTCCCTGGGCCTAGACCTCAGTTTCCAAGGGCGACTCTCATGTGTGGCCTCCTGAAATCCCAACAACATTCATGGCAATACTTCTCTGAAGTTAGTTCCAAATCTCATTCTCTAAGGGGAATCACATCAGAGTTCAAGCCCAGGTGGACCCAGTCATCTCTTCCAACTACCACACAAATGACCAAAATTAAAACCAAAACACTCCCACATGGTTCTCATCTTCTTCCATATAGACACACATCATAACCTGTGGATGGAGTTTTCCATGAGGGGCACAGCCAAACCAGTGCCCAAAATAAGCTCCCCTGCCCCTCATTTGCCTAACGTCAGGGTGGATTGGACATGCTTCCTGTGAACCAGGAGTGATCAAATAGGCCTGCCGTAAATGCTCCACTTCTCCACTTTGAGGCCTTCTTACTGTGGGGATTATATTCTTCTTTTTCTAAATTTTTTTGGAAATTTAATTGGAAAGTTAAAAAAATTTTTTTGCAGAATGTTAAATTTCTAATGGCAAAGCCTTCACCTTGTTTGTGAAGGAAACCTTGATGCCTTGCCAATCTGGTAACATGGAGACACTCAAAATTTTCTTTTACATACTACATGGATGAATGGCTACAGCTCATAGTTTTTTAAAACTGAAAGGAAGATACCAGCAAGTAAGATAACAAATAAAAGACAATTTTATTAAAAAATAAAGTTGTTAAATGACTCAAATATTGGAAATTCAATTCTTTTTATTTTTGGTTGTTCAAAACATTATAAAACTCATGATATATCATCTTTCATACATTTGACTCAATTGGGTTATGAACTCCCATTTTTACCCCAAATACAAATCGCAGAATCACATCAGTTACACACTCACGTTTTTACATAATAGCATACTAGTTATTGTTGTATTCGGCTACCTTTCCTATCCCCTACTATTCCCCCTCCCCTCCCATCTTCCCTCTCTACCTCATCTGCTGTTGTTTAATTCTCTCCCTTGTTTTCCCCTCTTTAGCCTCACAACCTCTTATATGTAATTTTGTGTAACATTGAGTAGTCTCCTACCATTTCCATATGCTTTTCCTTCTCTCTCCCTTTCTCTCCCCCCACTCATCTCTGTTTAGTTTTAATATTTTTCTCATGTTCTTCCTCCCTGTTCTCTTCTTATTTGCTCTCTCTATATAAAAGGAAACATTTGGCATTTGTTTTTTAAGGATTGGATAGATTCGCTTAGCATAATCTATTCTAATGTCATTCATTTCCCTGCAAATTCTATGATTTTGTCATTTTTCAGTGCTGTGTAATACTCAATTGTGTATAGATGCCACATTTTTATTATCCATTCGTCTATTGAAGGGCATCTAGGTTGGTTCCAAAGTCTAGCTATTGTGAATTGTGCCGCTATGATCATCGATGTGGCAGTATCCTTATACTGCTCTCTATTAACATCCTCAGGGAAGAGTCTGAGAAGGGCGATATCTCGGTCAAATGGTGGTTCCATTCCCAGCTTTCCCATGAATCTCCATACTGCTTTCCATATTGTACTCACCAATTTGCAGTCCCACAAGCAGTGTACAAGTGTACCCTTTACCCCACATCCTCACCAACACTTATTGTTGTTCGACGTCATAATGGCTGCCAATCTTACTGGAGTGAGATGGTATCTTAGGGTGGTTTTGATTGCATTTCTCTGACTGCTAGAGATGGTGAGCATTTTTGCATGTACTTGTTGATTGATTGTATGTCCTCCTCTGTGAAGTGTCTGTTAAGATCCTTGGCCCATTTGTTGATTGGGTTATTTGTTATCTCATTGTTTAATTTTTTTGAGTTCTTTGTATATTCTAGATATTAGGGCTCTATCTGAAGTGTAAGGGGTAAAAATTTGTTCCCAGGATGTAGGCTCTCTATTTACCTCTCTTATTTTTTCTCTTGCTGAGAAAGATCTCTTTAGATTAAGTAAGTCCCATTTGTTTATTCTTTTTATTAACTCTTGGGCTATGGGTTTCCTATTAAGGAATTTGGAGCCCAACCCCACAGTATGTACATCGTAGCCAACTTTTTCTTCTATCAGACGCAGTGTCTCTGATTTTATATCTGGCTCCTTGATCCATTTTGAGTTAACTTTTGTGCATTGTGAGAGAAAGGGATTCAGTTTCATTTTGTTGCATATGAATTTCCAGTTGTCCCTGCACCATTTGTTGAATATGCTATCCTTCTTCCATTGCATGCTTTTAGGCCCTTTTTCAAATATAAGAAAGTTGTAATTTTGTGGATTTGTCTCTGTGTCCTCTATTCTGTACCATTGGTCCATCTGCCTGTTTTGATACCAGTACCACACTGTTTTTGTTACTATTGCTTTGTAGTACAGTTTGAACTCTGGATTCACACTTCCTGCTTAGAATTGCTTTCGCTATTCTGGGTCTTTTGTTTTTCCATATGAAATTCATGATTACTTTATTTATTTCTACAAGAAATGCCATTGGGTTTTTGATTGGCATCGCATTAAACCTGTAGAGAACTTTGGGTAATATCGCCATTTTGATGATGTTATTTCTGCCTATCCATGTACAGGGCATACTTTTCCATCCTCTAACATCTTCTTCTATCTCTCTCTTTAGGGTTCTGTAGATTTCATTGCATAAATCTTTCACCTCTTTGGTTAGGTTGATTCCCAAGTTTTTTATTTTCTTTGAGTATACTGTAAAAGGAGTGGTTTTCCTCATTTAAATTTCAGAAGTTTTGTTGCTGATATACAGGAATGCCTTAGATTTATGCGTGTTGATTTTATATCCTGCCACTTTGCTGAATTCATTTACTAACTCTAGCAGACCCTTTTGGGTCTGTTAAATATATTATCATGTCATCCAAAAATAGCGATAATTTAAGTTCTTCTTTTCCTATTTTTAAGTCTTTAATTTCTTTTGTCTGTCTAATTGCTCTGGCTAGTATTTCAAGAACTAAATCGAATAGAAGTGGTGATAGATGGCATCCCTGTCTTGTTCCAGATTTTAAAGGGAATGCCTTCAGTTTTTCTCCATTTACAATGATGCTAGCCTGAGGTTTAGCATATATAGCTTTTACAATGTTGAGGTAAGTTCCTGTTATTCCTAGTTTTTATAGATTTTTAAACATAAAGGGATGCTGTACTTTGTAGAATGCTTTCTCTGCATCTATCGAGATGATCATATGGTTCTTCTCTTTAAGTCTATTGATGTGGTGAATAGTATTTATTGATTTCCGTATATTGAACCAGCCTTGCATCCCTGGGATGAATCCCTCTTGATCATGATGCACAATTTTTTTATGTGCTTTTGTATTTGATTTGCCAGGATTTTATTGAGAATTTTTGCATCCAAGTTTATTAGAGATATTGGTCTGTAGTTTTCTTTCTTTGAAGTGTCTTTGTCTGGTTTTGGGATCAGGGTGATGTTGGCCTCATAGAATGAATTTGGAAGAACTCCTTCTTTTTCTTTTTTTTGAAATAGCTTGAAAAGTATTGGTATTAATTCATCTTTGAACGTTTTGTAGAACTCTGCTGTATAACCATCTGGTCCAGGGTTTTTTTTGGTAGGTAGTCTTTTGAAGGTTTCCTCTATTTCTTCCTTTGTTATTGGTCTATTTAAATTTTGTGTGTCTTCCGGACTCAATCTGGGCAGATCATATGACATAAGAAATTTATCGATATCTTCATTATCTTCTGTTTTATTGGAATATAGGGTTTCAAAATACTTTCGAATTATCTTCTGTATTTCTGTAGTGTCTGTTGTGATATTGCCTTTTTTATCCCATATGTTAGTAATTTGAGTTCTCTCTCTGCTTCTCTTCATTAGCATGGCTAAGGGCCTGTCGATTTAATTTATTTTCAAAGAACCAACTTTTATTTGTTCAATTTTTTTGTTTCAATTTTGTTGATTTCTCCTCTAATTTTAATTATTTCTTGTCTTCTACTACATTTGTTGTTTTGCTCTTTTTTTTTCTAGGTTTTTGAGATGTAGTGTGAGATCATTTATTTGTTGTTTTTTTCTTTTTTGAGGAAAGAATTCCAAGAAATGAATTTCCCTCTTAAAACTGCTTTCATTGTTTCCCACAGAATCCGGTATGTTGTGTCTGTATTTTCATTTGTATCTAAGAGATTTTTTTATCTCCTCCTTTATGTCTTCTGTAACCCATTGATTATTCAGTAACATATTGTTCATTTTCCATGTGATGTAGAATTTTTCCTTCCTTCTTCAATCATTAATTTCAAGTTTCATTCCATTATGATCAGATATGGTGCATGGTATTATCTCCATACTTTTATATTTACTAAGAGTTTCCATATGGCATAATATATGGTCTATATTTGAGTAGGACCAATGTGCTGCTGAGAAGAACATGTATCCACTTTATGATGTTTGATATATTCTATATATGTTGGTTAAGTCTAGGTTATTGATTGTGCTATTGAATTCTATAGTTTCTTAATTCAGATTTTCTCTAGAGGATCTGTCCAATGGCGAGGGTTGTGTGCTGAAGTCACCCATAATTATTGTGCTATAGCCTATATGACTCTTGAACTTGAGGAGAGTTTGTTTTATGACTTGGCACCACCATTGTTTGGTGCATACAAATTGATAATTGTTATGTCTTGTTGGTGAATGTTGCCTCTTAACAGTATATAGTGTCCTTCTTTATCACTTTTGATTAACTTAGGTTTTAAGTTGATTTTATTCGATATGAGTATGGCCACTCCTTCTTGCTTCCGAGGGCCAACAATGGCTGCGAAGTCTTTCAGAATAAAATCATGTGATTTCCTGGCTGAGATTCCCATTGCTCTGTGGAAAGCCACCTTGGGCCTAGATCTCAGTTTCAAAGGGTGACAATCATGCGTGGCCTCCTAAAAACCAACACAATTCATATCAATACTTCTATGAGGTACGTTCCAGAACTCAGGCTCTAAGGGGAATCACACCAGAGTTCAAGCCCAGGTGGACCAAGTCATGTCTTCCAACCCCCACACAAATGACCACAATTAAAACAAAAAAACTACCACATGGCCCTCATCTTCGTCCATAAAGACCCTCATCAAAAGTTCTGGATGGAAGTTTCCATGAGGGTTGCAACTAAAGACAGTTTTCAGAATAAGCTCCCTTGCCTCTAATTTCCCTAAAGTCAGGGTGGCCTGGACACCCTTCCTGTGAACCAGGAGTGATCAAAAAGGCCTGCCATTAATTCCGCTTTGTTTCTATAATTTGAGGCTTACTGAATGTCAGGTATAGATTTTTTATGTGATTTGGAGTCATGAGAAAATCCAAGCACATCTGGAGAGCATTCAAGAATTCATTTGACAAAGAGGATCCCTAATCTCACTTGAAGGGGGTCAGGAACCTAACCGAGAAAGGCAAGAATCCTCATCCACAATGACTGCTCTTTTTGCCATTTTGGTTTTGAATGCACACATGGGATCTTTCTTTAGATCCTTCAGGTGCAGAGAATCGAAGCCACAGCCTCACACAGGGCCAAGAGGCAGATTCAGACAAATCCCTTTCCAAAGCAATTAAGCAAAGAGCCACAGGTGATGCCCATTTATTTCCATTTGAAATTTTTTTCTTCAGGCTTCACAAAGGGGTGGCCTGAGGCAAAGACCTTCCTGACATTCAGGGCAACAGAACCTTGATTGGTATACTGAGCTTGAATTATGTTCTGCACCGAGGTCTCAGATAAATCGATATACAATGGCATAGGACCGTGTACCTCGGATGATTGAATGTAGAAGAGAACATCCAGTCAAAAAGGGATAGTCTGTAGGATTAGGAAGATAGTCAGTAGGTTTAGGAAGAAGAGTGAGACTAGGAGTTGGACCAAAAGTTCTTTAGCAATAGGGTTTCAGTTAGAGAGTGAATGTAAATGTCAGCACATCTGAAGAGAAAGTCACAATGATGAACAGGGAAAAATATGTAGGAAAGCAGATATCAATAGAAAGATTAGGAAATCAGGCAAAGTATAAAGTGAGTGATAGGATTAGACATTTTCAACAGGCTTGAGGTTGAATATATAATCTTAGGAAAAAACAAATATGTAGTAATCAATAGGATTGACATTTGAGAGCATTAGGCACCCTGGACATGGATGTTTTTAGTAATCCATGGTCACTTTCCATTTAGGCTTTGGTACAATCATATGTGTGACCTTTGCATTTTGTGTCCAGAATACTACCGTGATAAAATTTATATGTTGATAAGGTGACATGAGTATTTCTTCCACCATTATGGGGAGTAATATTCTGGAAACTTATAAATTAGTACTGGTGATACAAATAGGTGTACCTTGTGTTGATCATTATTGAGATGTTGCATGAATAGACCAGATTGTGAATAAAGTATATAACTGGTTCCAACTTTAAATAATGGATTGAGTTTGCATCTGAAAATGTATTGGAAATCTTATATTGATATATATACAATCATTCCAACCAGTTATATATGTAATGGTAATATTAGGGTTACGGTTTATCGTGAAGAGTGAGTATTGCTTCAAAAATGATTATGGAATCAAAAATAATGTGTTTAGAAAGAAGTCTAGTGAAAAGACCAGTAAAGAAACATGGAGGAATACATGTGTTCTGAAGTAGTAAGTAAATGAGAGTGAACCAAATGCCTATAATTTTGTGAAGTTGTGGGTGAAAAAATATATCCTATGATGTCCATATACTGAAAAAATAGTAATGTACCAGTGTTGAGTAAAAATGAACTTCAAAATACACATCATGTCCCATAGCAATCTACTTGCATTGATGTTAAACTGGGTCAGGTACTGTAGAAATATTAGGATTTGTATGCACCACCTACTGAACTTAGTATTCAGTAGTAGGAAACCAATATGTATTACAGGTGTATAAATATTGCTGAAAATAATCTTGTAAAAAGTGGATTTTGAACCCACATACATGAATATAAATGAATTTAGGGAGTGTATAATAAGACACATATTTTTCATATTTTTTTTAAAATCTGGAGAATATATATACATATATATATATAATATATATATATATATAATATATACATATATAATATATATATATGTATATATATACACATATATATTTTTTTTCCAGATTTAAAAAAAATACATACACACACACACACACACACACACACACATTAATATTTAGCAATATATATGCCAATCGAAATTCATCATGAAATATAATTCATCCACATATCCAAAAATATTCATTTTACTGAACATGGATTTATGTATAGTGTTTTTCACTAGGAAGCTCACCCATAGGTTGAATTTTCAGTCCCATCATTATTTAGGGAGAGTCATCTGTTCTCACAATTTTATATTCCAAAATCAGGGAGCTCACAAGATTGTCCGTGTGATACCAGGTAGGATATTATATATATATGTATAAAAAAATACATGTGCTGAATAGGATACAGAGAAAGGGAGACAGGAATTTATATATGTGATAATTTTAAAAAATCATGGAGAAATATTACAATGAAAAGTTGACTAGATTTAAAAAACATACTCTTGATAATGCAGAAGGCAAATAGAAGTATACACCATGCTTCCTATGAAAGGCCTGTATTTCTATTCGGTTAGGTTTCTTTCTCTCCATGATATTAGGATTAGTAGTCAGAGTCTAGTAGGGTATGGGTTAGTGTCAGGGATTCAGTATTTCAAATGGAAAAAAGGAAAATGAATCTAATGTGTATGCAAAAATGTGATACACAAAAATCTTCCCTCTCTCATCCAGAACAATGCCTTGACATAACCATCGCTAAAAGTAAGACACAATTAGAGGAGAGGAGTTAGAAAATCTGAATATATATGTGGAATGGAAAATGCTCAGGAGTTCACAACACTGGAGGTGGTAGAACAGTTTCCAAAAGTAAGGGAGAGGGTAAACAATCCAGAAACATGGAGCAGTGCTGGCCTTGAGACTTCTTGAGAAACTTCCTCTGAGGTTGGGAACAAGAAATATATGTAATTGTTAGGAGATTTAGCTTCGTTTGTAGTGACACCATGAAATCTGGGTCTGCATCTCTATGACCTGGAGCACATGGTCCTTATTTTCTAATGAACATGAGGGAGCAGTTCTGAATTCTCTCTTTGTAGGTAAACTGTGGCCACTGGGAGCTAAGTGTCTTTCCGTGTGGACTGTGAAGCCATTTGGTGATCCTCCACTTTCCAGGGTGTTTCTTACTGCTGCACTGGGAGTTTGGTATTTGCTTCACGAAATACAAGGAGTTCAACTGGGACAAAATGCTGGAGGGAGTTCTGTCATGTGTGGTTGGTCAGGGACACAAAGAGAATGTACGAACCAGGCTTCTATCCTACATAGCTTTCACCTTGACTATAGCAACCTGATTCTGAACATTGCCCTGAAACCTCTCCATATGACAAGATGCCTTTACATATAAAGGTCTCCTGCCTGCACCATGTCAGTCGCAAGTCTTTCGAAGCCAATGGAAGATCCAGGTGGTCCTACCAAAAATATTTATTTACACACCTACAGTCCACTTCTCTAGGCCCACTACTCATTAGGCTCCAAATTACTGGCATCTCTGTTCTACACCATTTTCATGAAAACCAGTCAATCAAGGCACTCTTTGGTACACTCATGATCAGCAACAGGAAATCCAAAGTTTATCCAGTGCCACCTGGTCATGGGAATTTCAAAAATTTTATTGTATGAATCTAGTCATTTTTCAAAAATGAAGTTAGAGGCACTGTGTGTTTCAATTAATTCAGGAACCATTAAATGGTGAGGAAGCTCATTTCAATGAAAGCTCTGGAGAACACTCACAGAAAAGCCTTCCAAAAGACTGGCCAAAAGGTCACATGAATCCAGACACATTGAGGTGTACAATGTGAGGTCCATATGTGTTTGGACTCTCAACTAGGGCTGCCAAGTCTTTAAGAATTAAATCATGTGATATCCTGGCTCAGAATCCCCGAGCTCTGTGGAAAGCCATCCTGGGCCTAGATCTCAATTTCCAAAGGCGATTCTCACGTGTGGCCTAGTAAAATCCCAAGAGAACTCACGACAATACTTCTCTGAGGTCAGATCCAGAACTCATTCTTTAAGGGGAATCACACCAGAGTTCAAGCCCAGGTGATCCGAGTCATCTTTTCCAACTACCACACAAATTACCACAATTAAAACAAGAACACTCCCATATGGCCCTCATCTTCTTTCATATTGACACTCATCATAATTTTGCTGGAGGTTTCCATGAGGGGAGCAGACCAAGACAGTGTTCAAAATAAGCTCCTTTGACCCTCATTTGCCTATAGTAAAGGTGGCCTGGACACCCATCCTGTGAACCAGGAGTGATCAAATAGGCCTGCCATTAATACCGCTCCAATTCTCCAATTTGAGGCCTACTGACTGTTTGGTTTAGATTCTTTATGTGAATTTTAGTCATGAAATAACCAAGCACCTATGGGCTAGCCTCTGCAGGTTTTGAAGAACTCATTTGACCCAAAGGATCCCTATTTTCACTTGATGGAGTTCAGGAACCTTACAGAGGAAGTCCAGAGACTTCATCCCAATGGCTGCTCTTTCTGCCATTTTTCCTTTGGATGCAAACATGGGAACTTTCTTTAGATCCACAGGTGCTGAGAATCTAAGCCTCAGCCACACACAGGGCCAGGGGGCTGATTCAGTCACATCCCTTTTCAAAGCACTTAAGAAAAGAGCCACAGGTATGCCCAATCATTTCCATTTGAAAACTGTTTTCTTCAGGCTTCACAAAGGGGTGGCCAGATGCAAAGAACTTCCTGACATTCAGGGCAACAGAACAATAGGTAAGCAAAAGGCCCAAAGCAGGGTTTCTCCTCTGAGACTGTCCTCGTCACACTGATATCTGAGTTTTCTGAGATGCTCGCCATCACCTACAGCTATCCAGTACATGGCTATGTCACAGAGCTTGGAGGTGGTACATATCTTGGACACAAAACCATGGGCCTATTCTTGAAATTGGCCGGAATTCAGGACAAAAATAGAAACTTAGGAAGGTAGCAGGTGTTGCTCATCGATAAGGCAAGCTACAGTCCATTCATAAACGGGGCAATATGAATGCTGAGAAGCTTTCTACTAGACACGACACATCCATTGATGAATTCTCTTTTCTAATGTCTACAACCACGGAAACAGTGGAATACACAGACATAGAAACACTCGCCCTGTGAAAAGACTTACTAGAAACAGTCCACTTCAAATGAAACAAACCGACTGTCCTACCTATTCTCAGAAAATGAGACAAAACCACAAACCCACAACCACACCCACAAAGGCACCTCCTTCCCCTAAGTAGGTCTTTGACTATCCGGAGTGTCCTCTGACTTGTAGGCCATAATACGTTCCCCCGAAATGGCCTGTCCTGTCTCAGATCTGGTCTCCTTGGCAAACTCTGTGAACTTCTCAGGAGCCAACGGTGAGCCACTAACGACTTTCTCAAGAAAAGCCCCGCTTCTGAGCTTTCCTGGCATTTGGCCTTCTCACGTCTGAAGGTACCAAGAAAGACTGACTGCATTTAGTAAATCCAAACAAGTGAGACCATAGGGACTGGGACTTGGACTGGCTATGGGTGCCTGGCTTCCTGGATCCAAAGTTCAGAGAGTTACATCACCATGGAAGTGAGGTGAGGTCACTTCCTTCCTGAACTGAATGAGGTCCCTGTCTTGGCAACCACTTTGTCTTAACTGTTACTTCCAAGGGTCCCATGAGATTGAGGCTGCCCCTACTTCCTGTGACACTTTCACAAGTTAGAATGGTATATCAACCATAGGCACCCAGGAATAGATCTCCACACAGGCCTGTTTTGGTCCATGTTCTCTACATTAAGAAGAGAATCTGATTCAGACACAACCTTTTATCCTGACTGGGTTGTTTGCCATGGAAGATGACTTTTGGTCTCTCAGGTCCTTCATAGCTGCCTACATCTTCTCCAGGGATCATTTCTGCATGGGCCTTTGAGGTTATCAGCAGGTGGAAGTTTCCCTACATTTCTGTATTGTAAAATCAACTCTTTCCCTGCTGTTCTATAAAGTTAGATTGAGGGAATAGTGTATGATTATGGTTAAAAACATGTTTGATTTGGGTTAGAAATCATTGTGCTGGATGAATAATGGTATTGGGAACCTGCTATGTGTATAAGAATATATAGGTGTAATATATGTATGAAAAAAGAAATCTAAGTATGATTTGAAGGCCAGAAGGGCATTGGGCCCTTGATTGGGATACGCAGCATTGAATTACGTTCTGCAGAGATGTCTCAGATAAATCGATATACAATGGCATAGGACCTTGTACTTTGCATGAATTAATGTAGAAGGAACATCCAGTCAAAAAAGGATAGTCGGTAGTGAAAGGTTAATAAAATAGGTACTTGCTATTTCCTGTTTTTCTGTATGCTTAAAAAAACACTGTTGAAATCTTGAGAAATGTTTGCTAATCTTGTTCTAGAATGTACTGTTCCCAACTGCCAAACTGCAGAATGTACTGCCTCACTCGGTGTCACACGAACCGCCCACTCACCCTTACACATCAGTAAACTTCCCTCCCTTCCATCTCCAAGGAATGTATGTAAGCTCTGCATAAGCTGTTCTCAGAGCTCTCTGATCTATTTAAGTTAGCTGTGAGCCCCAGCAAGCTGGACGCAAAATAACCCTTTGCTGTTGCATGAGACAGTCTCTTGGTAGTCTCTTCCTCCAACACTCACCTGACCTTTACATATTGAGGTTCCACCGAGTTCCGGCAGTGGCGGATGAGAGACCCCAACGGGCTCCTCTCGGAGCAAGTAAGGCGCCTCTTTCTGGTTTCAGGTGTCATGTTAGGGCTTGGCAAAATTGCTGGCGATGAAGAGCCTGGGGTCTCTCCGACGGTGGCTGAGAGACGTGTCACAGAGACATAGGGCACCTCCCTGGGGGACCCCAAAGAGGACTCGGAGAATCAAGGAACAATTGCTTCATCGACTCAGTGATATTTTCTTTTAGATTCGGTATTGCCATCCTATCGGGTTTTGCTGGCTAAGCATTCCTGGTCTCAGTGTTGGATGTCCATTGCCTGTCTTTATGGTCTTGTCTTATCTGTGTCATGTGTCTTTGCTTTTACTGTTTGTGTACCTTTCATTATGGGACAGAGCACTTCAATGCCTCTGTACCTGACCCTTGATCACTGAACCAAAGTCCGCTTAAGGGCTCAGAATCTTTCTTTTTTTAGTAAAACGCTGGACCTGGCAGACTCTCTGTGCCTCAGAATGGCCCATCTTTGGAGTCGTATGGCCCCAAGAAAGATCTTTCTACTTCCCACTAATTTATAAAGTCAGAGATATTGTCTTTCAGCCAGGGCCACATAGCCATCCTGATCAACAGCCATATATCTTAACTTTTCAGGACCTCTGCAAATCTCCTCCTCCATGGGTGAAGCCTTTCCTTGCCCATGCGTCTGCTCATACTCCTTCCCACATGATCTCTCAAACCCTCACCTCTTCCTCCTCCTCCACCCTCTGTTTTCCCTGAGTCACAAGATTTGACTCTACTGGACTCTTCCTCCTCTCCTTATCCCCTGCCCTCGTCCCCTAACACACAACACACTCTAAGTGATTCCCCTGCTGCTGACTAAGCCTCTCTACCATTGGAGGAAGCTAAGCTGATAATAGGATCTGATAATGGACCGATGTTCATGGCCCAGGTAAGTCAGGGGTTAGCCAGGAACCTGGGGATTAATTGGAAGTTATATTGTGCTTATAGACCCCAGAGTTCAGGACAAGTAGAAAGAATGAATAGAACCATTGAAGAGACCTTAACGAAATTAAGCTTAGAGACCAGCATAAAAGATTGGACTGTGCTACTGACTTATGCAATGTTTCATGCAAGAAAAAATCCTTCTGGTTCTTTGAGTAGCCTTACCCCCTGAGAAGTTCTCTATGGTGGCCCTCGTCCAGTAAGGGTCCTAAGCCCAACTGTAAGACCTAAGGATCCTTTCCACACCCTCTTGCTTGACAGACTTAAAGCTCTTGAAAGAACTCAGTGATACCTGTGAAAATAGCTGCCCACTGCGTAACAAACTGTGTACCAGGGGATTCCACATCCATATCAAATAAGAGACTTCATGCATGTAAGATGACATCAGGTGTCATCCCTGGAACCCAGCTGTAAAGGACCATACCAGGTGCTACTTATAACACCTACAGTGGTAAAGGTATACAGAATCACTTCTTGGATCCATGCCTCTCATCTCAAGCCTGCTCCTTGTCCAGAATCTTTCTGGAAACTGGAAAAGACTGGTAACAGTTTCAAATTGTGTATTCGCCATGTGGATAAGGTTATATACTCTCCCCTTGGCCACAAGTAGTCCTAACCCTCATCAGCCTTTTAAGCAGCGATGGCTGATCACAAATCCTACTGGAAAAGTGTATAATCGATCTCACATACATCCCCCTTAGGGACCTGGTGGCCATCTCTCCACCCAGACATTTGTCAGCTGGCCATAGGTTTTTTCTATTGGGATATCCCTGATGAAGAAAATCCCACTAAAATACCATTAAATCCCTTGTGTACCATAGATAATGGAAACAAACATTATGGATGTAGGGACACGCGAGCCAGATGCAGGTTGGCTATCCTAGATTACTTGTTTGCCCGGGAAACTATCAAAGCCACAAACAGTAACGGCTGTGTGGGGGAAAAACCGACTTCTTCAGTATGTCATGGAGATGTGAGCATACAGAGGCTGCCTGATGGAACCCAATACTTCATCAAATTCAGTACACAGCATTGGCCATATTACCAAGTAGACAACAGAAAAAGGATGGCACCCAGAGGGGTCTCTAGATCCTCAAATTTTGCGTGACCTTTTTAACTTCTGCAAGTGCTCAAAAGGGTGAAAGGAGATTCCCCTATGTGGAAGCCCTTTCCCTCCTTCACTCACATCCTGAACTATGCTTCTCCAATAGATTTTTATCCTCAGCCTTCTGCACCAGACTCTCTGCTGTCACTCCCACCTCAGCAACGTGATTTCTCCCCTCCAATTACTAGATCAGAATCCCAAACCTCGACCAGTTCTCAGACAATTGCCCGCTTGTGAGGTAGCAGGTACTGAGGTACCCCTCCACCCACTCACTCCTCTCTCTTCCTGTCAGTGCCCAAACCGGGTCCCACCAGGTCCTCTTTCCAGCTAACCCAAAGCTCAAACGAGCTGAGGAGAGCTCTCAGACCCTTATCCAAGATGTAATATAAATGGCCATTAAAGTTGCTTTGTCATCACTGAAAACAGGTTACTAAAATTTAAAGTCCCTCACAGGATTTTGGGATACTCACTCCCGTTTTCTGCTCTTCTCTACCTGTTCTACTGCTCAAGTTTTTTGCTAGGAAATTCCCAAACACCTTTCCAATTATTCTTTTACATCTCTCTTTTTCCTCATTCTCAGATCCTCGGTGCTTCTCTCAGTCCCACCTTCCCCGTATTCCCCCTCTGTACCAGGCCCACAGAAAAGTCTTAAATGTCCTTCTCCAGAAGTCTTCACCATGGCTGACTTTAGAACTTTCAGCATAGAGTTTCTATAAAGAGTTCAATGTAGATAAACTTTCTCTTTTTGTATTGCCCTGTTATACTTGGCCACTGGCTAAAAAACTCAGTACTTCTAAGCTAGACAACCCCTAACTAGTTTTTCACAAAATATGTGAACAAGTCCTCTGGCCTTCAGCTGGGGCTTCACAGAAATGGCCACATTTCTAAGATAAAGAAATTACCAACTGGGCTCCGTTGTAACAGCTGGCAGGGGGAAAATAAGAAAGGGAATAAAAAGCTCTCCTCCTCCCAGGTGTCCTTGAAAATTTAACTTGCCCAGAACAGAGGAAAAATCAGAAACATATACTGCTTTTTTGAACTTCTGCAGACTGTAAACTTCTGAGCCCCATCCCTTATATGTTGGGTACACAATTCTGAAACTACCTAAACTTGAGTTTCAGGGGACTAATTGATTACAACAGAAGCAATGCCCTCTGAATCCAGTTGCAACAATATAGGACTGTTTCCCTGTCTTCAGTGCTATCTTAGGTGCCTTGCCTTGTCTGTCCCTACAACAGCATAATTCTATATACTTAAACATTGTTTATGTTTTCATGAAATGGTCAACAGATGTGATTATTTTGAAATGTTGCAGATGTTTCCCAGAAAGCTCTATCATGACGCAGGTTCGTTTGAAGATCAAATAGGGGGGGCATACAACCGGTTCCACTGGGAACTTGTATCCCTCACTTTAGCCATCCTATTAGGAATAGGAGTTGCTGCACGGGTGGGCACAGGAACCACTGCCATTGTCCATGGGACACAACAAATGACCCAATTAGAAGAAGCAATAGAGCAAAACTAAGATATTAGAAACCTCCATCAGAGCTTTGCATGAATCTTTAACCTCTCTCTCTGAAGTTGTTTTAAAGAACAGTTGAGGGTTGGACCTCCTCTTCATTAGAGAAGGGGGCCTTTGTGCTGCATTGAGGGAAGGATGTTGTTTTTATGCTGACCATACTGGAGTTGTAATAAAATCTATGAGTAAATTTAAAAGACACCTTGAAGAGCATCAACAAGAGAGAGAGGCCCAAAAAGGGTGGCTTGAGTCTTGGTTCACACACTCCTCCTGGTTAACTACGTTTTTATCAACCCTGGCCGGTCCAATAATAATCCTCATATTATTGCTAACTATAAAATCCTGTTTGCTCAACCGTGTAATTTCTTTTCTCCAGGCTCAAATTGGACGAGTTAAACTTATGGTAATACCCCACTAGCAGACATAGAATGTGACACCCTCCAATGATCATTTTTATGATTAAAAGTAGCCAGAAGAAGAAGTGGGGAATTAAAGTTTAATAAAATAGGTACTTGTCACTTCTTGTTTTTCTGTATGCTTAACAAAACACTATTGAAATCTTGAGAAATGCTTGCAAATCTTGTTCCCAGAATGTTCTGTCCCCAACTGCCCAACTGCAGAATGTACTCCCTCACCCAGGTGAATGCAAACCACCCTCTCACCCTGACTCATCAATAAAATTCCCTCCCTGCCCTCTCCAGGGAAAGTATATAAGCTCTATTTAAGCTATTCTCAGGGCTATCTGCTCTATTCAAGTGATCTCTGAGCCCCAGCATGCTGGACACCCAAAAAACCCTTTGATGTTGCAAGAGATAGTCTGTTGGTGGTCTCCTCCTCTGAAGCTCGCCCCAAATTTACTTGGATGATTGAATGTAGAAGAGAACATTCAGTCAAAAACGATAGTCTGTAGCATTAGGAAGATAGTCAGTACTTTTATGAAGAAGAGTGAATATAGGAATTGGAAAAAAATTTCTTTAGCAATAGGGTTTCGATTAGAGAGTGAATGTAAATGTCAGCACAGGTGAAGAGTCAGTCACAATGATGAACTGGGGAAAATATGTAGGAAAGCAGATATCAATAGAGACATTACAAAATCAGGCAAAGTATAAAGTGAGTGATAGGATTAGATATTTTGAACAGGGTTGAGTTTACATATATAATCTTAGGAAGAAACAAATATGTAGTCACAATTAGGATTGACATTTGAGAGCATTAGGCAAATTTCAGGTGGATGAATATTTCTCAGAATAATCTTGTGAATAGTTGATTATAAATCCACATAATAAACATGAATGAATTTAGGGAGTGTATATAAGACACATATATTTCATATTTTGAAAAATCTGGAGAGTGTATATATATATATATATATATATATATATATATATATATATATATATATACAAAACACACACACAGACAAAAAAGTAGCAAAATATATGTCAATCAAAATTCATTATAAAATATATATCATCCACAGATCTAAAAATATTAATTTTACTGAACATGGATTTATGTATAATGCTGTTCAACTAGCAAGCTCAACCATAGGTTGAATATCCAATTCCAACAAGTTTAGTAGGAGTGATCTCTTCTAACAATTTGTATCTGCCAAGTCAGCCACCTCACAAGAATGTACGTGTGGTACCAGGGAGGAATCTATATGTGCATATAAGAATACAGAGAAAGGGAGACAGGAATTCACATATTTGTTAACCTTAAAAATACATGGACAACTATTTCAACAATAAATTGACTAGATTCATAACTCCAACTCTGTATCATGCAAAAGAAAAGTACAACAATACACCAGGCCTACTCTGAACTGCTTGTATTTCGATTCTGTTTGGGTTATTTTTCTCCATCATATTAGAATTAGTAGTCAGAGTCTGGTCGGGTATGGGTTAGAGTCAGGGATTCAGTATTTTGAATGGAAAATAGAAAACTGAATCCAATGTTTATGCAAATATATGCTACAGAAAATTCTTCCCACTCTCCTCCAGAACAATGCCTTGACATTACCTTCGCCCCAAGTAAGACACAATTAGAAGAGAAGAGTTAGAAAATCAGTGAATACCTATCAGGAATGGAAAATGCTCCAGATTTCACATCTTTGGAGGCGGTAGAGGAGTTTCCAAAAGTAAGGGACAGGGTAAACACTCCACAAATATGGAGCTCTGCTGGCCTAAAGACTTTTTGAGAATCTGCCTTTAAGGTTGGGCACTTAAAATATATGTTGTTTTCAGGAGCTTTAGCTTTATTTGTAGTGAGACAATCAAAGCTCGATCTGCATCTATGTGACCTGGAGGACATGGTTATTTATTTTTCAATAAAAATGAGGCAGCAGTGCTGAATTCTCTCTTTGTAGGTAAACTGTGGCCACTGAGGGCTAAGTGTCTCCCCGTGTGGACTGTGAAACAACTTGGTCATCCTCCAATTATCGTGGTGTTTCTTGCTGCTGCACTGGGAGTTTGGAATTTGCTTCATTAAATACAACGAGTTCAAATGGGAAACAGTGCTGAAGGGAGTTCTGTCAGCTGTGGTGTGCAGGGTCTCCAGGAGAATGCACCAACCAGGGTTCTATCCCACGTAGCTTGCCCCCTTGACAATAGCAACATGATTCTGAACATTGCCCTAAAACCTCTCCATATAAAAATATGCCTTTACGTATATGGGTCTGATGGCTGCACCATGTCAGTCTCAAGCCATTTGGAAGCCAGTGGAAGATCCACATGGCCCCACCACAGATGTTTTATCACTCACTTGCGTAACACTTCTCTAGGCCCACTAATCACTAGGCTTCTACTTACCAGCATCTCTGTTCTACACCATTTTCCTGAAACCCAGTCAATCAAGGCCCTGTCTGGTATATTCATGATCATCAACAGGACATCAAAGGTCCTCCAGTGACATCTGGTCATGGGAATTTTAAAAATTTCATGGTAATTATCTAGCAATTTTTCACGGATGAAGTTGGAGGCACTGTGGTTTGCAATTCATTCAGGAACCATTAAAGGGTTAGGAAGCTAATTTCAGGGAAAGCTCTGGAGCACTCTCACAGGCAAGGCTACCCAAAGAGTGGCCAAAAAGTCACATGAAGCGAGGCCAATTGAGGTCTATAAAGCGAGGTCCATGTGTGTTTTGAATCTCAATAATGCATGCCAAGTCTTTCAGAATAAAATCATGTAATATCCTGGCTGAGATTCCCAGTGTTCTGTGGAAAGCCAACCTGTGCCTAGAAGTCAGGTTCCAATGGCAACTTCATGCCTGGCCTCCTAAAATCCCAACACAATTCATGGCAATACTTCTCTCAGGTCAGTTCCAGAACTCAGTCTATAAGGAGAATCACACCAGAGTTCAAGTCCAGGTGGACCCAGACAACTCTTCCAACCGCGACTCAAATGAAAACAATTAAAACCAAAATACTCCCTCATGGCCCTATTCTTCTTCCATATAGACACTAATCATAACCTCTTCCTGGAGTTTTCCATGAGTTGTGCAGCCCAAGAGAATGTCCAAAATAAGCTTCTTGCACCTCTTTTGCCTAACTTCAGGGTGGCCTGGGCACCCTTCCTGTGAATCAGGAGTGATCAAATAGGCCTGCCCTTAATACTGCTCCGCTTATCCAATTTGAGGCTCTCTGACTGTGGGGTCTAGATTCTTTATGTGAATTGGAGTCATGAGAAAAGCCAAGACAGTGTCCAAAATCAGCTCGCTTGCCCCTCATTTGCCTAAAGTCAGGGTGGCCTGGACACCGTTTCTGTGAACGAGGAGTGATCAAATAAGCCTGCCGTTAATACTTCTGTGTTTCTCCAATTTGACGCCTACTGATTTCAGGTATCAATTCTTTATGTGATTTGGAGTTATGCGAAAACCCAAGCACCTCTGCAGGGAATTGAAGAACTCATTTGACCCAAAGAATCCCTATTCTCACTTGATGGAGTTCAGGAAATTAACAGAGGAAGGCAAGAGACTTCATCCATAATGAATGATTTTTTTTTTTTTTTGCCATTATGGCTTTGGACGCACACATGGGACCATTCTTTAGATCCATCAGGTGCTGAGAATCTAAGTCATAGACACAAACATGGCCAAGAGACTAATTCAGACACATACCTTCCCAAAGCAATTAAGCAAAGAGCCACAGGTGATGACATTCATTTCCATTTGAAAACTGTTTACTTCAGGCTTCACAAAGTGGTGGATTGAGGCAAAGAACTTCCTGACATTCAGTGCAAAACAACAATAAGTAAGCAAAAGGCCCAAAGCAGGGTTTCTCCACTGAGACTTTCCTGGTCACACTGATATCTGCATTTTCTGAGATGCTCGCCATTCTCTTCAGCTATCCAGTACATGGCCATGTCACAGAGTTTGGAGGTGGTACATATTTTGGACACAAATCCATGAGCCTATTCTGGAGAGTGGCCAGAATTCAGGAAGAAAACAGCAACTTAGAAAGATAGCAGGTGTTGCACATCAAAAAGACAAGCTGCACTCCCTTCATATATTGGGCAGGTTGAATTATGGGAAGTTTTACACTAGACAGTACACATCCATTAATGCATTCTCTTTTCCAATATCTACAACAACGGACACAGTGGGATACACAGACATAGAAACACTTGCCTTGTCAAATGACTTACTAGAAACTGTCCACTCCAAACCAAACTAACCGCCTTTCCCATCTATTCTCAGAACATGAGACAAAACAATAAACCCATACCCACTCCCACAAAGGCACCTCCTTCCCCCAATTAGGTCTGTGACTATCCAGATTGTCCTCTGACAGGTGGGCCATACTATGTTCCCCTGAAATGGTCCGTCTTCTCTAAGATCTGGTGAAATATAAGTATGAAAACAGAAATCTAGGTATGATTTGAAGCCCAGAAGGGTTTTTCCCTTGATTGGGATACTTAGCTTTGAATTATGCTCTGCAAAGTTGTCTCAGATAATTCGATATACAATGGCATAGGACCTTGTACATTGGATGATTGAATGTAGAAGAGAACATCCAATCAAAAAGGGATAGTCGGTAGGATTAGGAAGATAGTCGGTAGGTTTAGAAAGAAGAGTGATTAAAGGATTTGGACCAAAAGTTCTTTAGAAATAGGGTTTCGATTATAGAGTGAATGTAAATGTCAGCACATATGAAGTGTCAGTCACTAGGATCAACTTGGGAAAATATGTAAAAAAGCAGATATCAATAGAAACATTATGAAATCAGGCAAAGTATAAAGTGAGTGATAGGATTAGACATTTTCAACAGGGTTGAGTTTGAATATATAAATTAGGAAGAAACAAATATGTAGTCACCAATAGGATTGACAATTGACAGCATTAGGCAACCTGGACATGGATGTTTTTAGTAATCCCTGTACACTTTACATTTAGGCTTTGGTACAATCATAAATGTGACCTTTACATTTTTTTGTCCAGAATATTACTTTGATTAAATGTATATGTACATCAGGTGACATGAGTATGTCTTCCACCATTTCTGCGAGCAATATATTGAAGATGTAAAATTAGAATCGGGGGTACAAAGAGGTGTACCCCGTGTCTATGAATATAGAGATAAAGCATGAATAGACCCTAATGTGAATAAATAATATAACTTTTTTCAACTTTAAAAAATGAATTGATCTAATATCTGAAAAATTAAAGGAAATCGTATATTGATATACAATCATTCATTCCAACCAGGTATATATGTAATGGAAATATTTGTGTTTTGGTTTATCATGAAGAGTGTGTGAGTTTTGCTTCAAAATGATTATGGAAATTCAAAATAATGTGTTTGGAAAGAAGTCTCATGAAAAGACCAGTCAAGAAACCCTGACAATACATGTGTTCTGAAGCAAGAAGTGGTGAAAGTTGAAACAAATGCATATTAATTTGTGAACTTGTGGATGAAATGTATATCCTATGATGTGCAAAAACTGAAGAAATAATAATGTACCAGTGTCGAATACAAATGAATAAAGAATTACATATCATGTCCCATAGGAATCTACTTGCATTGATGTTAGACTGGGTCAGTTACTGTAGAATAATTAGGATTTGTATTCATCATTCCCTGAAGTTAGTTTTCAGTACTAGGAAACAAATATGTATTTCAGGTGGATGAATATTTCTGAGAATAATCTTGTGAAATGTTGATTAAAAATCTACATACATGAACATGAATGAATTTAGAGAGTGTATATTAGACACATATATTTCATATTTTGAAAAATCTGGAGAGTGTATACACACACACACACAAATAAAAAACACTCACAGACATTAAAAAGTAGCAATATAAATGCTAATCGAAATTCATCAGTAAATATATATCATCCACAGATGCAAAAATGTTTATTTTACTGAACATGAGTTTATGTATAATGTTGTTCTACTAGGACGCTCCCTATAGGTTGAATTTTCAGTTCCAACAGCGTTTAGGAGGAGTGATCTCTTCTCACAATTTGTATCTGCCAAGTCAGCCACCTCACAAAGATGTACGTGTGATACCTGGTAGGATTCTATATATGCATATAAATATATAAGTGTGAATAGGCTAAAGAGAAAGGGAAACATGAATTCTCATATTTGTTAACTTTAAAAACACATGGAGATATTTTTCTATTAAACATTGACCAGATTTATAACTCCTACCTTGTATAATGCAAAATGCAAGTCCAACTATACAACATGCCTCCAATGAACTGCTTGTATTTCTATAGGTTTGTGTTATTTTTCTCTATCATATTAGGATGAGTTGTCTGAGTCTAGTAGGTATGGGTTAGTGTCAGGGATTCAGTATTTCAAAAGGAAAATTGGAAATTGAATCCAATTTGTATGCAAATATATGCTGCACAAATATCCTCCCACTCTCATCCAGAACAATGCCTTGAAATTACCTTCACCCCAAGTAAGACACAGTTAGAGGAGAATAGACAGAAAATCAGTGAATACATATCTGGAATGAAAAATGCTCAGGAGTTCACAAACTTGGAGGTTGTAGAGGAGTTTCCAAAAGTAAGGGACAGGGTAAACACTCCACAAACATGGAGATCTGCTGGCCTAAAAACTTTTAGAGCAACTGCCTCTGAGTTTGGGAACGTGAAAATTAGGTTGTTGTCAGGAGAATTGGCTTCCTTTGTAGTGAGACCATCAAAGCTGGGTCTGCCTCTATGTGACGTGGAGGACATGGTATCTTATTTTCCAATGAACATGAGGTAGCAGTGTTGATTTTCTTCTTTTTAGGTAAACTGTGGCCTCTGGGGACTAAGTGTCTCCCCGTTGGACTGTGAAGCCATTTGGTCCTCCTCCACTTTTTGTGGGGGTTTTGCTGCTGAACTGGGAGTTTGGTATTTGCTTCATGAAATTCAAGGAGTTCAACTGAGACACAGTGCTGGAGGGAGTTCTGCCATGTGCGGTGGTTAAGAGTCTGCAGAAGAACGCACCAACCACGCTTCTATCCCTCAAAGCTTGCCACATTGCATCCTTGTCCATAGCAACCTGATTCTGAACATTGCCCTGAATCCTCTTCATATAACAAGATGCCTTTAATTACAAGGGTCTGCTGGCTGCTTCATGTAATCCACAAGCCATTTGGAAGCCAATGGGAGATCCACATTGCTCCAACAGAGATGTTTTATCACACTCCTGCCCACCAAAGCTCTACGCCCACTTCTCAGCAGGCTGCAACTTTCTGGCACCTCTGTTCTACACCATTTTCATGAAACCCAGTCAAGCAAGGCACTGTCTGGTACATCCATGATCAGCAACAGGACATCCAAAGGTTCTCCAGTGCCACCTGGTGATGGGAATTTCAAAAATTTCATGGTATTTATTTAGACATTTTTCAAGGATGAAGTTGGAGGCACTGTGGGTTTCAATTCATTCAGGAACCAGTAAATGGTGAGCAAGATTATTTCAATGAAAGCTCTGGAGAACCCTCACAGGCAAGGCTTCCCAAAGAATGGCCAAAAGGTCACATTAAGCCAGGCCCATTGAGGTCTACAATATGAGGTCCATGTGTGTTTTCACTCTCAACTATGGCTGCCAAGTCTTTCGAATGAAATCATGTGATATCTTGGCTGAAATTCCCAGAGCTCTGTGGAAAGCCACTCTGGGGCTAGATCTCAGTTTCCAAGGGTGACTCTCATACATGGCCTCTTAAATCACAACACAATACATGGCAATACTTCTCTGAGATCAGTTCCTGAACTCAGTCTATAAGGGGAATCACACCAGAGTTCAAGCCCAGGTAGACCTTGTTATGTCTTCCAACTGTCACACAAATATCCACAATTAAATCCAAAACACTTCCACATGGCACTCATCTTCTTCCATTTACACAATCATCATAACCTCTGGCTGGAGGTTTCCATGAGGGGTGCAGCCCAAGACAGTGTCCAATATAACCTCCCTTGTCCCTCTTTTGCCTAAAATCAGGGTGGCCAGGACATCCTTCCAGTGAACCAAGAGTGATCAAATAGGCCTGCCATTAATATGGCACTGCTTCTCCAATTTGAGGCCTACTGACTGTGTGTTTTAGATTCTTTATGTGAATTGGAGTCTCGAGAAAAACCAAGCACTTATGGGCTAGCCTCTGCAGGGTTTTGAGGAACACATTTGAACCAAATGATCACTGTTCTCACATGATGGAGAACAGGACACTTACAGAGGAATGCGAGACACTTCATCCACACTGACTGCTCTTTTGTCCATTTTCGTTTTGGATGCACACATGGGATCCTTCTTTAGATCCATCAGGTGCTGAGAATCTAAGCCACAGTCTCACACAGGGCCAAAAGACTGATTCAGACACATCCCTTTCCAAAGCAATTAAGCAAAGAGCCACAGGTGATGCCCTTTCATTTCCATTTGAAAACTGTTTCTTTAGGCTCTACAATGGTGTGGCCTGAGGCAAAGGCCTTCCTGACATTCAGGGCAACAGAACAATTGATGAGCAAAAGGCCCAAAGCAGGGTTTCTTCACTTAGAATTTCCTGGTCAAACTGATATCTGAGTTTTCTGAGATGCTCCCATTTCTTTCAGCTATCCAGTACATGGCCATGTCACAGAGCTTGGAGGTGGTACATATTTTGGACACAAAACCATGAGCCTATTCTGGAGAGTGGCCAGAATTCAGGAAGAAAACCGGAACTTAGGAAGATTGTTGGAGTTGTCCACCCATAAGTCAAGCCGCAGTCCATTCATAAATTGGGCAGAATTCAGGAAGAAAACAGGAACTTAGGAAGATTGTTGGAGTTGTCCACCCATAAGTCAAGCCGCAGTCCATTCATAAATTGGGCAAGTTGAGTCTAGACAGGACACATCCAATGATTCATTCTCTTTTCTAATATCTAAAACCACGGACACAGTGGGATACACAGACAAAGAAACACTGGCCTTGTCAAACGACTTACCAGAAACAGTTCACTCCAAACCAAACAAACCGCCTTTCCTACCTATTCTCAGAACATGAGACAAAATCTCAAACCCACACCCACACACACAAAGGAAGCTCCTTCCCCCAAGTAGGTCTGTGACTATTGGGAGTGTCCTCTGACTGGTGGGCCAAACTATGTTCTGATGAAATCGCCTGTCCTGTGTCACATATGGTCTCCATGGCCAAATCTGTGAAGTTGTCACTAGCCAGCGGTGAGCCACTACCTGCTTTCTCAGGAAAGGCCCCTCTTTAGAGCTTTCCTGACATTTGTTCATCCTCACCTCAGTAGGTACCAAGAAAGACTGACTCTGTCCTTGGTAAATCCAAAAAATACGGCCACTGGGACTGGGACTGAGACTGGCTCTGGGTGCCTGGCTTCCCGGATTCCAAGTTCAGAGAGTTCCATCACCAAGGAACTGAGGTGAGATTACTTCCTTCAGGAATTCTTTGAGGTCATTGCCTTGGCAACCACTTTGTCCTAACTGTTGCTTACAATACTCCTATGAGATGTAGGCTGCCCTTTCTTCCTGTGACACTTTTACAAGTTAGAATGGTATATCAACCATAGGGACCCCGGAATAGCTCTCCACACATGCCTGGTTTGGTCTATCTTCTCTACATTAACAAGAGAGAGGCTTATTCAGACACAACCCTTCATCCTGGGAAGGTTGTTTGCGATGGAAGATGACATTTGATCTCTCAGGTCCTTCATAGCTGCCTACATCTTCTCCAGGGATCAAGTCTGCATGGACATTTGAGGTTCTCAGCAGGAGGAAGATACCCTACATTCCTGTATTGTAAGACGAACTCTGTCCCTGCTCTTCTGCAAAGTTAGATTAAGGTAAGAGTGTATGGTTAGGGTTAATAACATGTTCGATTTGGGTTACGAATCATTGCGAAGAATGATTAATAGTATTGGGAACCTGCGATATTTATAAGATTATAGAGGTGAAATATAAGTATGGAAACAGAAATCTAGGTAAGATTTGAAGCCCAGAAGGGCATTAGGCCCTTGATTGGGATACTTAGCTTATAATTACGTTCTGCACAGATGTCTCAGATAAATCGATAATCAATGGCATAGGACCTTACACCTTGGATGATTGATTTTAGAAGAGAACATCCACTCAAATTGAGATAGTCGGTGGGATTAGGAAGGTAGTCAGTATCTTTAGGAAATAGAGTGAGTATAGGATTTGGGGCAAAAGTTCTGTAGCAATAGGGTTTTTGTTATAGAGTGAATGTAAATTTCAGCACATGTGAAGAGTCAGTCACATGATGAACTGGGGAAAATATGTAAAAAGGAAAATATCAATACAGACATTATGAAATGAGGCAATTATACAGTGAGTTTTAGGATTAGACATTTTCAATAGGGTTGAGATTGAATACATAATCTTAGGAAGAAACAAATATGTCGTCACCAATAGGAATGACATTTGAAAGCATTAGGCAACCTGGACATTTATCGTTTTAGTAATCCATGTTCACTTTCCATTTAGGATTTGGTACAATCATAAGTGTGATCTTTGCATTTTGTGCCCAGAAAAATATTGTGATCAAATGTGTATGTAGATCATATGACATGAGTATTTCTTCCACCATTACTGGGAGCAATATTTGAAGACATATAAATTAGTATTGGGGGTACAAAGTGGTGTACCCTGTGTCTTTGAATATAGAGATAATGCATGAATAGACCATACTGTGAATAAATATTATAACTGGTTCCACTTTAAATAATGGATTGAATTGATATCTGAAAATATATAGGAAATCATATATTGACATACAATCATTCACTCCAACCAGTTATATATCTAATGGTAATCTTAGGGTTATTGTTTATCATGAAGTGTGTGTGAGTTTTGTTTCAAAAGTGATTATGGAAATCGAAAATAATATGTTTGGAAAAAAGTCTCATAAAAAGACCAATCAAGAAATATGGAGGAATTCATGTGTTCTGAAGCAGGAAGTGATTGAAAGTGAAACAAGTGCCTATAAATTTTCTAAATTGTGAATGAAATATATATCCTGTTATGTGCATAAACTGATGAAATAGTAATGTACCAGTGTTGAATAAAAGTGAACGTCAAAATACACATCATGTCCAATAGGAATCTACTTGCATTGATGTTAAACTGGGTCAGTTACTGTAGAAATATTAGAATTGCATGCATTATTCACCAAAGAGAGTTTTTTTTTATTTTTATTTATGGTTGTTCAAAACATTACATAGTTCTTGATATATCATATTTTACACTTTGATTCAAGTGGGTTATGAACTCCCATTTTTACCCTGTATACAGATTGCAGAATCAAATCAGTTACACATCCATTGATTCACATATTGCCATACTAGTGTCTGTTGTATTCTGCTGCCTTTCGTATCCTCTACTATTCCCCCTGGCCTCCCCGCCCCTCCCCACTTCTCTCTCTACTCCCTCTACTGTAATAAATTTCTCCCCCTTGTATTATTTTTCCCTTTCCCCTCAATTCCTCTTGTATGTAATTTTGTATAACCCAGAGGGTCTCCTTCCAATTCCATGCAATTTCCCTTCTCCCTCCCTTCCTCCTCTCATCCCTGTTTAATGTTAATCATCTTGTCATGCTCTTCATCCCTATCTGTTCTTAGTTACTCTCCTTATATCAAAGATGACATTTGGCATTTGTTTTATAGGAATTGTGTAGCTTCACTTAGCATAATCTAGTCTAATGCAATCCATTTCCCTGCAAATTCTATGATTTTTTATTTTTCAATGCAAAGTAATAATCCATTGTGTATAAATGCCACATTTCTTTTATCCATTTTTCTATTGAAGGGCATCTAAGTTGGTTCCACAGTCTTGCTGTTGTGAATTGTGCTGCTATGAACATCGATGTAGCAGTGTCCCTGTAGCATGCTCTTTTTAGGTCTTTAGTGAATAGACCAAGAAGGGCAATAGCTGGGTCAAATGGTGGTTCCATTCCAAGCTTTCCAAGAAATCTCCATACTGCTTTCCAAATTGGCTGCACCAATTTGCAGTCCCACCAGCAATGTACAAGTGTACCTCTTTTCCCACATCCTTGCCAGCACTTCTTGTTGTTTGACTTCATAATGGCTGCTAATCTTACTGGAGTGAGATGGTATCTTAGGGTGGTTTTGATTTGCATTTCTCTGACTGCTGGAGATGGTGAGCATTTTTTCATGTACTTGTTGATTGATTGTATGTCCTCATCTGAGAAGTGTCTGTTGAGGTCCTTGGCCCATTTGTTGATTGGGTTATTTGTTATCTTATTGTCTAATTTTTTGAGTTCTTTGTATACTCTGGATATTAGGACTCTATCTGAAGTGTGAGTAGTAAAGATTTCTTTCCAGTATGTAGGCTCCCTATTTACCTCTTATTGTTTCTTTTGCTGAGAAAAAACTTTTTTAGTTGAGTAAGTCCCATTTGTTGATTCTAGTTATTAACTCTTGTACTATAGGTGTCCTATTGAGGAATTTGGAGCCCAACCCCACAGTATGTACATCGTAACCAAATTTTTCTTCTATCAGACAGTGTGTCTCTGATTTGATATCAAGGTCCTTGATTCATTTTGAGTTAACTTTTGTGCATGGTGAGAAAAAGGGATTCAGTTTCATTTTGTTATATATGGATTTTCAGTTTTATCAACACCATTTGTTGAAGATGCTATCCTTCCTCCATTGCATGCTTTTAGCTCCTTTATCAAATATAAGATAGTTGTAGTTTTGTTGATTGGTTTCTGTGTCCTCTATTCTGTACCATTGGTCCACCTGCCTGTTTTGGTACCAGTACCATGCTATTTTTGTTACTATTGCTCTGTAGTATAGTTTGAAGTCTGGTATCGCTATACCGCCTGATTCACACTTCCTGCTTAGCATTGTTTTGCAATTCTGGGTCTTTTATTTTTTCATATGAATTTCATGATTGCTTTCTCTATTTCTACAAGAAATGCCTTTGGGATTTTGATTGGCATTGGATTAAACCTATAGAGAACTTTTGGTAATATCGCCATTTTGGTGATGTTAGTTCTGCCTATCCATGAACAGGGTATATTTTTACATCTTCTAAGATCTTCTATTTCTCTCTTTAGGGTTCTGTAGTTTTCATTGTATAAGACTTTCACCTCTTTTGTTAGGTTGATTCCCATTTTTTTTTTTTTTAGGATATTGTGAATGGAGTGGTTGTCCTCATTTCCATTTCAGAGGATTTGTCACTGATATACAGGAATGCCTTTGATTTATGAGTGTTGATTTTATATCCTGCCATTTGCTGAATTCATTTATTAGCTCTATTAGTTTCTTTGTAGAACCTTTTGGGTCTGCTAGGTATAGAATCATGTCATCTGCAATAGTGATAATTTAAGTTATTCTTTTCCTATTTATATGCCTTTAATTTCTTTCATCTGTCTAATTGCTCTGGCCAGTCTTTTGATAACTATATTGAACAAAAGTGGTGAGAGCAGGCATCCCTGTCTTGTTCCAGATTTTAGAGGGAATGTCTTCAATTTTTCTCCATTCAGAATGACGCTAGCCTGCGGTTTAGCATAGATTGTTTTTACAATATTGAGGAATGTTCCTGTTATTCCTAGTTTTTCGAGAGTTTTGAACATAAAGGGATGCTGTACTTTGTCGAATGCTTTTTCTGCATCTATCTAGATGATAATATGGTTTTTATTTTTAAGTCTATTGATGTGGTGAATAACACTTATTGATTTTCGTATATTGAACCCTCCTTGCATCCCAGGGATGAACCCTACTTGATCATGGTGCACATTTTTTTGATATGTTTTTGTATCTGATTTGCCAGAATTTAATTTAAGATTTTTGCATTTAGGTTCATTAGAGATATCGGTCTTTAGTCTTCTTTCTTTGAAGTGTCTATCTGGTGTAGGAATCAGGGTGATATTGGCCTCGTAGAATGAATTTGGAAGATCTCCCTCTTTTTTAATTTTCTGAAATAGCCTGAGTAATTTGTCTGCAACACAAAGGTGAATGGCATCCTGAAATTACCTGTTCTATAGCTGAATGAGCTTCGATCAGTCAAAAACAGGGATGGTGACATCAGCTCTCCAAGATAGTGGCCGCTGGCTTCCTCTGTGGTCTGACCGGTGTGGAGAACCGAATTGGACCGCATCCTTACCCATCTCAAACAAAGAATTCAGCACTTAGCACAGTGATTGCATACCTGGCAGGAGCCCACAGAATCCACACCGCTGTATATTTGCATTGCTATCTCTTCGTTTCCCAGTGCGCGCCGCAGACTCTAGCCACAGACCGATTTCCTGAATAAGCAGCATGATGCTCCATGCGGACAAATCACTCGTGTTTGAGCTCGCGTAGCTGATCCTCGTGAGATGGAAATATGTCCACTAGGTTTTGGAGCACCCCAATTTTGCTGGAAATTTCTAACAAGATATATTTTAGCCGTTATAACTCGTCATTCTCCCGCACAGTGATGCGGTACATGGGGGTGATGCACTCCCTTCACCACCATCATATGATCCCCCGAAGTTAGTTTTCAGTACTAAGAAACAAATATGTATTTCAGGTGGATGAATATTTCTGAGAATATTCTTGTGAAAACATGATTATAAATGCACATACATGAATATGAATGAATTTAGGGAGTGTATAATAAGAAAAATATACTTCATATTTTGAAAAATCTGGAGAGTGAATATATATATATATATATATATATATATATATATATATATATATACACTCACAGACATTAAAAAGTAGCATTATGTATGCCAATCGAAATTCACATGAAATAATATATCATCCACAGATCCAAAAATATTCATTTTAATGAACATGGATTTATGTTGTTCAACTAAGAAGCTCACTCATATGTTGTATTTTCAGTTCCAACAGCGTTTAGTAGGAGTGATCTCTTCTCACAATTTGCAGCTGCCAAGCCAGCCACCTCACAAAATGTATGAGTGATACCAGGTAGAATTCTAAATGTGCATATGAAAATACATGTGATGAATAGGCTACAGAGAAAGGGAGACAGTTATTCACATATTTGTTAACTTTTAAAACACATGGAGAACTATTTCAATTAAAATTCGCTAGATTTATAACACCTACCAATTATCATACGAAAGGCAAGTCCAACTATACACCATGCCTCCTGTGAACCTCTTGTATTTCTATTCTGTTTGGGTTATTTTTCTCCACCATATTAGGATTAAAAGTCAAAGTCTAGTAGGGTATGTGTTAGTGTCAGGGATTCAGTATTTTGAATGGAAAATTGGAAAATGTATCCAATGTGTATGCAAATATGTGCTACACAAAAAATTCCCACTCTCATTCAGCACAATGCCTTGACATTACCTTCGCCCCACATAAGACACAATTAGAGGAGAAGAGTTAGAAAATCTGTGAATACATATGTGGAATGAAAAATGCTCAGGAGTTCACAAATTTGCAGGTGGTAGAGGAGTTTCCAAAAGTAAGGGACAGGGTAAAAACTCCACAAACATGAAGTTCTGCCAGCCTAACATCTGGAGAAACTGCCTCTGAGGTTGGGCAATGAAATATATGCTGTTGTCAGGAGCATTAGTTTCATTTGTTGTGAGACCATCATAGCTGAGTCTTCATCTATGTGATCTGGATGACATGGATTCTTATTTTCCAATGAACATGAGGCAGCAGTGCTGAATTTTCTATTTGTATGTAACCTGTGGCCACTGGGGTCTAAATGTCTCCCCTTGTGGACTGTAATTCCATTTGGTCATCCTCCACTATTCGTGGTATTTCTTGCTGCTGCACTGGGAGTTTGGTATTTGCTTCATGAAATACAAGGAGTTCAACTGGGACACAGTGCTGAAGTGAGTTCTGTCAAGTGTGGTGGGTCAGGTTCGTCAGGAGAATGCACCAACCAGGCTTCTATCCCACATAGCTTGCCCCATTTTCCATAGCAACCTGATTCTGAACATTGCCCTAAAACCTCTCCATATAACAATATGCTTTTACATATAAGGGTCTACTGGCTGCAAAATGTCAGTCACAATCCATTTGGAAGCCAATGGCAGATTCACATGCCCCCACCACAGATGTTTTATTACACACCTGCCATCCACTACTCTAGTACAACTACTCAGCAGGATCCAACTTACTGGCATCTCTGTTAAACACCATTTTCATAAAACCCAGTCAATCAAGGCACTGTCTTGTATACTCATGATCAGCAACAGGACATTCAAATGTTCTCCAGAGCTACCCGGTGATGGGAATTTCAAAAATTTCATGGTATTGATCTAGCCAATTTTCAAGGATGAAGTTGGAGGCACTGTGGATTTCAATTCACTCAGAAACCATTAAATGGTGAGGAAGCTCATTTCAATGAAAACTCTGGAGAATTCTTACAGGCAAGGCTTCCAAAAGTGCCCAAAAGTCAGATTAAGCCAGGCCCATTGAGGTCTACAATGTATGTTCCATGTGTGTTTTGACTCTCAAATATGGCTGCCAAGTCTTTAAGAATAATATCATGTGATATCCTGGCTGAGATTCCCTGTGCTCTGTGGAAAGTCACCTTGGGCCTAGATGTCACTTTCCAAGGACAACTCTCATGCATGGCCATCTAAAATTCCAACACAATTCCTGGCAATAATTCTCTGAGATCAGTAAAAGAACTCAGTCTCTAAGGGGAATCACACCAGAGTGCAAGCCTAGGTGGACCCAGTGATCTCTTCCAACCGCCTGACATATGTCCACAATTAAAACCAAACACTCTCACATGGCCCTCATCTTCTTCCATATAGACACTCATCATATCCTCTGGCTGGAGGTTTCCATAAGGGACGCAGCCCATGACAGTGTCTAAAATTAGCTCCCTGCCCCTCATTTGCCTAAAGTCAGGGTGGCCTGGACTCTCTTCCTGTGAACCAGTAGTGATCAAATAGGCCTGCCTTTAATATTGCTTGGCTTCTCCAACTTGAGGCCTTCTAGCTTTGGGGTTTAGATTCTTTAAGTGAATTGGAGTCATAAAAATCAAGCACCTATGGCCTAGCCTCTGCAGGGCTTTGAAGAACTCATTTGACCCAAAGGATCCCTATTCTCACTTGATGAATATCAGGAACCTACCAGAGGAAGGCAAGAGAGTTCATCAACAATATCTGATCTTTTTGCCATTTTGGTTTTGGATGCACGCATGGGATCTATCTTTAGATCCATCAGGTGCTGAGAATCTAAGCCACAGCCTCACACAGGGCCAACAGGCTGATTCAGACATATCCCAATCCTAAGCAATTAAGCAAAGAGCCACAGGTGATGCCCTTTCATTTCCATTTGAAAACTCTTTTCTTCAGGCTTCACAAAGTGGTGGCTTGAGGCAAAAAACTTCCTGACATTCAACAGAACAATAGGTAAGCAGAAGGACCAAAGCAGGGTTTCTCCACTGAGACTTTCCTGGTCAACAGATATCTGAGATTTCTGAGATGCTAGCCATTTCCTTCAGCTTCCAGTACATAACAATGTCACAGATCTTGGAGGCGGTACAAATCTTGGACACAAAACCATGATACTATTCTGGAGAGTCGCCAGAATTGAGAGAGAAAACAGGAAATTAGGAAGCTTGTAGGTGTTGCCCATCCATAAGGCAAGCCAGAGTCCACTCATGAATTGGGCAGGATGAATTCTGGGAAGCTTTCTACTAGACAGAACACATCCATTGATGCATTGTCTTTTCTAATGTCTACAACAATGGACTCAGTGGGATACACACACACATAGGAACACTCGCCTTGTCAAAGGACTTAATACAAATATTCCACTCCATACCAAACAAACCGCCTTTCCTACCTATCCTCAGAACATGAGACAAAACCACAAACTCACACCCACACCCACAAAGGCACATCCTTCCCCCTAGTAGGTCTGTGACTCCCCGGAGTATCCTCTGACTAGTGAGCCATACTATGTTCCTCCAAAATGACCTCTCCTGTCTCAGATCATGTCTGCTTGGCCAACTCTGTGAAGTTCTCAAGAGCCAGCGGTGAGGCACTACCTGCCTTCTCAGGAAAAGCCCCTCTTCAGAGGTTTCCTGGCATTTGGCCTTCCTCACATCTGTAGGTACCATGAAAGACTGACTCTGTCCTTGGTAAATCCAAACATGTCAGACCACTGGGACTAGGACAGAGACTGTCTCTGGGTGCCTGGATTCCTGGATTTCAAGTTCAGAGAGTTCCATCACCAAGGAAGTGAGGTGAGATCACTTCCTTCAGGATCTGAATTATGTCACTGCCTTGGCAACCACTTTGTCCTAACAGTTGCTTCCAAAATACTATGAGGTGGAGGCTGCCCTGATTTTCATGGGACACTTTCTCTAGTTAGAATGTTATATCAACCGTAAGCACCCGGGAACAGCTTCCACACAGGACTGGTTTGGTCCATGTTCTATACATTAAGAAGAGAGAGATTGATTCAGACACAACCCTTCATCCTGACCAGGATGATTGCCATGGAAGATGACTTTTGCTTTCTGAGGTAATTCATAGCTGCCTTCATCTTCACCAGGGATCACTTCTGCATGAACATTTGAGTTTCTCAGCAGGTGAACATCCCCTAGATTCCTGTAGTTTAATACACACACTGTTCCTGCTCTCCTGCAAAGTTAGTGTATGGTTAGGGTTAATAATATGTTCGATTTGGGTTAGGAATCATTCTGCAGGATGAATAATGAGATTGGGAACCTGTGATATTTATAAGAATATATAGGTGAAATATATGTATGAAAACGGGAATCTAAGAAGGATTTGAAGCCCAGAAGGGCATTGAGCCCTTGATTTGGATACTTAGTGTTGAATTATGTTCTGTACAATTGTCTCAGTTAAATCGAAATACAGTGGCATAGGACCTTGTACCTTGGATGATTGAATGTAGAAGAGAACATCCAGTCAAAAAGGAATAGTCAGTAGGATTAGGAAGATAGTCAGTAGGTTTAGGAAGAAGAGTGAGTATATGATTTGGAATAAAAAGCTTCTTTAGCAATAGGGTTTCATTGGGAGAGTGAATGTAAATGTCAGCACATGTGAAGAGTTAGTCACAATGATGAACTGGGGAAAATGTGTAGGAAAGCAGGTGTCAATAGAGACATTACGAAATCAGGCAAAGTATAAAGTGAGTCATAGGATTAGACATTTTCAACAGGGTTGAGTTTGAATACATAATCATAGGAAAAAACAAATATGTCGTCACGAATGGGAATGACATTTGAGAGCATTAGGCAACCTGGACATGGATGTTATTAGTTATCCACGTTCACTTTCCTTTTAGGCTTTTGTACAATCATAAGTGTTACATTTTTATGTTTTTTTTTTGTTCAGAATATTACTGTGATAAAATGTATATGTAGATCAGGTGACATGAGTATTTCTTTCACCATTTTTGGGGGCAATATTTTGAAGACGTATACATTAGTATTAGGGGTACAAAGAGGTGTACCCTGTGTCTATTAATATAGAGATAATGCATGAATAGACCATACTATGAATAAATAACGAAACTGATTCCACTTTAAATAATGGATTGAATTGATATGTGAAAATATATAAGAAATCTTATATTGATATACAATCATTCATTCCAACCAGTTATATATCTAATGGTAATATTAGGATTATGGTTTATGAAGAATGGTGTTTGAGTTTTGCTTTATACGTGATGATGTTAAACAAACATAATGTGTTTGGAAAGAAGTCTCATGAAAAGACCAGTCAAGAAACATGGAGGGATACATGTGTTCTGAATCAGGAAGTGATTGATCGTGAAACAAATGCCTATAAATTTTCTAATTTGTGACAGAAATATATATCCCATGATTTGCATAAACTGAAGACATAGTAACGTACAAGTGTTGAATAAAAATGAAAGTCAAAATACACATCATGTCCCCTAGAAATCAACTTGCATTGATTTTAAACTGGCTAAGTAACTGTAGAAATATTAGGGTTTGTATGCACCATTCACTGAATTTAGTTTTCAGTACTAGGAAACAATATGTATTTCAGGTGGATGATTATTTCTGAAAATAATCTTGTGGAAAGTTGATTATAAATCCACAGATATGAATATGAATGAATTTAGGGAGTGCATAATAAGACACATATATTTCATATTTTGAAAAATCTAAAGAGTATATATATATATATATATATATATATATATATACATATACATATATACATATACATATATACATATACATATATATATACACACACACGCAAAAGCACAGATATTAAAAAGTAGCAATACAGGAGATCCATTATGAAGGCAGGCATGGAGAAATCAAGTCTCTGATCTCTTCAGCTGCGCGGGCATAGGGAGTCGTAAACTGTCTAAATGCTGTTTGCTCAGAATCACTAGGCAATATTGACCTGTTGTGAATCTGGGGTGAACAGTCTGGGCCCCTCAGAACACACACAAAGCCCGGATTGGCTGCATTCAAGCTTAGATTCGTCTGGTTTTTGTGACTCAGCACTAACATTCCCGCTGAAATAACTGGTCGGGCTTTCTGAATTGAGAGTTAAAAGCCAACTGAGCCTTCATAGGCAGTGGCCACAGGATTGAAATGGGGCTTGGGAGAGATAGTCAGGACCCACCTGTTGCATTGGTCACCCAGCAAAGGGAACGAACGGTCACCATTTGAATGGGATACCACCATGGCAGAGAACTGACGTCACAGGCGGAGGAGATAACTTCATTGAAACCAGCGCGACAAGTGTGTAATCCCATTGCCATATCTCTCAACAACGCAGGGAAACCTCAAGGGCCCTTCCCACCTCTGCCGTAATGGCCCCTCCCAGCTCTCCAAGGAGCGCGATACCCAGACCTAGGGAATCAAGATTGGCTCGGGACTCGCGGCGTGGAATTCCCTGCTACCGCTCCCACCAGTGCTGACAATTGAGGTCTCTTACACCACCTACCGGGGCTATGGCTCCTGAAGGGCAAGCAAATTCGCTGGAGGTTCTCAGCCCCAAGGTCTACAAACTTATTGTCTGAGGAAGGCAAACAAGGAGAGTGTGCCCAGGCGTTCATGGAAACAGGGCTACCAGGAGCAGAGGCCTGGTTTGTAACCAGTATTGTGGTGAGCATCACAGGTGAGTGGGGCCTGGCTTGAGGAAGCACAAGAGAAAGCCCTAGGCACTCAGAATTGGAGACCCGCCCAGTCTGGGAGGAAGAGCTGCTGCACAGTGATTGGTTCTCACTTTTTGAGAGGAGAAGCTTGGCCCAGTGCACACAGCTCCACCTACTGGAAGAGAAGTTATTTGAACTCTAGGACTGCAAGTATTATTATTATTTTTTTATTTGTTTTTTTTTTCTTTCATTTTCATTTTTGTTATTGTTGTTCTTTAACTTTTTTAAATGTTTTTATTTTTTAATTTTTTTATTTTATTATTATTATTATTATTTTAAATTTTAATTTTCAATTTTTTAATCATCATCATTACTTAAAACTTTCTTTCTTTATTTTCTATTTTTTTCTTTTGTCTTTTCATTTCTTTTCATTTTTCTTATTCCCCCTTCCTTGAATTCTACCTGCCTACTCTCATTCTCTTTAGTGACTTCTCCCTTCCCTTCTAATATCTTTCCTCCCAAGCATCAAATAAATTTATAAGAGTAAGCAGTAACTCAGTAGTCAAACAGAAGAAGAAGTAACATGAGCAGCATATAAAAACAAAGAAGAAAAGGATTACGAACAATGAAGGACAGCCTAAATATTCAAGAGCACCTAGAGTCATCAGAAAAATGGTCATATAAAGAACTCAAGTAATACCTTAGACAGATGGAATGGAACCTTAAAGAGGATACGAGACAGCAAAAACAAACAGTGATAAAACGCATTGAAAATGAATTACATAAACAGATAAAATGAGAAATTAAGCATCTTTATCAGGAGATAGAGATTATTAGAAAAATCAAACAATAATTCTAGAAATCAAGGAAATGATAAACCAAATTAAAAACTCAATTGAGAGTATCACTAACAGAGTAGAGCAAGTAGAAGACAGAATGTCAGATAATGAAGACAAAATATATCATCTTGAAAAAAGTCTAGCCAACAAAGAAATGCTGTAAAAAATTATGAGAAAACATTCAAGAGATATGGGATAACATAAAAAAACAAACTAATGAGTCATATGGATAGAGGAAGGTACAGAGATTAAAACCAAGGTAATGAGAAACCTGGTGAATGAAATAATTACAGAAAACTTTCCAGACATAAAAATGGAAACGGATAAACAAATTGTAGATGCTTACAGGACACCGAGCACACAAAATCACAGTAGACCAATGCCAAGACACATTGTTATAAAGATATCCAATATACAGAACAAAGAGAAAATATTAAAAGCTACCAGAGAAAGGAGGCAGATTACAATCATTACAATCAGGGGTAAACCAAAAAGTTTAACAATGGATTTTTCATCATAGACGCTGGAAGTGAGAAGATCCTGGAACAACGTACTTCAAACACTGAAAGACAATGGATGCCAACCAAGAATTATGTATCCAGCAAAATTAAGCTTAAGATAAGACAATGAGATAAAAATATTTCATGATAAACAAAAGCTAAAAGAATTTCAGCCAGATAACCAGCATTGCAAAGCATCTTGAGCAAAACACTACACGAGGAAGAAATGAAAATCAACAACGAAAACCATCAGTGAGAAGTGCCTCAGTAATGACAGAGGGAAGGGGAAAAGCAAATCATGGAGAATCAAACTAATTAAAAAATATATATATAAAAACATGGGTGGCAGTAGAAACCATATATCAATAGTAACTCTAAATGATAATGGCTTAAACTCTCGAATAAAGTGACATTGGCTTGTAACTTGAAATAAAAAAAAAAATCCAACAATATGTTGCCTCCAAGGGACACATCTGAATGGAAAAGACATACACAGGCTGAAGGTGAAAGATTGGGAAAATTTATACCATGCACACGGTCCTCGAAAGCAAGCAGGGGTGGCCATCCTCCTATCGAATAAAATCGACCTCAAGACTAATTTAATCAAAGGGATAAGGAAGGACTTTATATACTGTTAAAAGAAACCATTCACCGACAAGACATAACAATTATCAATATTCACGCAGCAAATAATGGTGCTGCGACGTTCATAAAACAATTTATCCTCAAGTTCAAGAATCAAATAGACCACAATACAATAATTATGGGTGACTTCAACTCACCTCTCTCACCATTGGACAGATCCTCAAAAACAAAAGTTGAATAAAGAAACTATAGAACTCAATATCACAATCAATACCATATACTTAACTGACATATATAGAATATATCAACCATCATCAAGTGGATATACTTTTTTCTCACCAGCACATGGATCCTTCTCAAAAATAGACCATATGTTATGCCATAGGGCAACCCTCAGTAAATATAAAGGGGTGGAGATAATACCATGAATTTTTTGTGGTCATAATGGAATGAACCTGGAAACCAATGATAAAGAAGGAAGAAAAAATCATACATCACATGCAAAATGAAGAATATGTTACTGAATGATCAATGGGTTACAGAAGACATAAAGGAGGAAATCAAAAAATTCTTAGAGATAAATGAAAATACAGACACAACATATCAGATTCTATAGGACACAATGAAAAGAAGTTTTAAGAGGTAAATTCATCGCCTGGAGGTCATTCCTCAAAATAGAAAAACAAACAAACAAACAAATGAGCTCACACTTCATCTCAAAGCCATAGAAGAAGAAGAGCAAAACAACAGAAAATGTAGCAGAAGGAAAGAAATAATTAAAATCATAGCGAAATTGAAACAAAAGAAACTATTGAAAAAATTAACAAAACTAAAAGGTGCTTCTTCAAAAAGATAAATAAGATCGACAGACCCTTAGCCATGCTAACGAAGAGAAGAAGAGAGAGAACTCAAATTACTAACATACGGGATGAAAAAGGCAATATCACAACAGATGCTACATAAATACAGAAGAAAATTAGAAATTATTTTGAAAAACTGTATTCCAATAAAATAGAAAATAGTGAAGACATCGATAAATTTCTTAAGTCATATGATTTGACCAGACTGAGTCAGGAGGAAACACACAATTTAAACTGACCAATATCAATGGATGAAGTAGAAGAAGCAATCAAAAGACTACCAACCAAGAAAAGCCCAGGAACGGATGGGTATACAGCAGAGTTTTACAAAACCTTTAAAGAAGAATTAATACCAATACTTTTCAAGTTATTCAGGAAATAGAAAAACTGGAAGCTCTGCCAAATTCATTCTATGAGGCCAACATCACCCAGATTCTGAAACCAGACAAAGACACGTCAAAGAAAGAAAACTACAGACCAATATCTCTGATGAACCTAGATGCAAAAATCCTCATTAAAATTCTGGCGAATTGGATACAAAGGCACATCAAAAAAATTGTGCACCATGATCAACTTGAATTCATCCCTGGGATGCAAGGAGGCTTCAATATATGGAAATCAATAAATGTTATTCACAACATCAATAGACTTAAAGATAAGAACCATATGATCATCTTGATAGATGCAGAAAAACCATTCAACAAAGTAGAGCATTCCTTTATGTTCAAAACATTTTAAAAACTAGGGATAACAGGAACTTACCTCGACATTGTAAAAGATAACTATGTTAAGCCTCAGGCTAGCATCATTCTGAATGGAGAAAAATTGAAGGCATTCACTTTAAAATCTGGAACAAGGCAGAGATATCCTCTATCACCACTTCTATTCAATATAGTTCTCAAAAAACTGGCCAGAGCAATTAGAGAGATGAAAGACATTAAAGGCATAAAAATAGAAAAAGAAGAACTTAAATTATCACTATTTGTAGATGACATGATTCTATACATAGAAGACCCAAAAGGGTCTACAGAAAAAACTACTAGAACTAATAAATGAATGCAGCAATGTGGCAGGATATAAAATCAACATGCATAAATCAAAGGCATTTCTGTATATCAGCGACAAAACTTCTGAAACAAAAATGAGTCAAAACACTGCATTCCCAATTTCCTCAAAATAATTAAATACTTGGGAATCAACCTAACAAAAGAGGTGAAAGATTTATATAATGCAAACTACAGAACCCTAAAAAGAGAAATAGAATAAGATCTTAGAAGATGGAAAAATATACCCTGTTCATGGATAGGCAGAACTAACATCATCAAAATTGCTATATTACCAAAAGTTCTCTATAGCTTTAATACAATGCCAATCAAAATCCCAAAGGATTTTTTTTGTAGAAATAGATAAAGCAATCATGAAATTCAAATGGAAAAATAAAAGACCCAGAATAGCAAAAGCAATTCTAAGCAGGAAGTGTGAATCAGGCAGTATAGTGATACCAGATTTCAAACTATATTACAGAGCATTCATAACAAAAACAGCATGGTACTGGTACCAAAACAGGCGGGTGGACCAATGGTACAGAATGGAGGACACAGAGACTAATCCAAAAATCTACAACTGTCTTATATTTGATAAAGGAGCTAATGGCATGCAATGGAGGAAGGATAGCATCTTCATCAAATAGAGTTGGGTAAACTGGAAATCCATATGCAACAAAATGAAACTGAATCCCCTCCTCTCGCCATGCACAAAATTAACTCAATGTGGATCAAGGAGCTAGATTCAAATCAGAGTCTCTGCGTCTGATAGAATAAAAAGTTGGCTCCTATCTACATATTGTGTGGTCAGGCTCCAAATTCCTTAATAGGACACCCATAGAATAAGAGTTAATAATAAGAATCAACAAATGGGACTTACTTAAACTGATTTTTTTTTCTTAAAGAGAGAAACAATAAGAGAGGTAAATATGGAGCCTACATCATGGGAACAAATTTTTAGTCCTCACCCTTCACATGGAGCCCTAATATCCAGAGTATACAAAGTATACAAAGAACTCAGAAAATTAGACAATAAGATAACCAATAACCCAATGGGCCAAGGACCTGAAGAGAAACTTCTCAGAGGAGGACATAGAATCAATTAACAAGTACATGAAAAAATGCTCTCCATTTCTAGCAGTAAGAGAAATGCAAATAAAAACCACCCTAAAATACCATCTCAATCCAGTGAGATTGGCAGCCATAATGAAGTCAAACAACAACAAGTGCTGGCGAGGATGTGGGGAAAAGGGTACTCTTGTACATTGCTGGTGGGACTGAAAACTGGTGCGGCCAATTTGGAAAGCAGTATGGAGATTCCTGGGAAATCTGGGAATGGAAGCACCATTTGATCCAGCTATTGCCCTTCTCGGACTATTCCCTGAAGACCTTAAAAGAGCGTACTACAGGGATACTGCCACATCGATTTTCATAGCAGCACAATTCACAATTGCTACACTGTGGAACCAACCCAGATGCCCTTCAATAGATGAATGGATAAAAAAAGTGACTTTTATATACTATGGAGAATTACGCAGCACTAAAAAATGACCAAATCTTGGAATTTGCAGGGAAATGCATGGCACTGAGCAGATTATGGTTAGTGAAGCTAGCCAATCCCTAAAAAACAAATGCCAAATGTCTTGTTTGATATAATGAGAGCACCTAAGAACAGAGCAGGGAGGAAGAGCATGAAGAAAAGATTAACATTAAGCAGAAACATGAGGTGGGAGGGAAAGGGAGAGAAGAGGGAAATTGCATGGTAATGGAGAGAGACACTTATTGTTACACAAAATTACATATAAGAGGTTGTGGGAAAATAAACAAGGAGAGAAATGATTTAGAGTAGGTATGGTAGAGAGAGAAGATGGGAAGATAGGGGAGTGGGGATAGTAGAGTATAGGAAAGGTAGCAGAATACAACAGTAACTAATAGGGCATTATGTAAAAATATGGATGTGTAACTAATCTGATTCTGCAATCTGTATTTGGAGTAAAAATGGGAGTTCATAACCCACTTGAATCTAATGTATGAAATATGATATGTCAAGAGCTTTGTAATGTTTTGAGCAACCAATAAAAGAAAAAAAAGTAGCAATATATATGCCAATAGAAATTCATCATGAAATGTATATAATCCACAGATCGAAAAATATTCATTTTACTGAACATGGATTCATGTATAATGTTTTTCAACTAGGAAGCTCACCCATAGGTTGAATTTTCAGTTCCAACAGCGTTTAGGAGGAGTGATCTCTTCTCTCAATTTGCATCTACCAATTCAGCCACCTCACAAGTGTATACGAGTGATATCAGGTAGAATTCTATATGTGCATATAAACATACATGTGCTGAATAGGCTACAGAGAAAGGGAGATAGGGATTCACATATTTGCTAATTTTAAAAACACATGTAGAACTATTTCAACAAAAAATTGACTAGACTTATAACTCCTACATTATATAATGCAAAAGGCAATTCCAACTATACACCATGCGTCCTTTGAACTGCTTGTGTTTCTTCTCTTTTTGGCTTATTTTTCACCATCATATTAGGATTATTAGTCAGAGACTAGTAGGGTATGGGTTATAGTGTCAGGGATTCAGTATTTCAAATGGAAATTGAAAAATGAATCCAATGTGTATGTAAATATGTGCTACACAAAAATCTTCCCACTCACATCCAGAACAATGCCTTGACATTACCTACGCCCCAAGTAAAACACAATTAGAGTAGAAAAGTGTGAAAATCTATGAATACAAATATGGAATGGAATATGCTCGGGAGTTCACAACCTTGGAGGTGGTAGAGGAGTTTCCAAAAGTAAAGGACAGGGTAAACACTCCACAAACAAGGAACTCTGCTGGCCTAAGAATTCTTGGGAAACGGCTTCTGAGGTTGGGCACTTGAAATATATGTTGTTGTCATGAGCTTTAGCTTCCTTTGTAGTGAGACCATCAAAGCTGGGTCTGCATCTATGTGACCGAAAGACATGGTTTCTTATATTCCAATGAACATGAGGCAGCAGTGCTCAATTCTCTCTTTGTAGCTAAACTGTGTCCATTGGAAGCTAAGTGTCTCCCGGTGGGGACTGTGAAGACATTTGGTCATCCTCCACTTTTCGTGGTATTTCTTGCTTCTGCACTGGGAATTTGGTATTTGCTTCACAAAACATAAAAAGTTCATCTGGGATACAGTGCTGGAGGGAGTTCTGTCACGTGTGGTGGGTCAGGGTCTGCAGGAGAATGCACCAACCAGGCTTCTATCCCACATAGCTTGCACCAATAACCATAGCAACCTGATTCTGAATATTGCCCTGAAAACTCTCCATTTAACAAGATGCCTTTACATATAAGGGTCTGATGTCTGCACTATATCAGTCACAAAAAATTTGGAAGCCAATGGCAGATTCACATGGCTCCAACATGATGTTTTATCACACACCTGCCCACCACTGCTCTAGCCCCCCTACTCAGCAGGCTCCAAATTACTGGCTTCTCTTGTTCTACACCATTTTAATGAAACCCAGTCAAAAACAAGGCACTGTCTGGTATACACATGATCAGCAACAGGACATCAAAAGTTTCTGCAGTGCCACCTGGTCATGGGAATTTCAAAAATTTCATGGTATTTATCTAGCAATTTTTCAAGGGTGAAGTTAGAGGCACTGTGGGTTTCAATTCATTCAGGAACCATTAAGAGTTGAGAAAGTTCATTTCAATGAAAGCTCTGGAGAACTCTCACAGTCAATGCTTCTCAAACAGTTGCCAAAAGGTCTCCTAAAGCCAGGCCAATTGACATCTACAATGTGAGGTCCATGTGTGTTTTGACTCTCAAATATGGCTGCTAAGTCTTTCAGAATAAAATCATGTGATATCCTGGCTGAGATTCTCAGGCCTCTGTGGAAACCACTCTGGGCCTAGATCTCAGTTTCCAAGAGTGAGTCTCATGCGTGGCCTCCTAAAATCCCAACACAATTCATGGCAATACTTCTCTGAGGTCAGTTTCAGAACTCAGTCTCTAAGGGGAATCACACCAGAGTTCAAGCCCAGGTGGCCCCATCATCCCTTCCATCCGCCAAAAAATGACCACAATTAAAATCAAAACACTCCCACAGGGCCATCATCTTCTTCCATGTAGACACTCATCATAACCTCTAGCTGGAGGTTTCTATGAGCCCAAGGTAGTGTCCGAATAAGCTCACTTGCCCCTCATTAGCCTAAAATCATGATGGCCTGGACACTCTTCCTGTGAACCAGGAATGATCAAATATTCCTGCTGTTAAAGTGTTCCACTTCGCCAATTTGAGGCCTACTGGCTGTAGGGTATAGATTCTTTATGTGATTTGGAGTCATGAGAAAACCCAAGCAAATATGGGCTAGCCTCTGCAGGGATTTCAAGAACTCATTTGACCCAAAGGATCCCTATTCTCACTTGATGGAGGTCAGGAACCTAAAACAAGAGGGCAAAAATATTCACCCACAATGACTGCTCTTTTGGCCATTTTAGTTTTGGAAACACATGGGATCTTTCTTTAGATCCATCAGGTGCTGAGAATCTAAGCCACAACCTCATACAAGGACAAGAGGCTGATTCAGACACATCCCAATCCAAATCAATTAAGCAAAGAGCCACTGGTGATGTCCATACATTTCCATATGAAAACAGTTTTCTTCAGGCTACACAAAGGGGTGGCCTGAGGCAAAGACCTTCCTGACATTCAGGGTAATAGAAATAGAAGTAAGCAAATGGCCCAAAGAAGGGTTTCTCCACTGAGACTTTACTGGTCACACTGAAATCTGAGTTTTCTTAGATGCTCCCATTCCCTTCAGCTATCCAGTACATGACCATGTCACAGAACCTTGTGGTGTTACATATTTGGGAAACAAAACCATGAGTCTATTCTGGAGAGTGGCCAGAATTCACGAAGAAAACAGGAACTTTAGAAGATAATAGATGTTGCCCATCCATAAGGCAAGCTGCAGTCCATTCATTAATTGGGCAGTATGAATGCGGGGAAGCTTTCAACTAGAGACAACACATCCATTGATGCATTCTCTTTTCTAATGTCTACAACCACGGATACAGTGGGATACACAGACTTAGAAACACTCACCATGTCAAACGACTTACTAGAAACAGTCCACTCCAAACCAAACAAACTACCTTTCCTACCTATTCTCAGAACATGAGAAAAAACCACAAACTCACACCTACAACGGCAAAGGCACTTCCTTCCCCCAAATAGGTCTGTGACTATCCGGAGTGTCTTCTGACTGGTGGGCCATATTATGTTCCCCCAAAATGGCCTGTCCTGTTTCAGATCTGGTCTCCTTGGCCAACTCTGTGAAGTTGTCAGGAGCCAACGGTGAGCCACTACCTGCTTACTCAGGAAAGGCCCCTCTTCAGAGCTCTGCTGGCATTTGGCCATCCTCACATCAGTGGGTACCAAGAAAGACTGACTATGTCTTTGGGAAAAGCAAACAAGTTAGCCCACTGGAACTGGGAGTGGGACTGGCTCTGCGTGCCTTCCTTCCTGGATCCCAGGTTCAGAGAATTCCATCACCAAGGAAGTGAAGTGAGGTCACTTCTTTCAGGAACAGAATATGCTCACTGCCTTGGTAACCACTTTGTGCTAACAGTTGCTTCCAGGGTTCCCATGAGATGGAGGCTGCCCCAACATCCTGTGACACATTCAGAAGTTAGAATGGTATATCAACCATAGGCACCAGGGAACAGCTCTCCACAGAGGCCTGGTTCAGTCCATCTTCTCTTTATTAAGAAGAGAGAGGCTGATTCAGACCATCAATTAATCCTGACCAGGTTGTTTGCCATGGAAGATGACTATTGCTCTCTCAGGTCCTACATAGCTGCCTATATCTTCTGCAAGGATCATTTCTCCATGGATCTTTGATGTTCTCAGCAGGTGGAAGATCATCTACATTCCTATATTGTAAGACCCACACTGTCCCTGCTCTTAAGTAAGTTATACTGAGGGAACAGTGTATGGTTAGGGTTAATAACTTGTTCAATTTGGGTTACAAATAATTCTGCGGGATGAATAATGGTGTTGGCAAAATGCGATGTTTACAAGAGTATATATGTGAAACATAAGTATGAAAGCAGAAATCTAGGTAAGATTTGAAGCCCAGAAGGGCATTGGGGACTTGAGTGGGATACTTAGCTTTGAGTAATGTGCAGCACAGATGTCTCAGATAAATCAATATACACTGGCATCGTACCTTGTACCTTGGATATTGAATGTTGAAGAGAACATCCAGTCAAAAACAGATAGTCGGCAGGATTAGGAAGGTAGTTGGTAAGTTTAGAAAAAAGAGTGAATATAGGATTTGGACCAAAAGTTCTTTAGCAATAGAATTTAGTGTAGAGTGTAGAGAGTGTATGTAAATGTAAGCACATGTGAAGAGTCAGTCACAATGATGAACTGGGGAAAAATATAGGAAATCAGATATCAATAGAGACATTAGGAAATCAAGCAAAGTATAAATTGTGTGATAGGGTTAGACATTTTCAACAGGTTTGAAGTTGAATATATAATCTTAGGAAGAAACAAATATGTAGTCAAAAATAGAATTGATATTTGAGAGCATTAGGCAACCTGGACATGGATGATTTTAGTAATCCATGCTCACTTTCCATTTACGCTTTGGTACAATTGTAAGTGTGACCTATGCTTTTTGTGTCCAGAATATTTCTGTAATAAAATGTGTATGTAGATCAGGTGACAATCGTATTTCTTCCACCAATTCTGGGAGCAATATTTTGAAGACTTACAAATTAGTATGGGGGTACAAATAGGTGTACCCTGTTTCTATGAATATAGACATAATGCATGAATAGACCATACTGTGAATAAATAATATAACTGGATCCACTTTAAATAATGAATTGAATAAATATCTGAAAATTTATAAGAAATTTTATATTGATATGCAATCATTCATTCCAACCAGTTATATATCTAACGATCATCTTAGGGTTACGGTTTATCATGAAGGGTGTGTGAGTTTTGGTTCAAAATTGATTATGGAAATAGAAAATAATATATTTGGAAAAAAGTCTCATGAATAGAGCAGTCAAGAGACATAGAGGAATACATGTGTTCTGGAGCAGGAAGTGATTGAAAGTGAAACAAATGCCTATAAATTTGCTAACTAGTGAATAAAATATATATACTATGATGTGCATAAACTGATGAAATAGTAATGTACCAGTGTGGAATAAAAATTAACGTCAAAATACACATCATGTCCCATAGGAACCTACATGCATTAATGTTAAACTGGGTCAGTTAATGTACACATATTAGGATTTGTATGCACCTTTTACTGAAGTTAGTTTTCAGTACTAGGAAACAAATATGTATTTCGGGTGGATGAATATTTCTAAGAATAATCTTGTGAAAAGTTGATTATTAATCCACATACATGAACATGAATGAATTTAGGGAGTGTATATAAGACACATATATTTCATATTTTTAAAAATATGGAGAGTATATATATATATATATATATATATATATATATATATATATATATATATACACACACACACACACACACACACAAACACAGACATTAAAAAGTAGCAATATATATGCCAATCAAAATTCATCATGAAATATATATCATAAAGATGCAAAAACATTCATTTTAGTGAACATGGGTTTATGTATAATGTTGTTTCACTGGGAAGCTCACCCATAGGTTGAATTTTCAGTTCCAACAGCGTTTAGGAGGAGTGATCACTTCTCACAGTTTGTATCTGCTAAGTCATATATCTTACAAGGATGTACGTGTGATACCTTGTAGGATTCTATTTGTGCATATAAAAATAAATGTGCTGAATAGGCTCCAGAGAATGGGAGACCGTAATTCACATATTTGTTAACTTTAAAACACATTGAGAACTATTTCAATTAAATATTGAATAGATTTATAACACCTACCCTTTATCATGCAAAAGGCAAGTCCAACTCTGAACTGCAAGTATTTATGTACTGTTTGGGTTACTTTCTTCCATCATATTTGGATTAGTAGTCAGAGTCTAGTAGAATATGGGTTAGTGTCAGGGATTCAGAATTTCAAATGGAAAAAAGGAAAATTAATCTTCCAACTCTCATCCAGAACAATGCCTTGTCATTACCTTCGCCCCAAGGAAGACACAATTAGAGTAGAAGAGTTACAAAATCTGTGATTACATTTCTGGAATCGAAAATGCTCAGGAGTGCACAAACTTGGAGGTGGTATAGGAGTTTCCAAAAGTAAGGACAGGGTACACACTCCACAAACATGAAGCTCTGCTTGCCTAAAACTTTTTGAGAAACTGCCAGTGAAGTTGGGCACTGAAATATAGGTTGTTGTCAGGAGTTAAGCTTCCTTTGTAGTGAGACCCTCAAAGCTGGGTCTTCATCTATGTGACCTGGAGGACATCGTTTCCTATTTTCCAATGAACACGAGGCAGCAGTGCTCAATTCTCTCTTTGTAGGTAAACTGTGTCTCCCTGTGTGGACTGTGAAACAATTTGGTCATCCTCCACTTTTCGTGGTGTTTCTTGCTGCTGCACTTGGAGTTTGGTTCATGCTTCACAAAATACAAGGAGTTCAACTGGGAAACAATGCTTGAGGTATTTCTGTCACGTGTGGTGGGTCAGGGTCTGCAAGAAAATTCACCAACCAGGCTTCTATCTCTCAAAGATTGCCCCCTTGTCCATAGCAACCTGATTCTGAACATTGCCCTGAAACTACGCCATATAACAAGATGCCTTTACATATAAGGGTCTGATGTCTGCACTCTGTCAGTTACAAGCCATTTGGAAGCCAATGGCAGATCCAAATGGCCCCACCATGATGTTTTATCACACACCTGTCCACCACTGCTCTAGGCCCACTACTCAGCAGGCTCCAAAATACTGGCATCTCTGTTCTAAACAATTTTCATGAAACCCTGTCAATCAAGGCACTGTCTGGTACACTCATGGTAAGCAACAGGACATCGAAAGTTTCTGCAGTTCCACCTGGTCATGGAAAATTCAAAAATTTCGTGGTATTTATCTAGCCATTTTTCAAGGATGACTTTGGATGCACAATTATTCAGGAACCATTAAATGTTGAGAAAGTTCATTTCAAAGAAAATTCTAGAGAACTCTCACAGGCAAGGCTTTCCAAAGAGTGGACAAAAGGTCACTTGAAGCCAGGACCATTGAGATCTACAATGTGAGGTCCTATGTCTTTTGACTCTCAACTATGGCTGCCAAGTCTTTCAGAATAAAATCATGTGATATCCAGGCTGAGATTCCCAGTTCTTTGTGGAAAGCCACCCTGGTCCTAGATCTCAGGTTCCAAGGGCGACTCTCATGTGTGGCCTCCTAAAATCCCAACACAATTCATGGAAATTCTTCTCTGAGATCAGTTTCAGATCTCAGTCTCTAAGTGGAAACACACCAGAGTTCAAGCCCAGTTGACCCAGTCATCTCTTCCAACCGCCACACCAATGACCAGAATTAAAACCAAAACACTCCCACATGGCCCTCATTTTCTTCCATATAGACACTCATCATAACCTTGGCTGGAAGTTTTTATGAGGCACACAGCCCAAGACAAAGTCAAAATAAGTTCCCTTGCCCTTCATTTGTCTAAAGTCAGTGTTTCCTCGACAACGTTCCTGTGAACCAGGACTGATCAAAGAGGTCTGCCATTAATACTGTTCTGCTTTTCCAATTTGAGGCATACAGACTGTCGGGTATAGTTTCTTTATGTGATTTGCAGTCATGAGAAAACCCAAGCACCTATGGGCTAGCCTCTGCATGGCTTGAAGAACTCAGTTGACCCAAAGATCCCTGTTATCACTTGATGGAGATCAGGAACCTTACAGAGGAAGGCAAGAGACTTCATCACAATGACTTCTCTTTTGGCCATTTTGGATTTGGATGCACACATGGGATCTTTCTTTAGATCCATCAGGTGCTGAGAATCTAAGCGATAATCTCACACTGCACTAAGAGGCTGATTCAGACATATCCCTTTGCAAAGCAATTAAGCCAGGAGCCACAGGTGATGCCCATTTATTTCCATTTGAAAACTGTTTTTTTCAGGCTTTGGAAATGTGTGGCTTTAGGCAAAGTCCTTCCTTTCATTCAGGGCAACAGAACAATAGGTAAGCAAAATACCAAAGCAGATTTTCTCCACTGAGACTTTCCTGGTCACACTGATATCTGAGTTTTCTGAGATATTCACCATTCTCTTCAGCTATCCAGTACATGGCCATGTCCCAGATTGTGGAGGAGATACATATCTTGAACACAAAACCATGAGCCTATGGGAGAGTGACCAGATTCAGGAAGATATCAGGAATGTAGGAAGGTAATAGGTGTTGCCCATCCATAAGGTAACCTGCAGTCCATTCATAAATTGGACAGGATGAATTCTGCGAAGAATTCTACTAGACAGGACACATCTATTGATGCATTCTCTTTTCTATTGTCTACAACCACAAATACAGTGGGATACCCAGACATAGAAACACTCACCTTCTCAAAGGACTTACTAGAAACAGTCCACTCCAAACCAAACAAACCGACTTTCCTACATTTTCTCAAAACTTGAGACAAAAATCACAAACACACAAACACACACACACACACCCACAAAGGCACCTTCTTTCCCCAAATAGGTCTGTGACTATCCGGAGCGTCCTCTGACTGGTGGGCCATACTATGTTTCCCCGAAATGGGCTGTCCTATGTCAGATCTGGTCTTCTTGGCCAAACTGTGAAGTTATCAGGAGCCAGCGGTGAGCCACTGCCTGTTTTCTCAGGTAAAGCCCCTATTCAGAGCTTTCCTGGTATTTGTCCATCTTCAATTTAGTAGTTGCCAAGAAAGACTTACTCTATCCTTCTTAAATCCAAAAATTTGAGACCACTGGGACTTAGACTGGGACTGCTTCAGGGTGCCTGGCTTCCTGGATTCCAAGTTCAGAGTGTTCCATCAACAAGAAAGTGACATGGGTCACTTCGTCTAGAACTGAATGAGGTCACTGCCTTGGCAACCACTTTGTCCTAACAGTTGCTTCCAAGGGTCCATGAGATGGATCCTGCCCCTACTTCCTATGACACTTTCACAAGTTAGAATGGAATATCAACCATAGGCACCCGGGAACAGCTCTCCACACAAGCCTGGTTTGGTCCATCTTCTCTACATTAACAAGAGAGAGACTGCTTCAGACACACCCCTTCATCCTGACCTGTTTGGTTTTTTTTGTCATGAAAGATGACTTTCGCACTCTCAGGTCCATCATAGCTGCCTACATCTTCTTTAGGGATCATTTCTGCATGGACCTTTGAAGTTCTCCGGAAGTTGAAGATCTCCTACATTCCTGTATTGTAAGACCAACTCTGTCCCTGCTCTTCTGTAAAGTTAGATTGAGGGAACAGTGTTTGGTTACAGTTAATAACATGTTTGATTTGGGTTAGGATCATTCTGCTGGATGAATAATGGTATTGGGAACCTGCAATATTTATAAGATTATATAGGTGAAATATATGAATGAAAACAGAAATCTCGGTAACATTTGAAGCCCAGAAGGGCATTGGGTCCTTGATTGGGATACTTAGCTTTTAATTATGTTCTGCACAGATGTCTCAGATAAATCTATACACAATGGCATAAGATCTGATACATTGGATGATTGAATGTTGAGGAGAACAACCATTCAAAGAGGGAGAGTCGGTAGGATTAGGAAGATAGTTGGTAGGATTATAAAAAAGTGTGAGTATAGCATTTGGACAAATAGTTCTTTAGCAATAGGTTTTCAGGTAGACAGAAAATGTAAATGTCAGCATATGTGAAGAGTCAGTCACAGTGATGAACTGGGGAAAATATGTAGGAAAGCAGATATCAATAGAGACATTAGGAAATCAGGCAAAGTATAAAGTGAGTGATAGCAAAAGACATTTTCAACAGGCTTGAGATTGAATATATAATCTTAGGAAGTAACAAATATGTATTCACCAATAGGATTGACATTTGAGAGCATTAGGCAACCTGGACATGGGTTATTTTCATAATCCATACTCACATTCCATTTAGGCTTTGGTACAATCGTAAGTGTGACTTTGCATTTTGTGGCCAGAATATTACTGTGATAAAACGTATATGTAGATCAGGTGACATGAGTATTTCTTGCACCATTTCTTGGAGCAACATTTTGAAGGGGTATAAATTAGTATTGGGGGTACATATAGGTGTACCATGTATGTATGAATATAGAGATAATGCATGAATAGACCATACTGCGAATAAATAATATAACTTGTTCCAACTTTAAATAATGGATTGAATTGATATCTGAAAATACACAGGAATCATATATTGATATACATACATTCATTCCAACCAGTAATACATCTAATGGTAATATTACGGTTGTGGTTTATCACCAAGAGTGTGTGAATTTTGCTTCAAATTTGATTATGGAAATCGAAAATAATGTGTTTGGAAAGAAATCTCATGAAATGACCACTCAAAAACAAGGAGGAATACATATGTTCTGAAGCAGGAAGTGATTGAATATGTTACAAATTTCTTTAAATTTGTGAACTTGTGGATGAAATGTATATTCTATAATGTATAAAAACTGCAGAAATAGTAATGTACCAGTGTTTAATAAAAATGAACGTCAAAATACACATCATGTTCCATAGGAATCTACTTGCATTGATGTTAAAGTGGGTCAGCTACTGTAAAAATATAAGGATTTGTTTGCACCATTCATTGAAGAAACTTTTTAGTACTAGAAAACAAATATGTATTTCAGGTGGATGAATATTTTTAAAATAATCTTATGAAAAGTTTAATATAAAACCACATACATGAACAAGAATGAATTTAGGGAGTGTATAATAGGACACATATATTTTATATTTTGAAAAATCTAGAGAGTATATATATATATATATATATATATATATATATATATATACACACACACACACACAAAACACACACAGAGACATTAAATAGTAGCAATATATATGCCAATTAAAATTCATTGTGAAATATATATCATCCACAGATCCAAAATATTAATTTTACTGAACATGGATTTATGTATAATGTTTTTCAACTAAGAAGCTCACTCATAGTCTGAATTTTCAGTTCCAAAAGCATTAATGAGGAGTGATCTCTTCTCACACTTTGTATCTGCCAAGTTAGCCACCTCTCAAGAATATACGTGTGATACCAGGTAGGATTCTATATGTGCATATAAAAATACATGTGCTGAATAGGCTACAGAAAAATGGAGACAGGAATTCACATATGTGTTAACTTTAAAAACACATGCAGAACTATTTCAACAAAAAATTGACAAGATTTATAAATCCTACCCTATATCATGCAAAAGGCAAACCAACTATCCACCATGCCTCATCTGAAGTGCTAGTATTTCTATTCTGTTTGGGTTACTTTTCTCCATCATATTAGAATTAGTAGTCAGAGTCTAGTAGGGTATGGGTTAGTGTCAAAGATTCAGCATTTCGAATGGAAAATTGAACAATGAATCCAATGTGTATGTAAATATGTGCTACACAAAATTATTCCCACTCTCATCCAGAACAATGCCTTGACAATTCCTTCACCCCAAGTAAGACACAATTAGAGGAGAAGATTTAGAAAATCTGTGAATAAATTTGTGGAATGCAATATGCTCAGGAGCTCACAACCTTGGAAGTGGTAGAGTAGTTTCCAAAAGTATGTGACAGGGTAAAAACTCCAGAAACATGGAGGTCTGCTGGCCTAGAGATTTCTAGAGAAACTGCCTGTGAGTTTGGGCACTTGAAAAATATGTTGTTGTCAGGAGCTTTAGCTTCCTTTCTAGGGAGACCATAAAAGCTTGGTCTGGATCTATGAGACCTGGAGGACATGGTTTCTTATTTCCCAATGTACATGAGGCAGCAGTGCTGAATTCTCTTTTTAGGTAAACTGTGGCCACTGGGGAATAAATGTGTGCCAGTGTGCACTGTGAAGCCATATGGTCATCTTCCATTTTCGTGGTGTTTCTTCCTGCTGCACTGGGTGTTTGGTATTTGCTTCACGAAATACAAAGAGTTCAACTGGGTCACAGTGCAAGAGGAAGTTCTGTCATGTATGGTTGGTCAGGTTTTGCAGGAGGATCCAAGAACTAGGATCCTATCCTACATATCTTGCCCCCTTGACCATAGCACCCTGATTCTGAACAATGTCCTGAAACCTCTCCAAATAACAACTTGCCTTTACATGGAAGGTTCTGCTGGCTGCACCATGTCAGTCACAAGGCATTTGAAAACAATGGAAGATACACATGGCCCCACCACAGATGTTTTATCACATAGATGCCCACCACTGCTCTAACCTACTACTCAACAGAGTCCAACTTACTGGCATCTCTGTTCTACACCATTTACATGAAACCCAGTCAATCAAGGCACTGTCTGGTATATTCATGATCAGCAACAGGACATCAAAAGGTTTTCCAGTGCCACCTGGTGATGGGAAATTCAAAAATTTCATGGTATTTATCTAGCCATTTTTCAAGGATGAAGTTGGAGGCACTGTGAGTTTCAATTCTTTCAGGAACCATTAAATGGTTAGGAAGCTCATTTCAATGAAATCTCTGGAGAACACTCACAGGTAAGGCTTCCCAAAGAGTGGCCAAAAGATCATATGATGTTATGCCCATTTAGGTCTACAATGTGAGGTCCATATGAGTTTTGACTCTCAACTATGGGTGCCAAGTCTTTCAGAATAAAATTTGTGGTATCCCGGCTGAGAGGCTCAGTGCTCTGTGGAAAGCCACCCTGGGCCTAGAACTCAGTTTCCAAGGGCAACGCTCATGCCTGGCTTCCTAAAATCTCAACACTATTTATGGCAATACTTCTCTGAGGTCAGTTCCAGAACTCAGACTCTAAGGGAATCACACCAGAGTTCAAGAACATGTGGACCAAGTCATCTCTTCCAACCGCCACCCAAATGACCACAATTTAAACCAAAACACTCCAACGTGGCGCTCATCTTCTTCCATATAGACACTCACAATAACCTATGGCTGGAGTTTTCCATGAGGGGCACACCCCAAGACCGTGTCCAAAATAAGCTCTCTTACACCTAATTTGCCTAAATTCAGGGTGGCCTGGACACCCTTTTGTGAACCAGGAGAGATTAAGTAGGCCTCCCGTTAATACTGCTCCGCTTCTTCAATTTGAGGCCAAATGACTGTGGGGTTTGGATTCTTTATGTGAATTGGAGTCTTGAGAAAACCCAAGCAAATATGGGATAGCCTCTGCAGGGCTTTGAAGAACTCATTTGACCCAAAGGATCCCTAATCTGACTTGATGGAGGTCAGGAAAGTTACAGAGGAAGGCGAGAGACTTCATCCACAAGGACTGCTCTTTTGGCCATTTTGTTTTTGGATGTAAACATGGGATCTTTCTTTAGATCCATCAGGAGCTGAGAATCTAAGTCACAGCCTCACACAGGGTAAATAGGCTGATTCAGACACATCCTTTCCAAAGCAATTAAGCAAAGAGCCACAGGTAATGCCCATTCATTTCCATTTGAAAACTGTTTTCTTCAGGCTTCAAAAAGTGGTGGACTGAGGAAAAGACCTTCCTGACATTCAGGGCAACAGAAGAATAGGTAAACAAAAGGCCCCAAGCAGGGTTTCTCCACTGAGACTTTCCTGGTCACACTGATATCTGAGTTTTCTGAGATGCTCACCATTCCCTTCAGTACATGGTCATGTCACAGAGCTTCGAGGTTGTACATATCTTAAACAGAAAACCATGAACCTATTCTGGAGAGTGGCCAGAATTCAGGAATAAAACAGGAACTAAGGAAGATAGCAGGTGTTGCACATCAATAAGGCAAGCTGCAGTCCATTCATAAATAGGGCAGGATGAATGCTGTGAAGCTTTCTACTAGACAGGACATATTCATTGATGCATTCTCTTTTCTAATGTCTACAACCACGAACACAGTGGGATACACAGACATAGAAATTCTCGCCTTGTCAAACGACTTACAAGAAACAGTTCACTCCAAACAAAACAAACTGCCTTTCATACCTTTTCTCAGAACATTAGACAAAACCACAAACCCACACCCACACAACAAAGGCAGCTCCTTTCCCCAAGTAGGTCTGTGACTATCCGGAGTGTCCTCTGACTGGTGGGCCTTACTATGTTCCCTGGAAATAGCCTGTTCTGTCTCAGATCTGGTCTTTTTGGCCAACTCTGTGAAGTTGTCAGGAGCCAGCGGTGAGCCACTGCCTGCTTTCTCAGGAAAGGCCCCTCTTCATAGCTTTCCTTGCATTTGGCCATCCTTACATCAGTAGGTCCCGAGAAAGACTGAGTCTGTCCTTGGTAAATCAAAATAAGTTTGACCACTGGGACTGGGACTGGGACTGGCTCTGGGTGCCTGGCTTCCTGGATTCCAAGTTCAGAGAGTTCCATCACCAAGGAAGTTAGGTGTGGTCACTTCCTTTTGGAACTGAATGAGGTCACTGCCTTGGCAACAACTTTGTCTTAACAGTTGCTTCCAAGGTCACCATGAGAAGGATGCTGCTCCTACTTCCTGTGACACTTTCACAGGTCAGAGTGGTATGTCAACCATAGGCATGCAGGAGCAGCTCTCAACACATGCCTGCTTTGGTACACCTTCTCTACATTAAGAAGAGAGTGGCTGATTCAGACACATCCCTTCATCCTGAGCAGGTTGTTTGCCATGGAAGACTTTTGCTCTCTCAGGTCCTTCGTACTTGCCTACATCTTCTCCAGGGATCATTTCTGCGTGTACCTTTGAGGTTTTCAGCAGGTGGAAGATCCTCTATAATTCTGTATTTTAATACCAATTCTGTCCCTGCTCTTCTGTAAAATTAGATTGAGAGAACAGTGTATGGTTAGGATTAATAACAGGTTTGATTTGGTTTAGAAAGGAAACTACACGGTTGAGCAAACAGGGTCCCAACGTTAGCAATAATATGAGGATTTTTAATGGACCGGCCATGGCAGATAAAAGCGTAGTTAATCAGGTCACTATGTGAACCAAGACTCAAAGCTCCCTTTTGGGGCCTCTGTCTCTCTTTGATGCTCTTCAAGTCGTTTTCTTAATTTACTCATAGATTCTTTTACAACTCCAGTATTGTCGGCATAAAAACAACATTCTTCCCTCAATGCAAGCAAAAAGGCACCTTTCTCTCATAAAGAGGAGGTCCAACACTCGCCTGCTTTGTAAAACAACTTCAGAAAGAGAGAGGTTAAAATTCCTGTAAAGCTGTGATGTCGGTTTTTAATGTCTTTAAACTTTGGCATATTTCTGCTTCTAATTGTGTCTTTGTTGTGTCTCATGGACTAGCCCACCCCTTCAGCAACTATTATTTCTAATAGGATGGCTAAAGTGAGGGATACAGGTTCCCAGTGGAACCGGGTTGTATGCCCCCCTAGTTGATCTTTAAATGAACCTAAGTCATGATAGAGAACTCTGGAAAACATCTGCATCATTACATAATTAATCACATATATTGACCATTTTATGAAAACATAAATAATGTTAAAGTGTATAGAATTATACTGTTGTAGGGACGGACAAGGAAAGGGACCTAAGATAGCACCAAACACAGGAAAAAAGTCTTATTTGGTTGCATCCGGATTTAGAGGGCATTGCTTCTGTTGTAATCAATTAATCCCCTGAAGCCCAAGTTTCGGTAGTTTTAGAATTTGTACCCAACATGTAAGGGAAGTGGCTCAGAAGTTCACAGTCTGTAGAAATTCACAGAAATCAGTTTTTGTTTTTGTTTTTGTTCCTCTGTTCTGGGCAAGTTAACTTTTCAAAGACACCTTGGAAAGGGAGAGCTTTTTTGTCTCTTTTTTTCTCCCTGCCAGCTGTCACCATGAAGCCCAATTGGTAACTTTTTTATCTTAGAAATCTAGCCATCTCTGTGAATCCCCAGCTCAAGGCCAGAGGCCTTGTTCACATATTTTGTGAAAATCTAGTAAGGCGGTGTCAAGCTTAGGGGTGGTGATTTTTTCAGCGAGTGGCCAAGTAGAACAGGGCAACACGAAAAGTGGAAGTTCATCTACATTGAACTCTTTCAGAGGGACTCTTTTGCTGAAAGACCTAATGTAAGCCTCAGTGAAGACTTCTGGAGAAGGTTAGTTAAGACATATCTATGGACCTGGTACAGAGGGGGAAGACGGGGAAGGCGAGGCTGAGAGCAGCTCCGTGGATCTGAGAATGAGGAAGATGAGATGTAAAAGAATAATGGAAAAGGGGTTTGGGATTTTCCTAGAACAAAACTTGAGCAGTAGAACGGGTAGAGCAGAGGTGAAGATGGGAGTGAGTATTCCAAAAAGCCTGTGAGGGACTTTAAATTCTTAGTAACCTGTTTTCAGTGATGACAAAGCAACTTTAAAGGCTATTTTTATTACATCTTGGATAGGGGTCTGAGGGCTCTTCTCAGCTGGTTTGAGCTTTGGTTTAGCTTCTTAGAGGACTTGGTGGGACCTAGTGCAGGCACAGACAGAAAAAGAGAGGAGTGAGTGAGTGGAGGGGTACCTCGGTACCTGCTACCTCAGCAAGGGGGCAATGGTCTGAGAACTGGCGGAGGTTTGGGTTTTTGATGTAGTAATTGGAGGGAAGAAATCAGGTTGCTGAGGTGGTAGTGACAGCAGAGAGTCTAGAGCAGAAGGCTGAGGGTGAGGAACTATTGGAGAAGCATAGTACAGGATGTGAGTGAAGGAGGGAAAAGGATTCCACATAGGGGAATTTTCCCCTTTTGAGCACTTGCCGAAGTTAAAAATGTCACGCAGAATTTGAGGATCTAGAGAACCCTCTGGGGGCCATAGTTTTTGGTTGTCTAATTGGTTATATGGCCAATGCTGTGTACTGAATTTGATGAGGAGTTTGGGTTCCACCAGGCAGCCCCGGTATGCTCACATCCCCATGAATTACACAAGAAGTTGGCTTTCCCCCCACACAGCCATGGCTGTTTGTGGCTTTGATAGTCCGTCGGGCATATATAGTAATCTAGGCTAACCAACCTGAATCTGGCTCGCGTTTCCGTGCATCCATAATGTTTGTTTCAATTATCTATGGTATGGAAGGGATTTAATGGAACTTTAGTGGGATCCTCTTCATTGGGGTTATCTCAATAGGAAAGACCTATACCAAGCTGAAAAATGTCTGGGTGGAGAGATAGCCACCAGGTCCCTAAGGGGGCTGTATGCGAGATAGACCATACTTCTTGTCTAGTAGGATTTCAGATCAGCCTTCACTGCTGAACAGGCTGATGAGGGTTAGGAGTACTGGTGGCCAAGGGGAGAGTCTATAGTCTTGTCCACATAGCGAATACGCAATTTGAAATGGTTACCAGTTTTTTCCAGTTTCCAACCAGAGTCTGGACACAGCGAAGGCTTGAGATGAGAGGCATGGATCCAAAAAGTGATTCTGTCTACTTTTATGCCTGTAGGTGTTATAGGTAGCACCTGGTATGTTCCTTTCCAGCGGGGTTCTAGGGATAACACCTGATGTTGTCTTATGTTGACGAAGTCTCTTACTTGATATTGATGTGGAATCCCCTCGTCCCCAGGTTGGTAGGCAGTGGCCAGCTGTTTCCACAGTTATCACTGAGTTCTTTCAATGGCTTTAAGTCTGTCAAGCAAGGGGTGTGGAAGGGATTGTTAGGCCTTAGAGTTGGGGATTAGGTCCCTTACTGGATGATGGGCATCATAGAGAATTTCATAGGGGGTGAGGTTAAACAAAGAAACTGAGGGAGTATTTCTCGCATCAAACAGTGCATAAGGCAGGAGCATAGTCCAATCTTTTATGCCGGTCTCTAAGCTTAATTTTGTTAAGGTCTGTTTAATGGTTCTATTTATTTTTTCTACCTCTCCTGAGCTCTGGGGTATATAAGCATAATGTAACTTACAATTAATCCACACCTGACTTACCTGGGCCATGAACACAAGTCCATTATTAGACCCTATTATCTTAGACAGACCGTATCTTGGAAAAATATCTTCCAGGATCTTCTTGAGAACCATTTGCGCCGTTTTTTTTTTTCTGTGTGTGTGTGTGTGTGTGTGTGTGTGTGTGTGTGTGTGTGTAAGGCTTCAATCCATCCTGAGAATGTATCCACAAAGACTAGGAGATATTTAAGTCCATACCTTGCTGGCTTAATTTCAGTAATGTCCACTTCCCAGAATTGTCCTGGTCTGGTTCCTCGTAGGTGCTTTCGTCTAAGAAACTTGGAAGGGTAAGCATTAAACAATTGACTGACCCGACAGGCTTTTGTTACCAGTTCAATTATTTCCTTTCGCTGTGCGTCAGTTAGTGGAAAACTCTGTTCTTAATCCTACAGGAATGCCTGCAGTTTCTTTGAACCAAGGTGAGTGAGTTGATGTACATTTTTAACGTAGTGTAGGGCTTTCTGTAATTGCAGGCTGAGCTCAGTAAAGTTGAGGCGTTCAATGTCAGTGTCCTTAGATGTTATCTAAAACTTCCTGGTACTTAGGGGTCCATTGGAATTGGGCATCTCCCTTTAACAGCGGGTATAAAGGAGCAGCTAAGGACTCAAACCCATTTATCCATTACCTGCAAAACCCAGCAATCCCAAGAAACTCTTAGTTGTCTGCTGTAAGATGGGCTTGGTATCTGCTCAATGGTTTGTTTTCTGGGCTCAGTGAGCCATCGTTTACCGCCCCTAAGGAAATAGTCGAGGAAGATTACTTCTTGCTGGCAAATTGGGCAATTTTGGCAGAAGCTCTATACCCGAGTTGAGCAAGCTCCGATAATAGTGCTTGGGTCCCAGTTCAGTTTTCCTTGGTGTTGGATGCCAGTAGCAGGTGATCCACATATTGAAGCTGGGTGAATTCGGGGTGTGTAGTTCTGAAATTGTTGAGATCTCTGTGAAGGGCTTCATCAAAGAGAGTGGGGGAGTTTTTGAACCCCTCTGCGAGTCTAGTCCAAGTTAGTTGACTAGACTTTCCGGTTTCTGGGTCTACCCACCCAAAAGCAAACAGCAACTGACTATCTTTATGCAGAGGCAAGCAAAAGAAAGCTTGTTTTAAGTCCAGAACAGTATACCATTTCTGCTCAGGGTTCAGAGTGCAAAGCAGATTGAACAGATTAGGTACCGTGGGGTAAATGTCCTGCACTCTGTTGTTGATCTCTCTTAGGTCTTTAACAGGGTGATAGTCCCTGGTTCCTGGCTTTTTCTTCTAATAGCAGGGGAGTGTTCCAGGCCAATTGACAGGGCCTTAGGACCCCTAAGGCCAGATATTTCTGAATATAGGGCCTTATCCCATCTTTAGCTTTTTATGCTTAGAAGATATTATTTGACATTGATTGGCGAGGCTGAGGTTTTTAAATCCACTGTTATTGGAGGTTGTTTCACGGCCAGGCCTAACACAGCAGTTTTTGCCCATGCATCTCGGTAATCTGTTATCCATTTCTGGGGTAGCTTGCCTGTTTGATCAGTCTTGGGGGGTGTGAAGAGTGGACGTTCATCTTCTACTAATATAGTGAAAGCCGTGACTATAGGAGTTTTTACTGAAGGATTTAGAAATTTCATTTGGGGGCCTTCAGGGTTAAAAGTTATTTTGGCCCAGAGCTTGGTGAGCAGATCTCTGCCCATCAATGGGTGCGGGCATTCTGGGATTACTAGGAAGGAGTGATGGATTTTTCCTTTCCCCAGGTCCATGGTCCTCTTAGAAATCTAAGCCCGATATTTACTGCCGTTAGCCCTTTGAACTACAGACCTTTTATTTGATAGACGGCCCAATGGGGCCTTAAGGGCTGAGTATACTGCTCCTGTATTCACTTCAAAGTTTACTGGGGTCCCCTACACTTCAAATCTTACCCTGAGCTAGGGGAAAGAATCTGAGCCCCAACTTTCTTAGTCATCCCCCAGAGTCAGAATGGCTGGCTGGCATGTCTGTCTCTTTATAGGGCACTCTTTGGCCCAGTGTCCTTTTTTTTTACAGTAGGCACATTGATCTGAGGCCAGGGTGGCCTGTGGCACGGGCCCAGGTATCGCTTCCTGTCACCTTATGTCTTAATTTCTGGCCTCTTTCTTGTTGTGACCAGGATCTTAGTCAATGCCTTAGTCTTTCTTTTGCTTCTCTCATCCTCCCTCTGCTCCCTTTCTTTTTCCCTGTTTCTCTCTTATAGTATACTTTTTCGGCTTCTCTGACTAAATCTCTCTTTTAACTTTTTTTTTTTTAATATCCATGGCAGCTTCAACAATTAAGGCCATCGTGACAGATGCCTTTTGATCTGCTGCCTGAGGATCGAAAGGAGTATATCTCTTATATGCCTCCATAATTCTCTCTAGAAACATAGAGGAAGATTCATCAGGCCTTTAAATAATTTCTCTTACCATGGCCAAATTAGTTGGTCACCTAGCGGCCCCTTGGATACCCGCAATTAGAGCCTGGCAATAATTGGACAGATGCTCCCTATCTTCAAAGGTGTTGGGGTTCCAGTTGGGTTGGTTAAAGGGGAAGGCAGCTTTTATTATGTTGGGAAGTTGTGTTGGTCGCCCATCAGGTCTGAGGATATTTTTTTCTAGCTTCCAGGAGGTTTTTCTCTCATTCCTCTGTCATGAAGAGAGTCCCTAGGAGTTGTTGGCAGTCATTCCAAGTAGGCAGGTGTGAAAACGTTGGCGAGTTCTCTGAGTTTTTTTAGCCGGGCCAGCTTCCTCCAGGGAAGGAGGCGCTGTGTGTGTCGTGGGACAGTCATCTGGAGGGCGCTGGGCCATTCTGGCTTCCTCGAATGGTGGAGAGGCTGAGTCAGCAGCAGGGGAATTACTTACAGGGTTTTGGGGGTTGGGGGACAAGGGCAGAGGATAAGGACGAGTAGAGTCTTGAGACTCAGGGAGAACAGAGGGTGGAGGTTGAGGAACAGAGAGTTTGAGAGATAGAATCATAGGGGAAGGAGTAGGAGTGGGTGCAGGGACAAGGAAAGGCTTCACCCATGGAGGAGGAGATTTGCAGAGGTCCTGACAAGTTAAGATATATGGCTATTGATCTGGATGTCTATGTGGCCCCGGCTGAAAGACAATATCTCAGACTTTTCAAATTAGTGCGAAGTAGAAACATCCTTCTAGAGGCCATCCGACTACAAAGGTGGGTTATTCTGAGACACAGAATCTGCCAGGTCTGGTGTTTTAATGAAAAAGAAAGATTGTGAGCCCTTAAGCAGACTTTGGTCCAGTGATTAAGGGTCAGGGACAGAGGCATTGAAGTGCTCTGTCCCATAATGAAATATACACAGACAGTGAAAGCAACAACACATGACACAGACAAGACAAGACAATAAAGACAGGCAATGGACGTCCAATACTGAGACCAGGACTGAGTAGCCGGCAAAACCTGATGGGCTGGCAATTCCGAATCTGAAAGAAAATATCACTGAGTCGAGGAGACTATGGTTCCTTGATTTCCCGAGTCCATCCCCCAGGGACATGGCCTGTGGCTCTGTGACATGTGTGTCAGCCACCGTGGGAGAGAGCTCACGCTCTTTACCAATAGCCATTTTGTCAAACCCTAACCTGAATCCTGAAACCAGAAAGAGGGGCCTTATTTACCCCCAGAGCATCCCGTTGGGGGTCTTTCATCTGCAGCTGCCGGATCTCGCTGGGGCCACCAGAAGTAAAGGTCGGGTGAGCATCGATGAAAGAGACCACCAAGAGACTGTCTAATGCAACAGCAAAGGGTTTATTGGGAGTCCGGCATGCAAGGGCTCAGAGCTCGCTTGAACAGAGCAGAGAGCCCTGAGAACATCTTAAGAAGTGCTTATATATTTTCCTTGGAGAGGGCAGGGAGGGAAGTTTATTGATGGGTAAGGGCGAGTGGGCGGTTTGGGTGCAAACGGTTGATGGAGTACATTCTGCAGTTTGGCAGTTGGGGGCAGCACATTCTGGGAACAAGAAGAGCAAACAGTTCTCAAGATTTCAACAGTGTTTTATTAAGCATACAGAAAAACAGGAAGTGACAAGTACCTATTTTATTAACCTTTCAATATAAGTATGAAAACAGAAATCTAGGTTAGATTTGAAGCCCAGAAGTTCATTTGGCCCTTGATTGGTATACTTAGCTTTGAATTACGTTCCGTAGAGATGTCCCAGAAATATGGATATACAATGACACAGGACCTTGTACCTTCTCAGAGGTCAGTTCCAAAACACAGTCTCTAAGGGGAATCACACCAAAGTTCAAGACAAGATGGACTCAATTATCTCTACCAACCACCACACAAATGACCACAATTAAAACCAAAACACTCCCAAATGGCACTCATCTTCTTCCAAATAGACACTCATCATAACTTCTGGCAGGAGGATTCCATGAGAGGCGCAGCACAAGACAGTGTCCCAAATAATCTCCCTTTCCCCTCATTTGCCAAAAGTCAGAGTGGCCTGGACACCCTTCCTGTGAACCAGGAGTGATCAAATATGCCTGCCATTAATACAGCTCTGTTCTTCAATTTGAGGCCTACTGACGGTGGGGTTTAGATTCTTCATTTGAATTGGATTCATAAGAAAACCCAAGAACCTATGGGCTAGCATCTGCAAGGCTTTGAAGAACTCACTTGACCCAATGGATCCCTTTTCTCACTTGATTGAGGTCAGGAACCTTACAGAGGAATGCGAGAGACTTCATCAACAATGACTGATTTTTTGGCCATTTTGATTTTGGATCCACACATGGGATCTTTCTTTAGATCCATCAGGTGCTGATAATCTAAGCCACAGGCTCACACAGAGCCAAGAGGCTGATTCAGACACATCCCTTTACAATGCATTTAAGCAAAGAACCACAGGTGATGCCCATTCATTTCCGTTTGAAAACTGTTTTCTTCAGGCTTCACAAAAGCGTGGCCTGAGGCAAAGACCTTCCTGACATTCAGGGCAACAGAACAATAGGTAATCAAAAGGCCCTTCACAGGGTTTCTCTACTGAGACTTTCTGGGTCACAGTGATATCTGACTTTTCTGAGATGCTTGCCATTCTCTTCAGCTATCCAGTACATGTCCATGTCACAGTGCTTGGAGGTGGTACATATCGTGGATGCAAATGCATGAACCTATTCTGGAGAGTGGCTAGATTTCAGGAAGAAAACAGGAACTTAGGAAAATAGCAGGTGTTGCCCATCGATAAGGCAAGCCCTAGTGCATTCATAAATTGGGCAGGATGAATGCTGGGAAGCTTTCTACTTGACAGGAAACATCCATTGATGCATTCTCTTTTCTAATGTCTACAAGCACGGACACAGTGGGATACACAGACATAGAAACACTCGCCTTGTGAAACAACTTACTAGAAACAGTTCACTCCAAACCAAACAAACCGACTTTCCTGCCTATTCTCAGAACATGAGACAAAACCACAAACACACATCCACACCCACAAAGGCACCTCCTTCCCCAAGTAGGTCTCTCACTCTCCAGAGTATCCTCTTACTGCTGGGCCATACTATGTTCCCCCGATATGGCGTTTCCTGTCTCAGATCTGGTCTCCTTGTCCAACTCTGTGAAGTGGTCAGGAGCCAGCTGTGAGCCACTACCTACTTTTTCAGGAAAGGCCCCTCTTCAGAGAACTCCTGGCATTTGGCCATCCTCACATCAGTAGGTACCAAGAAAGACTGACTCTGTCCTTGCTAAATCGAAGCAAGTGAGACAATGGGACTGGGACTGAGACTGACTCTGTGTGCCTGGCTTCCTGGATCCCAAGTTCAGAGAGTTCCATTACCAAGGGATTGAAGTGAGGTCACATCCTTCAGGAACTGAATGAGGTCACTGCCTTGGCAACCACTTTGTCCAAACAGTTGCTTTCAAGCGTACCATGAGAAGGAGGCTTACCCTATTTTCTGTAGCACTTTCACAAATTAGAATGGTATATCAACCATAGGCACCAAGGAACCGCTCTCCACACAGGCCTGATTTGGTCCATCTTCTTTATATTTGGAAGAGAGCCTTTAGTCCAGAGAGCACTGCAGTGAACCTCTGCACTAAAACTGTTAGCAAGCACCTGATGGAGGACGCCTTCATAGGTAAGTGGCTCCTTTATAACATCTGATATCTGGTTAAGGGAGATCTCTTCTGATGACAGAGATGTGGCACGGGGAGGCTCACATATACTTCTGTCCAGGACAGTAACGAGAATCTTTCTGTCCTCTGTTCTGTTCTGTAGGGAATTCCTCTGGAACTGTAGAGAGGTGCCGACGGGCACGCATGCGCTCCTACCCTGGAGCTTTAGCAAGATGTTGCACTCTTGCCCTGTTTCTGTGTTTAGGCGCTGGGTTTCTGTTTTTTTTGTGTTCTGTGTTCTATTTTTTGGTTTTTTGTTTGTTTGTTTTTGTTCGTTTTGTTGTGTGATATTGGTGGTAAAAACTTAAGTATATTGGACATGAAAATCAGAAATAAAGAGATTAAGCCTGACACCCATTTGGACTGTGTTTTAAGGAACTGCAATGAACTTTATCCCCCACTGTAAAGCAGGATGATAGAAGCCCCTAGCTGGCTGCCTGGAGCACACCCATTGCAGAGGGCTATGCCTGCTGGGGACCTAAGAACTGAGTATCTCCCAGGTTAACAAGTGAAACTCCTTTAAAACCCCTTGTCCCTCCAGATAAAGAGAGTCACAACTTTGGCAGAGTCCCCTGTGTTTCTCCTTTGTTAGCCAAGCAATAAAACTCCTTTTTTCTTTTTCTCAAAACCCAGTCCTCATTATTAAATTTGTATTAATTGGCTTCAAGGTCAGGAACCAAACTTTAAGTTACAAATCTTGTACCCCCCCTCCGCCCCGGAACTTTGTGAGAGCTATCTACTGAAATGTTAGGAGATAGAGAATGCTTGATGTGGAACTGAATCAGAGGAGTTAATCCTGTATGTAAAAGGGGAAACTGAGGGACTCCCAGCAGCTGCCAAAGCCCTGTTGATTCAGGGAATTACCTCCTTCCTTCCCTGCACTGTAAGGATTATGCCACCTCTGTCTTGTTAAAAAAAGAGAAAAAGAAAAAGGTGACACTAAATGCAGTAAAGTCACCATGGAGACACTTTATTTTACATTTCAGGTTGCCCTTCTGTGAAAACATCTGGTCCCCTTGTGGGGACATCTATGGTGCCACTGCTGTAGGAGATTTTTCTCTTATCTGCTCTGGTTTAAAGGGTTCTGTCTGACAGCCATAGTCTGGACCTCCTTTCTGTCTGTATTGTGTCTTAGTTTCTGGCCCTTTAAGACATCTGCAATAATGTGTTGATATTATAAATTGTTTTTGGGGAATGATCTTAGCTGAATGTGTGTCTAAATGATGATGTTTTATTTTAACAATCTGGTAACTGAATGGGTTTTTGAAGCATTGCACAATCTTGGAGTAAAAAGTCGGGTTTAGGTAATTGTTTAGTTTATGATTTCAGATAATTCATGCCAGAGAACTTAAATACTTAGGATGGATAACTGAAGAACTCTACTTCCAAGTTGGCAAGAAACTTCCCAATCATACGGTCTTTTCTTTTTTTTTTTTCACCAATTTTGAATTGGGTAGCCTGGGAAAATGTCACTGTGTGTACCAGTGCATTAATTTGGACATAAATAGTAAATCATAGTATGGTGTCTGTTGACAAAACAAGATGTAAAGATATAAAATTTTGTGAATTGTATCTTAAACTTGTATCATAATTTTCAACATCTGAACCTGAAAATTATGGTTAAAATGCCTTAGTCCTGAGATGTCTGTTCAGAATAGCAGTTTTTTTGCTGCTCCTTCCAGACCTCAGCCATGACTTATGTTGAAATGCAAATGAAAGAAGCCTGCAAGCTTTGTAGGAGAGTGATTTGAGGTCTAAGGGAAAAAAAGGTAAATTGTATGTTATTTACTAATTACTGGCAAGTCATTTTTTCTAGGACTCTTATTTTTTTTCTTAGATACTTTATGTTTTTTGACCTCATGATTTTGAGCATACAGACCTAGGTTAATGTTTTTCTGATCAGTTCTATCTTTGACCAACTGTGGACTTTTTGAAACATTGCAATAAAGATTTCAACTACGAAAAGCTACAAGGCCTTTACTATTATTATGTGTGCACAAATTGTTATGTGTTGTATGTCTATATATACATATATCCGTATATCATATATATGATACACAAATTAACATATATAAGGAGCGCTCATAAAAAAATAGCGCTCGTAAAAACAAATTTTAAAAACGTGGATCCAAAGATCTTTAATTCACGTGATTTAAATGTTTCAATTTAAATTGGATAAAGAGATAAAAACAAATGTCTTTAAATTTAAGCTTACAAAGTTTTCTAGGTGTTCAAACATCTAACAAAATATTAACATCTACAAAATGTCTAATATGCCTTGGCTCTAGTACCTTTCCTTCAACATAAAAATGGTTTACACTGTTCAATACATTTCTCTAACTTTTTGATAAATAAGTAAAGTAAATTTGATATGGGATTACTCATTCATGAGTAATTTTGTTAGATATCTGATTGATTTACTAAGATCTGTATTTTTTTTAGTAAACTCTGTATAAGATTGTAAAAATCAGTCATGTGTTAATGAGACAAAAATTTCTTAAAACATAAGTTTACCCATAACATTGAGTTTATTAAGATTTATGTTTTCTAGAGCAAGCAACCATAAAAATTAAACAACTGATTAAATAAAAACTGTTATTTTAGAGCACTGTACTGCCATTTCTTTAAAAGCCAAACTTGATTAATGTAGAAACATAAATGTAATTGTTATGCTATTAATGTTTTCATATCTTACAGGTATGGAAGTCTGTAAGGTAGAAACGTTTAAAGAGTATTATATCAAGCTGGTGCTCTGAAGTTGTGTGGTAAAAAATATATTGTGGATTTATTTACCTGTTATCAATAAGATATGTAAATTTTTATGTTACTTTTTACATTGGGGAACAATTTAAATGTATTTTTAAGTTAATTAGAGCCTAATCTTTGTAAAGGTTAAAAACTTTCAGCCTTTATTAATTCATGTTTTAAATGTGATATCATATGGTGTTAGCTAATGTTCATGTGACCTCAAACAATTTATTTAAACATTGTCAAATGATATTTAAAAATAAAGATCAGCTTTAGAACTAAAATAGTTAAGATTTATAAAGAGCCCTGCCTTTCCTGAGATAAGGCTGTGTGTCCCATTTTACTACATGTGAGAATGACTATGAAACGATTAGGTCAGATAATATTTCTTTAAAGTTATGTTAAAAAGTTTTTTTTTTATTGTCAATATTCCTAGGATCTCAAACAGGGGATATAATGTATAACTCAGCCAAAAAATTCAGGGAAGATATTACACGAACTAAGTATTTTTACTTTTGTTAATTTTAGTTTGAAATTTTCTTATAAGTGATCTAAAGATTCCCTGTTAGTGTTTTACAAATGCGTTGCTATAAGAACACAACATGGGTTTATTCAAGATAATAAGTCATCAACTACAATACAGACAGAATAATACAGATCCCAATTAATAAAAAGGTAATTATAAAGTTATAGACATTAAAGCCCAGTACTCTTAATGTAAGGCTGTTAAAATTTATTTGCTGGATTTTTAAGATTAGGATTTAAAATGAATGTTAAATGAAAAGGGCCAAGAAAACCAATATTTGGCTCTTGCCCTCTGAGTCAGTCTGAATCCAGGGAACAGGGGACTTCTCTAAAGAGCTTTGCAACTCTGGGCCACATAACCTCCTGATCAGGGAGATTAATGAGACCACTGGAGAACAGAAAGCCAATCAGTGCATTTGTTACAAAGAGGAGAGTCATCAGAGAAAGGAGACATCCCTGATGCTTCTGAGGGAAGCCAAATGGTCAAGCAAGACCTGGACCCACCTAGCGCAAATGGCACTAGCAGAACTGAGAATCTCCTCTCAAGTTTCCCCAGAATTGATTCCCACAAAAGCTCAGCTGACTGTTAACAATAGATAGAAACAAAAGTCAGTTTGACTGCTTCATCTTAAACACTTAGCAAAGACAGTTAAGACCAAAATACAGCCACTCCTGGGCATTTTAAATAATAATAATAATAATAATAATAATAATAATAAAATTTTAAGGTATGCACTTTATCTTATCCTCCCAAAATAAGTAAGACTGGAGGCTACAAAGAAGGATTCTCACACAGGAATGCCTAATACTTATAAAAAGAGACTATCAAGAAGAGCTGCCACAGGCAGAAGTTTTCAGTTTAAGACCTACAGATATTCCTAACCTACACAGGTAGGCTTGGTGTTTGCTAGTACGATTATCCAGCCCTGAGTAACAGAATTAAAGGTTTCTCTATTAGACGCAGAGGTCATACTAGTAAAAGGATTTTACAAGATCAGATGACATTAAATTATTAAACTGTGTCTTATTGGGAGGGCCAACTGTAACACTTAAAGTTAAATATTAAGTTGACAGTCCTGATAATTGGGGATATTAAAGACTGGTGAGGGAATTTCTATACAGTGACATGTTCCAGCTGCTGCAACATTTATTCAGTACTCATGGTTTTTGTTTCACTCATAGAAGAATCCATTCACAGATGACTTTACAACCTGTTCTTCCCCAACCTGACTTCAAACCGAACTGACTTCTAAAGGGCAACTCATGTCTCTCAACTGACTTCTAATAGTCAACTCATGTCCCTCACGACGAGCCCACTAACGTCACCCTGTCTCAGGAGAGAAGAAGAAAAAATTAGTGATGCCACTCTTTTTACAACAATGGAGAGAAAGATAAATAGACTATCAATATAAATAATTAATTAAGTCAGGTAAAATCAGGGAGATCGGTTTTGGGTGAGTTGTAAAATTTTGGAGACTCTTATCTGAGGGATAAAAATTTCCTCAGTGTTCTTCCCATAATCTATCAAAGATTTGAAAGGGACACAGAGAAAAGGGGGAAATTGTAGACCCAACCTGATCTTTTATTAAAATTGGGAGCCATCATGCCACAAAGCCATGAAAAGATAATTTTGGCTTTACCATAAATTACTTCAAATTCTGAACCTGCGTGGAATGCCTGCCCACGTCTTGAACTCACGCATGCCCAGCTCTCTGACCAGATAGCAGCCCTCTCTGAAACTTTAGTGACACATCATAAATATTTGCCTTCTCTGGCCAGACAACAACCCTCTCTGAGGCTCTAATGGTCCTCATGAATTCTGATGTAGTGACAGCAAAAAAATTGTAAACTACCTTTAATGTGATGTTTATCAGAGTTCTGTTATCTGTAACCCCCCTTTTGTGTAACTTTCTGGGCTATAAAACTGGGCTGTAGGAAAGCTGGGGATGCTGTCTTGTTCCCACCATTTTGGGAGGGAGAGGCAGCACGGCCGGTGGAAATAATAAGCTTAATTTTATTTGATTTTAATTTGAGTCAGTGGTCTTTTCTAGCGTCCTGGTCTAACAGGTAAACACTCCAAAGACGTGGAGTTCTGCCGGCCTAAAGACTTCTTGAGAAACTTCCTCTGAGGTTGGGCACTTGAAATATATGTTGTTGTAAGGAGATTTAGCTTCCTTTCTAGTGACACCATAAAAGCTGGGTCTGCATCTACGTGACCTGGAGGACATGGTTTTTTGTATTCTAATGAACATGAGGCAGCAGTGCTGAATTTTGTATTTATAGGTAAACTGTGGCCACTTGGTTCTCAGTGTCTCCCCGTGTGAACTGTGAAGCCATTTGGTCATCCTCCACTTTTCGTGGTGTTTCTTGCTGCTGCACTGGGAGTTTGGTATTTGCTTCATGAAATACAACGAGTTCAACTGGGACCCAGTATTGGAGGGAGTTCTGTCACTTGTGGTGACAGAGAATGCACCAACCAGGCTTCTATCTCACAAAGCTTGCCCATTTGTCCATAGAAATCTGACTCTGAACTTTGCCCAGAAACCTCTCCATGTAACAAGAAGGGTCTGCTGGCTGCACCATATCAGTCACAAGCCATTTTGAAGGCAATGGAAAATCCTCCTGGCCACACCACAGATGTATTATCACACACCTGCCCACCACTGCAATAGGCCCACTACTCAGCAGGGTCCAACTTACTGGCATCTTTGTTCTACACCATTTTCATGAAACCCCGTCAATCATGGCATTCTCTTGTACACTCATGATCAGGAAAAAGACATCCAAAGGTTCTCCAGTGCCACCTGGTTAAGGGAATTTCAAAAATTTTATTGTATTTATTTAGCCATTTTTCATGGATGAAGTTGGAGGCATTGTGGGTTTCAGTTCATTCAGGAACCATTAAATGGTGAGGAAACTCATTTCAATGAAATCTCTGGAGAAATCTCACAGGCAAGTCATCCCATAGAGTGGTCAAAAGGTCACATGAAGCCAGGCCCATTGAGGTCTTCAATGTGACGTCCATGGGTGTTCTGACTGTCAACTATGGCTGCCACATCTTTCAGAATAAAATCATGTGATATCTTAGCTGAGATTCCAAGGCTCTGTGGAAAGTCACCCTTCTTTTTTGATCTCAGTTTCCAAGGGGAAATCCAATGTGTGGCCTCCTAAAATCTGAACACAGTTCATGGCAATATTTCTCTGAGATCAGTTCCAGAACTCAGACTCTAAGGGGAATCACACCAGAGTTCAAGCCCAGGTAGACCCTGTCATCACTTCCAAGCACTACACAAATGACCACAATTAAAACCAAAACACTCCCACAAGGCCCTCATCTTCTTCCATATAGACACTCATCATAACCTGTGGCTGGAGGTTTCCATGAGGGGCTCAGCCCAAGACAGTGTACAAAATAAACTCCCTTGCCCATAATTTGCCTAAAGTCAGGGTTGCCTGGATACCCTTCCTGAGAACCAGGGGTGATCAAATAAGCCTGCCATAAATACTGCTCTGCTTCTCCAATTTGAGGCCTACTGACTCTCGGGTATAGACTCTTTATGTGAATTGGAATCATGAGAAAACCCAAGCACATATGGGCTATCATCTGCAGTGTTTTGAGAACTCATTTGACACAAAGGATCCCTATTTTCACTTGATGGAGGTTAGGAACGTTACAGAGGAAGGCGAGAGACTTCGTCCACAATGACTGCTTTTTTGGCCATTTTGGTTTTGGAAGCACACGTGGGAACTTTCTTTAGATCCATCAGGTGCTGAGAATCTATGCAACAGCCTCACACATGGCCAAGAGTCTGATGCAGACACATTCCTTTCCAAAGCAATTAAGCAAAGAGCAACAGATGATGCCCATTAATTCCCCTTGAAAACCGTTTCCTTCAGGCTTCACAAAGGAGTGGCCTGAGGCAAAGACCTTTCTGACATTCAGGGCAACAGAACAATAGATAAGCAAATGGCCCATTGCAGGGTTTCTGGAATGATATCTGAGTTTTCTGAGATGATCCCATTCCCTTCAGCTATCCAGTACATGGCCATGTCACAGAGCTTGGAGGTGGTACATATCGTGGACACAAAACCCTGAACCTATTCTGGAGAGTGGCCAGAATTCAAGAAGACATACAGGAACTTAGGAAGATAGTAGTTGTTGCCCATCCATTAGGAAAGCCACAGTCCATTCATAAATTGGGCAGGATGAATGCTGTGAAGTTTTCTACTAGACAGGACACATCCATTGATGCATTCTCTTTTCTAATGTCTACAACCACGGACACAGTGGGATAAACAGACATAGAAACACTCGCATTGTCAAAAGACTTACTAGAAACAGTCCACTCCAAATCAAACAAACCGACTTTCCTATATATTCTAAGATCATGAGACAAAACCACAAACTCACACGCACACCCACAAAGTCAACTCCTTCCCCCAAGTAGGTCTGTGACTATCCGGAGTGTCCTCTGACTGATGGGACATACTACGTTTCCCCGAAATGGGCTGTCCTATGTCACATCTGGTCTCCTTGGCCAACACTGTGAAGTTGTCAGGTGCCAGTAGTGAGACACTACCTGCTTTCTCAGGAAAGGCCCCTCTTCAGAGCTCTCCTGGAATTTGGCTATCCTCACATCAGTAGTTACACAGAAAGACCGATTCTGTCCTTGGTAAATCCAAACATGTGTGGCCACTGGGACTGGGACTGGGAATGACTCTGGGTACCTGGCTTCCTGGATCCCAAGTTCAGAGAGTTCCATCACCAAGAAAGTTATATAGGTCACTTCCTTCAGGAACTGAATGAGGTCACTGCCTTGGCAACATCTTTGTCCTAACAGTTGCTTCCAAGTGTCCCAATAGATGGAGGCTGCCCCTACTTCCTGTGACACTTTCACAAGTAAGAATGGTATATCAAACATAGGCACCCGTAAACAGCTCTCCACACAAGCCTGGTTTGGTCCATCTTCTCTACATTAAGAAGAGAGAGACTGCTTCAGACACACCCCTTCATCCTGACCTTTTTTTTTTTTTTTTTTTTGTCATGAAAGATGACTTTTGCTCTCTCAGGTCCTTCATAGCTTTCTATATCTTCCCCAGGGTTCACTTCTGCATGGACCTTTGAGGTTCTCAGCAGGTGGAAGATCTCTTACATTTCTATATAAGAACAACTTTGTCCTTGCTTTTCTGTAAAGTTAGGTTGAGGAAACAAAGTATGGTTAGGATTAATAACATGATTGATTTGGGTTAGGAATCATTCTGCTGCATGAATAATGGTATTGGGAACCTGCAATATTTATAAGGATATATAGAGGTGAAATATATGTATGAAAACACAAATCTAGGTAAGATTTGAAGCCCAAAAGGGCATTGGATCCTTGATTGGGATACTTTTCTCTGAATTATGTTGTGCACATGTGTCTCAGATAAATCTATACATAATGGCATAGGACCTTGTACCTTGGATAATTGAATGTTGAAGAGAACATCCAGTCAAAAAAGGATAGTTGGTAGGATTAGGAAGATACTTGATAGGATTAGAAAAAAGAGTCAGTATAGGATTTGGACAAAAACTTTTTTAGCAATAGGGTTTCAGGTAGACAGAAAATGTAAATGTCAGCACATTTGAAGAGTCAGTCACAATGATGAACTGGGGAAAATATGTAGGAAAGCAGATATCATTAGAGACATTAGGAAATCAGGCAAATGATGAAGTGATTGATAGGATTAGACATTTTCAACAGGCTTGAGGTTGAATACATAATCTTAGGAAGAAACAAATATGTAGTCACCAATAGGATTGACATTTGAGAGCATTAGGCAACATGGACATGGGTGATTTTCATAATCCATACTCACATTCCATTTAGGCTTTGGTACAATTGTAAGTGTGACTTTGCATTTTGTGGCCAGAATATTACTGTGATAAAATGTATATGTAGATCAGGTGACATGAGTCTTTCTTGCAGCATTTCTGGGAGCAATATTTAGAAGAGATATAAATTAGTATTGGGGCACAAATAGGTGTACCATGTGTGAATATATAATATAACAGATTCCAACTTTAGAAATTGGAATAAATTGATATCTGGAAATACACAGGAAATGTCATATTGACATACATACATTCATTCCAACCAGTTATACATCTAATGGTAATATTAGGGTTGTGGTTTATCATAAAGTGTGTGTGAGTTTTGCTTCAAAATTGATTATGGAAATCGAAAATAATGTGTTTGGAAAGAAGTCTCAATAAATAACCAGTCAAAAGCAAGGAGGAATACATGTGTCCTGAAGCAGGAAGTGATTGAATGTGTTTCAAATGTCTTTAAATTTGTGAACTTGTGGATGAAATGTATATACTATGATGTACAAAAACTGAAGAAATAGTAATGTACCAGTGTTAAATAAAAATGAACGTCAAAATACACATCATGCCCCTTTGGAATCTACTTGCATTGATGTTAAATTGGGTCAGTTACAGTAGAAATATAAGGATTTGTTTGCACCATTCAGTGAAGTGAGTTTTCAGTACTAGAAAACAAATATGTATTTCAGGTGGATGAATATTTCTGAAAATAATCGTATGAAAATTTGATTATAAAACCACATACATGAGCATGAGTGAATTATTTAGGGAGTGTATAATAGGACACATATATTTTATATTTGGAAAAATCTAGAGAATATATATATATATATATATATATATATATATATATATATATCTCACAGAGAAACATTAGAAAGTAGCAATATATATGCCAATCAAAATTCATCGTGAAATATATATCATCCACCGATCCAAAAATATTAATTTTACTGAACATGGATTTATGTATAATGTTGTTCAACTAAAAATCTCACTCATAGTTTGAATTTTCAGTTCCAAAAGCGTTTAGGAGGGGTGATCTCTTCTCATACTTTGTTTCTGCCAAGTTAGCCACCTCACAAAAATGTACGTGTGATGCCAGGTATGATTTTATACGTGCATATAAAAATACATGTGCTGAATTGGCTACAGAAAAAAGGAGACAGAAATTCACATATGTGTTAACTTTAAAAACACATGGAGTACTATTTCAACAAACAATTGACAAGATTTATAACTCCTACACTATATCATGCAAAAGGCAAGACCAACTATACACCATGCCTCCTCTGAACTGCTTGTATTAATATTATGTTTGGGTTATTTGTCTCCATCATATTAGGATTAGTAGTCAGAGTCTATTAGGGTATGGGTTACTGACAGGGATTCAGTATTTCGAATGGAAAATTGGAAAATGAATCCAATGTGTATGTAAATATGTGCTACACAAAAATCTTCCCACTCTCATCCAGAACAATACCTTGACAACACCTTCACCCCATGTAAGACACAATTAGAGGAGAAGAGTTAGAAAATCCATGAATACATATCTGGAATGGAATGCGATCAGAAGTTCACAACCTTGGAAGTGTTAGAGGAGTTTCCAAAAGTAAGGGACAGGGTAAACACTTCAAAAACATGGAGGTCTGTTGTCCTAGAGACTTCTTGAGATACTGCCTGTGAGGTTGGGCACTTGAAATATATGTTGTTGTCACGTGCTTTAGCTTCCTTTCTAGTGAAATCATCAACCTGGGTCTGCATCTATGTGACCTGGAGGACATGGTTTCTTATTTTCCATCCGTGGGTGGGCCCCTTGCTTAAGAGCTCTGGCTACTGGACAAATTTTACACAAAGAAGCCTCTAATCTGACTTTTGGGGCCCCTTGAACTATCTACTCCCCACATCACTTGAAAGATCTTTTACCTTAAAAGGGTCTTCAAACCCTCCCTACATCCAGAGTTCTGTCGCTCCTCACTTCCTTTCTGGAAAACCCTAATATTATTTTCCTCCCCTGCTCTGCACTGAACCCTGCCTCACTGCTCCCAATAACTCCCATGTCTCACACACCAACTCAAAATTGCTTGGAAAACTTAGGTGATTTCCTCCCCTGTCATTCTTCCATTTTTGAGAGACCACTCACCAAGCCTGACCTTATCTGGTTTACTGACAGCAGTTCCTTTAGGCAGAATGGAACTCATTACTCTGGATACGCTGTATTTTCAGCCACTGAGATTATAGAGGCCAAAGTTTTGCCTTCAGGAACTACAGACCAGCAGGCTGATTTTATAGCATCCACTCGTGCCTGCCTTCTAGCACAAGGCAAATCCCTCACCCTCTAAAATGATTCAAAATATGTCTTCCATATCTTATTATCCCATGCTGCAATTTGAAAGAAGCGAGGCCTACTTACCACCAAAGGTAATGCGATCACTAATTCAGCTCTTATAACCAATCTGATAGAGGCCTCCCACTTACCCACCCAGTTGGGAGATGTCCATTGTAGGTCCCATCAGAAGGACGGCTCTCTTATCACTGAGGGCAATGCCAAAGCTGACCAGGTGGCACGAATGGCTGCTACCACTTCCAATCATGGCCCCCATGGTGGACATATAATGGCCACTTTAGACAGCTCATCTGAAGCCCCCACTTCTTTCAGTAAGAACAAGCATCTTTTCAAGTTCCTTCATACTCTATTCCTTTCCAATTCTCAGTCTTTGACCCTCTTTTTACAGAGTTTCTTCTTCCTCACTCCCTCTGACAAGCCATGCTACAGAATATAGCCTCTAATTGTCAGATCTGTCAGCGGACCAACCCTCATACTCCTTTAAGGCCCAAACGTTTCCCTTCCCAACAAGCCCGGGGACACATTCCCTCTGCTGACTGGCAGGTAGACTTCACCAACATGCCCACAGTATGGCACACTAAATACCTCCTTGTCTTTGTGGACACTTTCTCTGGTTTGGTTGAGGCATTTCCCACTTCCAATAAAAAGGCTTCCACTTTAGCTTCAATCTTACTGACAGACATCATCCCCAGGTTTGGTATGCCCACTTCCCTACAATATGACAATGGCCCTGAGTTTACTTCTAGGATCACACAAAAGGTCTCTCAAGCCCTCTCCTTCAAGTGGCATTTCAACTGTCCATATTTCCCCCAGGCTTCAGGGAATGTGGAAAGGGTAAATCGTACTCTAAAGGAAGTCCTTACCAAATTGACAATGGAATTAAACATAGACTGGGTCAAACTCCTTCCCTTGGCTTTGCTTCGAATCAGAGCTCTCCCTAAGAAACCATCTTTACTGTCTCCTTTTGAGATAATGTATGAAAGACATCTTATAACCCCTGCGTTGGTCATTTCACAAGGACCTCTCACCCGAGATTTGTCTTTGCCTCTCTTGCTTCATCTCCGCTCGGAACTCTGGAAATATCAGGACTGGCTTCTTCCGGACCCAGTCTCCTCTCCAAACACTCCTCCCTTAACACCTGTTAGTCTAGTCAATTATAATACCCCAGAGGAGAAAGGGACTCTTGCCCCAAAATGGGAAGGCCCCTATCCTGTCATTCTCTGTACCCCCACCGCCGCCAAACTCTCCTTACCAGACAACCGTCTCACTCCCTGGAATCACATGTCTAGGTTGAAGCCACATCACCAGGAGGCCCCACCTGCTGACGACAGGGCCACCCCAGAGGAACTCCAAGAATCACCTCCTGAACCTCCCCTTTACTCCTGCTCTCCACACCCATCTCACCCATTTAAGTTGCGGCTCACACGGTTTTCCTTGCAGCCCAATTCCTTTTAAAGAAGGCACAATGAGCTCTCCCAACACCCTAGTCTTCTCTAACTGCTTGTTTTTTGTGCTCTGCTTATTTTCTGTGCTCTGTCAGGACTGGTCTTTACCCTCCTCACCTACCATGCATTTATTCACTCTTCGGGAACGATACTCAGAACATGGCATGCAGACGGTCCGCGGAGTGGATGCAACTACTTGCTTCATCCACAACTGCACCTCTATTTCCCTAAAATTGTCACCTTCAAGGACCTTCGTCCCTGGTAGCTGGAACTGGCCTTTCATTTGCTTCCTTTTTGATCAAACAAAAGATTATTGTCATTGGTGGCCTGAGATATATAATGGGTGCCCCTATTGGTCATGCAGGTTCCATGATGAACGTGGTAGCTATTCTTACCACTCACTCGGTTACCCTGAAGGGTGGACTTCTAGTTACATAAAGTGGCATAAAGGCTCTTCATCCAATAACAATGGATGGTATACTTTAGATAAACCTGACCACAAGGCCAAACGTTGGGGCTATGTTGAGTTTGCTGTCTATGCTCAGACAACCTCAGTCAGACCCACAGGGTGGATGACTATTGGCCGCACCCTGATTACGCCACCTAAGGCAACCATCCAGGTAGTCGAACACATTAAGGACTCAGAATCAAAACTTCGAGATCGTATCCATAGCTCATCCAAAGAGGATTCAGAGCCTTCAACCCCCTCAGGTCCCTCTCCCACATGGCTCAATTTGCTACACCAAACGTTTTGATTATTAAACTCCACCCGTCTTTCTTTGCCTACTTCTCAGTGCTTTCTCTGTGCTTCACTTAGTCGTCCACTTCTAGCAGCAGTCCCATTAGCGGCAGAAAATATTCCAGCAAAACCCTACAATTTCTCTAAAAAGGACAAACCCTACATGTGACACGTAACCCACTGTGGGAAAGTTATTCCACCAATACTTTATTTCCTTTCATCTGTTTCCACCTGCCAATAATGAATCCTTTACCCGTTTGTTCCTTGAGCTACAACACCCCATAGAGCCCTGTGTTTAGGCAACCTGAACATTTCCTCTGGTGTAATGGGTCTTTAAGTACCTCAACGATCAATGTCTCTGGCACCTGTTTCTTGGTTACTGTAGTTCCTCAGCTATCTTTGTATACTCCCACCGAATTCCGACAGTTGGCCCTACCTTCCCGCACCCGTAAGGTAGTCTTTCTGCCGGTTCTGGTAGGCCTCATTTTAACAACCTGAGTGACGAGTCTCGGACTCTCTGGTGGAGCTATAGGTCATGCTCTTTGGGCATCCAATGACCTTCAACAAAAACTGCAGGAAACACTCAATACCATGGCTGAGTCTCTGGGTTCCTTGCAGCGGCAGGTTACATCATTGGCACAAGTGGCTTTACAGAACCAAAGGGCAATTGATCTTCTCACTGCAGAAAAAGGGGTTACATGCCTATTCCTCAGAGAGGAATTTTGCTATTATGTTAATGAATCTGGGCTAATAAAAAAAAATGTTGTTAAATTGCAGGAATTATCGACCGAATTTCTCAAACATACCTCCTCCAATCCCATCATAGGGTTCTTCCAATCCTATCTTGCCATGTACTTACTACATATCTTGGGGCCCCTTATTGGGATGCTCCTTTTTGTGCTCTCTTGCCCTGCAAAATGAAGTGCCTTCAAACCCAACTGCAAAAAATTCCTAATCAAACTTTCAACCAGCTTTTGCTTAGGCACTACCAGCCTCTGATGACCGATGAACCCCCAACATCTCCAAGAGAACAGTAACTCAGTGATGAAGCTCACTACCAGGCATGATGGAATGCAATGGGTATCAGACAGCGGGAGACAACGAGCTCTGAGAACCTCTTAATCTGCCATCCTGGATTCATGAGTCTTTACCACCTTCTAAGATTTCTCATGGCCCTTGGCCTCTTCTATGTCAGTCCCCCAACATGGAACTTCTGCCAAAAAATGACATTTCCTTTAATTTTTATCTTCATTCTGTTTTTATTTTCTCTGATCTTCTTCAGGTGCTGGTGACGCCATGTCCAGGCAACGCTTCCAGTATTTCCTAGAGTCTCTGTTACAGGACCAGTGGCTGATACCAACAATCTCTTCCATCCAGGACTAGTTCCATGCCATCGACAACTTTGGCTTCAGGGAACATTCATTGACTTCACCCCTACGAAAGTAGCTGTCTATAGCCACTGGGTTTTATTTCTGGCTGCCATGATAATCCCAAACCTGCTCCATGAGCATTCCTCCACTTCTCTTTCTAGGCCCCACACCACCCCCACACAGCAGGAAGCAGCCGAATCTGACAAATGACGCCCCACTTCCTAAGAAAACAAAAAGGGTGGAATGTTGGGAAAAGAATAAATGGCAGCCATACCCCAGAGAAAAACCTCAACATGGCGCCTAAGGACTTCTTCTTCCTACCTTCTTCATTTCTGCAGTGGCGCAAAAAGTTCCCACCCTTGTGAACTCTCACGTCAGCGCCAATTTCAAATCTCACTTGTGGGGAACCTTAGCCCCAATGAGAACTAATTCCTGGGCTCTGGAGCTGATATCTGAAAGAACTTGCCAATAAACGGGTTGCTGCCATTTATCTAAGCCCTACCATCTCCCCCTTAGTTCTATATAAGCACACAGCTTTGAGCAATAAAATTGGAATTCTCCCAGTGAAGTGTCATTGCGTGGGGAATTATTTCACTCATGATCAGCAACAGGATATCCAAAGGTTCTCCAGTGCCACCTGGTCATGGGAATTTCAGAAATTTGATGGTATTTATTTAGCCATTTTTGAAGGATGAAGTTGGAGTCACTGTACGTTTCAATTAATGCAGGAACTATTATGTGGTGAGGAAGCTCATTTAAATTAAAACTCTGGAGAAATCTCACAGGCAAGGCTTCCCAAAGAGTGGCCAAAAGGTCACATGAAGCCAGGATCATTGAGGTCTACAATATGAGTTCCATATGTGTTTAGATTCTCAACTATGGCTGCCAAGTCTTTCAGAATAAAATCATGTGATATCCTGGCTGAGATTCTCACTGCACTGTGGAAAGACACCCTGGCACTCGATCTCAGTTTTCAAGGGAGGCTTCTCATGCGTGGCCTCCTAAAATCCCAACACATTTCATGGCAATACTTCTTTGAGGTAAATTCCAGAACTCAGTCTCTAAGAGGAATCATGCCAGAGTTCAAGCCCAGGTGGATCCAGTTATCTCTTCCAACCGCCAAACAAATGACCACAATTAAAACCAAACACTCCCACATGGCCCTCATCTTCTTCCATATAGACACTTATCATAACCTCTGGCTGGAGTTTTTCATGAGGGGTGCAGCCCAAGACAGTGTCAAAAATAAGCTCCCTTGCCCCTCATTTGCATAAAGTCAAGGTGGCCTGGACACCCATCCGGTGAACCAGGAGTGATCAGATAGGCTAGCTGTTAATACTGCTCTGCATCTCCAATTTGAGGCCTACTGACTGTCAGGTATAGATTCTTTATATGATTTGGAGCCATGAGAAAACCCAAAAACCTATGGGCTAGCCTCTGCAGGGCTGTGCATAACTCATTTGACCCAAAGGATCCGTATTCTCACGTGATGGTGGTCAGGAACCTTACAAATAAATGCGAGAGACTTCATTCACAATAATTGCTCTTTTGGCCATTTTGGTTTTGGATGCACACATGGGATCTCTCTTTATATCCATCAGGTGCTGAGAATCTAAGCCACAACCTCACACAGGGCCAAGAGGCTGATTTAGACACATCCCTTTCCAAAGCAATTAAGCAAAGAGCCACAGGTGGTGCCCATTCATTTTCATTTGAAAACTGTTTTCTTCAGGCTTCACAAAGGGGTGGCCTGAGGCAAAGACCTTCCTGACATTCAGGGAAACAGAACAATTGATAAGCAAAAGGCCGAAAGCATGGTTTCTCAACTGAGACTTTCTTGGTCACACTGATATCTGTGTTTTCTGAGATGCTCGCCATTCCCTTCAGCTATCCAGGACATGGCAATGTCACAGAGCTTGGAGGTGGTACATATTTTGGACACAAAACCATGAGAATATTCTGGAGAGTGGTGAGAATTCTGGAAGAAACAGGAACTTAGGAAGGTAGCAGGTGTTGCCCATGGATAAGGCAAGCTGCAGTCCATTCATAAATTGGGCAGGATGAATGCCGGGAATCTTTCTACTATACAGGACATATCAATTGTTGCATTCTATTTTCTAATGTCTACAACCACGGACACAGTGGGATACACAGACATAGAAACACTTGCCTTGTCCAACGACTTACTAGAAGAAGACCACTCCAAATCAAACAAACCGTCTTTCCTACCTATTCTCAGATCATGAGACAAAACCACAAAATCACACCCACACCCACAAAGACACCTCCTTCCCCCATGTAACTCTGTGACTATCCGGAGTTTTCTCTGAGTGGTGGGCCATACTATGTTCCCCCAAAATGGCCTGTCCTATCTCAGATCTGGTCTCCTTGGCCAACTCTGTGAAGTTGTCAGGAGCCTGCGGTGAACCACTACCTACTTTCTCAGGAAAGGCCCCTATGCAGAGCTCTCCTGGTATTTGGCCATCCTCACATCTGTAGGTACCAAGAAAGACTGACACTCTCCTTGGTAAATTCAAACAAGTGAGCCTACTGGGTCTGGGACTGGACTGGCTCCAGGTGCCTGGCTTCCTGGATCCCAAGTTAAGAGAGTTCCATCACCAAAGAAGTGAGGTAGATCACTTCTTCAGGAACTGAATGAGGTCATTGCCTTGACAACCACTTTGTCCTAACAGTTGCTTTCAAGAGTCCCATGAGATGGAGGCTGCCCCTACTTCCTGTGACACTTTCACAAGTTAGAATGGTATATAAACCATGGGCACCCGGGAACAGCTCTCCACCTAGCACTGTTTTGGTCCATCTTCTCTAAATTAAGAAGAGAGAGGCTGATTCATACACATCCCTTCATGCTGACAAGGTTGTTTGCCATAGAAGATGACTTTTCTCTCTCAGGTCTTTCGTAGCTGCCTACATCTTCTCAAGGGATCATTTCTGCATGGACCTTTGATGTTCTCAACAGCTGGAACATGCCCTACATTCCTGTATTTTAAGAGCAACCCTGTCCCTGCTGTTCTGTAAAGTTCGATTGAGAGAACAATGTATGGTTTTGGGTTAGTAACATGTTCAATTTGGGGTTAGGAATCCTTCTGCATGACGAATAATGGTATTGGGAAACTATGATATTTACAAGAATATATAGGTGAAATATAAGTATAAAAACAGATATCTATGGAAGATATGAAGTCCAGAAGGGCATTGGGCCCTTAATTGGTACACTTAGCTTTGAATTATTTAAGGGAAATTGCTTGGAAATGAAAGGAGACCCTCAGATAAATCTATATACAATGGCATAGGAGCTTGTACCTTGGATGATTAAATGTCGAAGAGAACATCCACTCAAAAAGGGATAGTCGGTAGGATTAGGAAGATAGTCAGTAGGTTTACAAAGAAGAGTGAGAATAGGATTTAGACCAAAAGTTCTTAAGCAATAGGGTTTCAGGTAGACAGTGAATGTAAATGTCAGCACAAGTGAAGAGTCAGTCACAATGATGAACAGGGGAAAATATGTAGGAAAATAGATATAAATAGAGACATTACTAAATCAGGCAAAGTATAAAGTGAGTGATAGGATTAGACATTTTCAACAGGCTTGAGGTTGAATATATAATCTTAGGAAGAAACAAAAATGTAGTCACCAATAAGATTGACATTTGAGAGCATTAGGCCACCTGGACATGGAAGGTTTTAGTAATCCATGCTCACTTTCCATTTAGGCTTTGGTACAAACTTAAGGGTGACCTTTGAATTTTTTGTACAGAATATTACTGTGATAAAATGTATATATAGATCAGGTGACATGAGTATTTCTTCCACCATTTTTTGAGGAATATTTTGAAAACGTATAAATTAGTATTGAGGGTAAAAATAGGTGTACCCTGTGTCTATGAATATAGAGATAATGCATGAATAGATCATACAGTTAATAAATAATATAACTGGTTCCCCTTTAAATAATGTATTGAATTGATATCTGAAAATATATAAGAAATCATATATTTTTTTAATTAATTTTTATTGTAGGTTGTTCAAAACATTACATAGTTCTTGATATATCATATTTCACACTTTGATTCAAGTGGGATATGAGCTCCCATTTTTACCCCATATACAGATTGCAGAATCACATCAGTTGCAGAACCATTGATTTACATATTGCCATTCTGGTGTCTGTTGTATTCTGCTGCCTTTTCTATCCTCTACTATCCCCCCTCCCCCCTCCCCTCCCCTCTTCTCTCTCTACCCCCTCTACTGTAGTTCATTTCTCCCCCTTATATTTTCCTCCTTTCCCCTCACATCCTCTTGTATGTAATTTTGTATACCCCTAAGGGTCTCCTTCCATTTACATGCAATTTCCCTTCTCTCTCCCTTTCCCTCCCACCTCTCGTCCCTCTTTAATGTTAATCTTCTTCTCATGCTCTTCGTCCCTACTCTGTTCTTAGTTACTCTCCTTATATCAAAGAAGACATTTGGCATTTGTTTTTAAGGGATTGGTTAGCTTCACTTAGCATAATCTGCTCTAATGCCATCCATTTCCCTCCAAATTCTATGATTTTGTCATTTCTTAATGCAGAGTAATACTCCATTGTGTATAAATGCCACATTTTTTTTATCCATTCGTCTATTGAAGGGCATCTAGGTTGGTTCCACAGTCTTGCTATTGTGAATTGTGCTGCTATGAACATGGATGTAGCAGTGTCCCTATAGTGTGCTCTTTTTAGGTCTTTAGGGAATAGACCGAGTAGGGGAATAGCTGGATCAAATGGTGGTTCCATTCCGAGCTTTCCAAGAAATCTCCATACTGCTTTCCAAATTGGCCGCACCAATTTGCAGTCCCACCAGCAATGTACAAGAGTATCCTTTTCCCCACATCCTCGCCAGCACTTGATGCTGTTTGACTTCCTAATGGCTGCCAATCTTACTGGAGTGAGATGGTATCTTAGGGTGGTTTTGATTTGCATTTCTCTGACTGCTAGAGATGGTGAGCATTTTTTCATATACTTGTTGATTGATTGTATGTCCTCCTCTGAGAAATTTCTGTTCAGGTCCTAGGCCCATTTGTTGATTGGGTTATTCGTTATCTCATTGTCTAATTTTTTTAGTTCTTTGTATATTCTGGATATTATGGCTCTGTCTGAAGTGTGAGGAGTAAAGATTTGTTCCCAGGACGTAGGCTCCCTATTTACCTCTCTTATTGTTTCTTTTGCTGAGAAAAAACTTTTTAGTTTGAGTAAGTCCCATTTGTTGATTCTAGTTATTAACTGTTGTGCTATGGGTGTCCTATTGAGGAATTTGGAGCCCGACCCCACAGTATGTAGATCATAGCCAACTTTTTCTTCTATCAAATGCCATGTCTCTGATTTGATATCAAGTTCCTTGATCCACTTTGAGTTAATTTTGTGCATGGCGAGAGAAAGGGATTCAGTTTCATTTTGTTGCAAATGGATTTCCAGTTTTCCCAACACCATTTGTTGAAGATGCTATCCTTCTTCCATTGCATGCTTTTAGCCCCTTTATCGAATATAAGATAGTTGTAGTTTTGTGGATTGGCTTCTGTGTCCTCTATTCTGTACCATTGGTCCACCCGCCGGTTTTGTTACCAGTACCATGGTGTTTTTGTTACTATTGCTCTGTAGTATAGTTTGAAGTCTGGTATAGCTATCCCGCCTGATTCACACTTCCTGCTTAGCATTGTTTTTGCTATTCTGGGTCTTTTATTTTTCCATATGAATTTCATGATTGCTTTCTCTATTTCTACAAGAAATGCCGTTGGGATTTTGATTGGCATTGGATTAAACCTATAGAGAACTTTTGGTATTATCGCCATTTTGATGTTGTTACTTCTACCTATCCATGAACAGGGTATATTTTTCCATCTTCTAAGATCTTCTTCTATTTCTTTCTTTAGGGTTCTGTAGTTTTCATTGTATAAGTCTTTCACCTCTTTTGTTAGGTTGATTCCCAAGTATTTTACTTTTATTGAGGATATTGTGAATGGGGTGGTTGTCCTCATTTCCATTTCAGAGGATTTGTCGCTGATATACAGTAATGCCTTTGATTTATGCGTGTTGATTTTATAGCCTGCCACTTTGCTGAATTCATTTATTAGCTCTAATAGTTTCTTTGTAGACCCTTTTCGGTCTGCTAGGTATCGAATCATGTCATCTGCAAATAGTGATAATTTGAGTTCTTCTTTTCTATTTTTATGCCTTTATTTTTTTTCGTCTGTCTAATTGCTCTGGCCAGTGATTCGAGAACTATGTTGAACAGAAGTGGTGAGATAGGGCATCCCTCTCTTGTTCCAGATTTTAGAGGGAATGCCTTCAGTTTTTCTCCATTCAGAATGATGCTAGCCTGAGGCTTAGCATAGATTGCTTTTACAATATTGAGGTATGTTCCTGTTATCCCTAGTTTTTCTAGAGTTTTGAATATAAAGGGATGCTCTACTTTGTCGAATGCTTTTTCCACATCTATCGAGATGATCATATGGTTCTTATTTTTAAGCCTATTGATGTGGTGAATAACATTTATTGATTTCCGTATATTGAACCAACCTTGCATCCCAGGGATAAATCCTACCAGATCATGTTGCACAATTTTTTTGATATGTTTTTGTATCCGGTTCGCCAGAAGTTTATTGAGGATTTTTGCATCTAGGTTCATTAGAGATATTGGTCTGTAGTTTTCTTTCTTTGAAGTGTCTTTGTCTGATTTAGGAATCAGGGTGATGTTGGCCTCATAGAATGAATTTGAAGTTCTCCCTCTTTTTCTATTTTCTGAAATAGCTTGAAAAGTATTGGTATTAGTTCCTCTTTAAAGGTTTTGTAAAACTCTGCTGTATACCCATCCGGTCCTGGGCTTTTCTTAGTTGGTAGTCTTTTGATGGTATCTTCTATTTCCTCAATTGATATTGGTCTGTTAAGGTTGTCAATATCCTCCTGACTCAATCTGGGCAAATCATATAACTTAAGAAATTTATCGATGCCTTCACTATCTTCTATTTTGTTGGAGTATAAGGATTCAAAATAATTTCTGATAATCTTCTGTATTTCTGAAGTGTCTGTTGTGATATTGCCTTTTTCATCCCGTATGCTGGTAATATGAGTTCTCTCTCTTCTTCTCTTCGTTAGCGTGGCTAAGGGTCTGTCGATTTTTTTTATTTTTTCAAAGAACCAACTTTTAGTTTTGTCAATTTTTTCTATTGTTTCTTTCGTTTCGATTTCATTAATTTCAGCTCTGATTTTAATTATTTCTTGTCTTCTACTTCTTTTGCTGTTGTTTTTCTCTTCTTTTTCTAGGATTTTGAGTTGAAGTATTAGATCATTTATTTGTTGGTTTTTTCTTTTTTTAAGGAATGAACTCCAAGCAATAAATTTTCCTCTTAGAACTGCTTTCAATGTGTCCCATAGATTCCAATATGTTGTGTCTGTGTTTTCATTTATCTTTAAGAATTTTTTAATTTCCTCCTTGATGTCTTCTATAACCCATTGATCATTCAGTAACCTATTGTTCATTCTCCAAGTGATGCATGATTTTTCCTTATTTCTTTTATCGTTAATTTTCAATTTCATTCCATTATGATCAGTTAAGATGCATAGTATTATCTCTACTCCTTTATAATATCTAAGAGTTGCCCTGTGACATAATATATGATCTATTTTTGAGAAGGATCCATGTGCTGCTGAGAAAAAAGTGTAACTGCTTGATGTTGGGTGGTATATTCTATATATGTCAGTTAAGTCTAGGTTATTAATTGTGTTATTGAGCTCTATAGTTTCCTTATTCAACTTTTGTTTGGAAGATCTGTCCAGTGGTGAGAGAGGTGTGTTGAAGTCTCCCATGATTATTGTATGGTGGTCTATTAGACTCTTGAACTTGAGAAGTGTTTGTTTGATGAACATAGCTGCACCATTGTTTGGGGCATATATATTTATGATTGTTATGTCTTGTTGGTGTATGGTTCCCTTGAGAAGTATGTAGTGTCCATCTTCATCCCTTTTGATTAACTTTGGCTTGAAATCTATTTTATTTGATATGAATATGGACACTCCTGCTTGTTTCCGAAGTCCATATGAGTGATATGATTTTTCCCAACCTTTCACCTTCAGTCTAAGTATGTCTTTTCCTATCAAATGCGTCTCCTGAAGGCAGCATATTGTTGGGTCTTGTTTTTTGATCCATTCTACTAGCCTGTGTCTCTTAATTGGTGAGTTTAAGCCATTAACATTTAGGGTTATTATTGAGATATGGGTGTTCTTCCAGCCATATTGGTTTATTTATGTTACTAAACATGGTTTGTTTTCCTCTTTGATTATTCCCCCCCCCTTCACTGTACTACCTCCCACTGTTGGTTTTCATTGACATTTTCCATTTTCTCTTCCTGTAATATTTTGCCGAGGATGTTTTGAAGAGATGGTTTTCTAGCTGCAAATTCTTTTAACTTTTGTTTATCATGAAAGGTTTTAATTTCATCTTCCATCCTGAAGCTTAATTTCACGGGATACACAATTCTTGGTTGTAACCCATTTTCTTTTAGTGTATGAAATATGTTATTCCAGGATCTTCTAGCTTTCAGAGTCTGTGTTAAAAGATCAGCTGTTATCCTGATTGGTTTACCCCTAAATGTAATCTGCTTCCTTTCTCTTGTAGCTTTTAAAATTCTCTCCTTATTCTGTATGTTGGGCATCTTCATTATAATGTGTCTAGGTGTGGATCTCTTATGATTTTGCACATTCGGCGTCCTGTAGGCTTCTAGGATTTGGGATTCTGTCTCATTCTTCAAGTCTGGGAAGTTTTCTCGTATTATTTCGTTGAATAGATTGCTCATTCCTTTGGTTTGGACCTCAATACCTTCCTGTATCCCAATGACTCTTAAGTTTGGTCTCTTTATGTTATCCCATATTTCTTGAATGTTCTGCTCATGGTTTCTTAACAGCTTTGCTGAGCTGTCTATGTTCTTCTCCAGTTGAAATACTTTGTCTTCATTGTCTGATGTTCTATCTTCTAAGTGTTCTACTCTGCTGGTAGTATTCTCAATTGAGTTTTTATGTTGGTTTATTGTTTCCTGAATTTCCAGGATTTCTGTTTGTTTGTTTTTTATAACCTCTATCTCCCTGAATAATTGATCTTTTGCTTCTTGGATTTGTTTATGTAATTCATTGTCGAAGTGGTCGAAGTGGTCTTTCATTGTCTGATTTTGCTGTCTAATGTCTTCCTTGAGACTCCAGATCATCTGAAGCATGTATATCCTGAATTCTTTATCTGACATTCCATCTGCTGCAGATATTACCTCTTCTAAAGTTGAATTGACCTGCATTGCTTGTGGTCCTTTTTTTCCTTGTCTTTTCATACTGATCGCGTTTCTTTCTGCTTGGTGAAACTGTTGTGTTATTGATTTTTCCCCCTATATATTTATATTGCTTTAGTATAGCTGCATCGTCTCCCTTGCAGGCTTTGGCGGTGGTTCTGCCCCTCCTTCAATTGAGGCAATGTGCCTACCACGCCGGGAGGCCGCTGTGCCTCTACTTTCGATGGGCCTGTTCTTTCGGTGGTCACAGGTCTGCCTACCTTGCAGGAGTGAGCAGCGGTTTTGCCCCTCCGCTGGCCACTAGGCCTGTTCTGTCTGTCGGTTGCAGGTATGTCTACCTAAAAGGCGCTGGTGGCGGCTCTGCCCCTCTCCCAACCGGGGTGATGTATCTGGCGGGCCACTGGGCCTGTTTTGTCGGTGGTCACGGTTCCGCCTACATTGCACGTGCGTGGAGCAGCTGTGTCCCTCTGAGAGTTGCTGAGCCTGACCTGCCGGTGGATGGCAAGTCTGCCTACCTTGCAGGCGCAGGGGTGGCTCTGCCGCTCCGCGGGTCACTGGGCCTGATCTGCTGGTGAGTTGCAGGTCTGCCTAACTTGCAGGCGCCCGGCGGCTCTGCCCCTCCCCCAACCGGGGCGGGGCGATGTGTCTGGCCGGCCGCTGGGCCTGTTCCGTTGGTGGTCATGGTTCAGCCTACCTAGCAGGCACGTGGGGCAGCTGTGTCCCTCCGCAGTTTTTTGGGCCTGACGTGTCGGTTGGTCGCAGGTCTGCCTACCTTGTAGGCTCGGGGGGTGGCTCTGCCGCTCTGTGGATTGCTGTGCCTGTTCTGCTGGTGGGTCGCGGGTCCGCCTACCTTGCAGGCACCCGGTGCCTCTTCCCCTCCCCCAACCGGAGCTATGTGTCTGGCGGTCCACTGGGCCTCTTTTGTCGGTGGTCACGGTTCCGCCTACCCTGCACGCGCGTGGAGCAGCTGGGTCTCTCTGAGAGTTGCTGGGCCTGACCTGTCGGTGGGTGGCAAGTGCGCCTACCTTGCAGGCCCAGGGGTGGCTCTGCCGCTCCGCGGGTTGCTGGGCCTGATATGCTGGTGAGATGCAGGTCTGCCTAACTTGCAGGCGCCCGGCGGCTCTGCCCCTCCCCCAACCGGGGTGGGGCAATGTGTCTGGCCAGCCTCTGAGCCTGTTCTGTTGGTGGTCAGCGTTCTGCCTACCTAGCAGGCTCGTGGGGCAGCTGTGCCCCTCTGCAGTTTCTTGGGCCTGACCTGCCGGTGGGTGGCAAGTGCGCCTATCTTGCAGGCCCGGGGGTGGCTCTGCCGCTCCACAGTTGCTGGGCCTGATCTGCTGGTGAGTCGCAGGTCTGCCTACCTTGCAGGCGCCCGGCTACTCTGCCCCTCCCCCAACCGGGGCGGGGCGATGTATCTGGCCGGCCTCTGGGCCTGTTCTGTCGGTGGTCAGGGTTCTGCCTACCTAGCAGGCTCGTGGAGCAGCTGTGCCCCTCCGCAGTTTGTTGGGCCTGACCTGCCGGTGGGTGGCAAGTGTGCCTACCTTGCAGGCCCGGGGGTGGCTCTGCCGCTCCGCGGTTGCTGGGCCTGATCTGCTGGTGATTCGCAGGTATGCCTAACTTGCAGGCGCCCGGCGGCTCTGCCCCTCCCCCAACCTGGGCGGGGCGATGTGTCTGGCCGGCCGCTGGGCCTGTTCTGTTGGTGGTCACGGTTCAGCCTACCTAGCAGGCACGTGGGGCAGCTGTGCCCCTCCGCAGGTTTTTGGGCATGACCTGCCGGTAGGTCACAGGTCTGCCTACCTTGTAGGCTCGGGGGGTGGCTATGCCGCTTTGTGGATTGCTGTGCATTTTCTGCTGGTGGGTCGCGGGTCCGCCTACCTTGCAGGCGCCCGGTGGCTCTGCCCCTCCCCCAACCGGAGGGATGTGTCTGGCGGTTCACTGGGCCTGTTTTGTCGGTGTTCACAGTTCCGCCTACCTTGCACACGCGTGGAGCAGCTGTTTCATTAGTGCCTGGGCACACTCTTCTTGTTGGCCTCCCTCAGGCCCTAAGTTTGTAGAGCTTGGGGCTGAGAAACCCCAGCCAATTTGCTTACCTTCTGGTAGCCACGCCCCCATATCTGGTGCAAGAGACCTCAGTTGTCAGCACTGGTGGGAGCGGTAGCCGTGAGTCCCACGCCGAGGCAAGTCGGTGCAAGAGACCTCAGTTGTCAGCACTGGTGGGAGCGGTAGCTGGGAGACCCGCGCCGCGCAGCTACCGCCGGCTCCTGTGCCAGTGCTGCCTCCGGGTTTTCTTGACTACCACGCCGGCAGGTCGCTGGACCTGTTACGGGCCCGGGCGGCGGCTCTGTTCGGCCCCTCTGGCCTCCACAGTATTCAGCAGGACCCGGACTGAGAAACAGTTTCCGCGGGTTCTTTATCACCGGGCCAAAACAGTTCCGGGAGCCAGAATTCGGCCTCTCCGGACTTGGTGCATGCTCCGACAGGAGCAGGCTCCAAGAAGCAGTTTCAGCGGGTTCTATAGCCCTGGGCCAGAGCAGCTCCGGGAGCCGGAACTCCGACACTCCGGGCTCGGTGCGTGTTCTGATAGGAGCAGGCTCCAAGAAGTAGTTTCCGCGGGTTATTTAGCACTAAGTCTGAGCAATTTGTCTGCGAGATGCAGACAATTGTCAGCCTGAAATTACCTGTTCTATAGCTTAAAGAGCTGCAATCAGTCGAAAACAAGGATGGTGACGTCAGCTCTCCAAGATGGTGGCCGCTGGCTTCCTCCGTGGTCTGACCGGTGTGGAGAACCAACCTGGACCGTTTCCTTTCCCTGTCTCCAACCCAGAATTCAGCTCCGAGCTCAGCAAATGCCTAGCTGGCAGGAGCCCACAGAATCAGCATTGCTGTATCTCTGCGCCACCAGCCTGTCATTTCCCAGCGCGCGCCGCAGACTCCAGCCATGGGGTGATCTGCCGAACAAGCAGCGCTCCATACAGACGGACAGATCGCTCGCATTTGAGCCCCTGAAGCTGATCCTCGTGCGATGAAAATCCTTCCACTAGGTTTTGGAGCACCCCAATTTTGCTGGAAATTCCTAACAAGATAGCTTTTAGCCGTTCTAACTCGTCATTTTCCCTCACAGTGACGCAGTACACGGAGTTACTGCACTCCCTTTGCGGCCATCTTGCCTCTCAAGAAATCATATATTGATATAGAATCATTCATAACAACTAGTTATACATCTAATTGTAATCCTAGGCTTATGGTTTATCATGAAGAGTGTGTGAGTTTTGCTTCAAAAGTGATTATGGAAATCAAAAATAATGTGTTTTGAAAGAAGTCTCATGAAAAGACCAGTTTGAAACATGGCGGAACACGTGTTTTCTGAAGCAGAAAGTGATTGAAAGTGAAATATATGCCTATAAATTTGTGAACTTGTGGATGAAATATATATCCTATAATGTGCATAAACTGAAGAAATAGTAATGTACCAGTGTTGAAATAAAAATGACCTTCAAAATACTTATCATGTCCCATAGGAATCTACTTGCATTGATGTGAAACTGGATCAGTTACTGTAGAAATATTAGGATTCATATGCACCATTCACTGAAGTTAGTTTTCAATACTAGGAAAAAAATATGTATATCAGGTGAATGAATATTTCTGAGAAAAATCTTGTGAAAAGTTTTTTATAAATCCACATACATATTCATGAATGAATTTAGGGAGTGTATAATAAGACACATATATTAAATATTTTGAAATATCTGGAGAGAATATATATATATATATATATATATATATATATATATATATATAACCACACACAGATTTTAAAAATTAGCAATATATATGCCAATCAAATTACACCGTGAAATACATATCATCCACAGATCCAAAAATATTCATTTTACTGGATATGGATTTATGTATAACTTTTTTCAACTAGGAAGCTCACCCATAGTTTGAATTTTCAGTTCAAACAGCGTTTAGGAGGAGTGATCTCTTCTCACACTTTGTATCTGCCAAGTTATGTAACTCACAAGAATGTTCGTGTGATACCAGGTAGGATTCTAAATGTGCATATAAAAATACATGTGCTGAATAGAATACAGAGAAAGGGAGACAGGAATTCACATATTTGTTAACTGTAAAAGCACATGGAAAACTATTTCAACAAAAAATTTACTAGATTTATAACTCCTACCCTATATAATGCAAAAGGCAAGTCCAAGTATACAACGTGCCTCCTCTGAACTGCTTGTATTTCTATTCTGTTTCGGTTATTTTTCTCCATCATATTAGGATTAGTATTCAGAATCTAGTAGGGTATGTGTTAGTGTCAGGGATTCAGTATATCAAATGTAAAATAGAAAAATGAAACCAATGTGTATGCAAATATGTGCTAAACAAAATCTTCCCACTCTCATCCAGAACAATTCCTTGACATTTCCTTCCCCCAAAGTAAGACACAATTAGAGGAGTAGAGTAATAAAATCTGTGAATAATATGCTCAGGAGTTTACAACCTTGGAAGTGGTAGAGGAGTTTTCCTAGTATGGGACAGGATAAAAACTCCATATATATGGAGCTCTGCTGGCCTAAATACTTCTTGAGAAACTGCCTCTGAGTTTGGGCACTTGAAATATATGTTTTTGTCAGGAGCTTTAGCTTCTTTCTAGTGAGACCATCAAAGCTGTGTCTGCATCTATGTGACCTGGAGGACATGATTTCTTATTTTCCAATGAACATGAGGCAGCAGTGCTGAATTCTCTCTTTGTAAGTAAACTGTGGCCACTGGGGGCTAAGGGTATTCCCATGTGGACTGGGAAGCCATTTGGTCATCCTCCACTTTTCGTGGTGTTTCTTGCTGCTGCACTGGGACTTTGGCATTTGCTTCATGAAATAAAAGAAGTTCAACTGGGACACAGTTCTGGAGGCAATTCTTTCATGTGTGGTTGGTCAGGGTCTGCAGGAGAATGCACCAACCAGGCTTCTATCCCACATAGCTTGGCCACATGTCTATAGCAACCTGATTCTGAACATTGCCCGGAAACATCTCCATATAACAAGAAGCCTTTACATGGAAGGGTCTGCTGGCTGCACCATGTCAGTCACAAGCCATTTGGAAGCCAATGGCAGATCCACATGGCCCCACCACAAATTTTTTATCACACATCTGCCTACCACTGCTCTAGGCCCACTGCTCAGCAGGTTCCAACATACTGGCATCTCTGTTCTACACCATTTTCATGAAACCCACTCAATCAAGGCACTGTCTTGCATATTTACGATCAGCAACAGGACATCCAAAGTTTCTCCAGTGCCACCTGGTCATGGGAATTTCAAAAATTTCATGGTATTTATCTAGGCATTTTTCAAGGATGACGTTGCAGGCACTGTGGGTTTCAATTCATTCAGGAACCATTAAATGGTGAGGAAGCTCATTTCAATGAATGCTCTGTAGAACTCTCACAGGCAAGGCTTCCCAAAGAGTGGCCAAAATGTCACATGAAGCCAGGCCCATTGAGGTCTACAATGTGACGTCCATGGGTGTTGTGACTCTCAACTATGGCTGCCTAGTCTTTCAGAATTAAATCATGTGATATCCTGGCTGAGATACCCAGGGCTCTGTGGAAAGCCAACCTGGGCCTAGATCTCAGTTTCCAAGGGTGATTCTCATGGGTGGACTCCTAAAATCCCAACAAAATTCATGGCAATACTTCTCTGAATTCAGTCTCTAAGGGGAATCACACCAGAGTTCAAGCCCAGGTGGTCCAGGTCATGTCTTCATACTGGACACAAATGACCAAATTTAAAACCAAAACCCTCCCATATGGCCCTCATCTTCTTCCATATAGACACTAATCACAACCTCTGGCTGAAGGTTTCCATGAGTGGCGGAGTCCAAGAGAGTGTCCAAAATAACTCCCTTGCCCCTCATTGGCGTAAATTCAGGGTGGTCTGGACACCCTTCATGTGAAACAGGAGTGATCAAATATGCTAGACGTTAATACTTCTATGCTTCTCCAATTTGTGGAAAACTGAGTGTCAGGTATATATTTTTATGTGATTTGCAGTCATGAGAAATCACAAGCACCTCTGCAGGTCTTTGAAGAACCCATTTCACCCAAAGGATCCCTATTCTCACTTGATGGAGTTCAAGAACTTTAAAGAGGAAGGCGACAGACTTCATCCACAAGGACTGCTTTTTGGCCGTTTTGGTTTTGGATGCACACATGGGATCTCTCTTTACATCCACCAGGTGCTGAGAATCTAAGCCACAACCTCACACAGGGCCAAGAGGCTGATTCAGACACATCCCTTTCCAAAGCAATTAAGCAAAGAGCCACAGGTGATGCCCATTCATTTCCATTTGAAAACTGTTTTCTTTAGGCTTCACAAAGGGGTGGCCTGAGGCAAAGACCTTCCTGACATTCAGGGGAACAGAACAATAGGTTAGCAAATGGCCCAAAGCAGTGTTTCTCCACTGAGACTTTCCTGGTCACACTGATATCTGAATTTTCTGAGATGCTCACCATTCCCTTCAGCTATCCAGTACATGGCCATGTCACAGAGCTTAGAGGCGGTACTTATCTTGGTCACAAAATCATGAGCCTATTCTGGAGAGTGGCCAGAATTCAGGAAGAAAACAGGAACTTAGGAAGATAGCAGGTGTTACCCATCCATAAGGCAAGCCGCATTCCTTTCATACATTGGGCAGAAAGAATTCTGGTAAGCTTTCTACTAGCCTGGACACATCCTTTGATGCATTCTCTTTTCTAATGTCTACAACCATGGACACAGTGGGATACACAGACTTAAAAACACTCGCCTTGTCAAATCACTTGTTAGAAATCGTCCACTCCAAACCAAACAAACTGCCTTTCCTACCTATTCTCAAAACATGAGACAAAATCACAAACACACACTCACACCCACAAAGTCACCTCCTTTCCCAAAGTAGGTCTCTGACTATCGGGTGTGACCTCTGACTGGTGGGCCGTACTATGTTCCCATCAAATGGCCTGTTCTGTCTCAGATCTGGTTTCCTTGGCCAACTCTGTGAAGTTGTCAGGAGACAGCGGTGAGCCACTTCCTGCTTACTCAGGAAAGGCCACTCTTCAGAGCTTTCCTGGCATTTGGCCATCCTCACATCAGTAGATACCAAGAAAGACTGACTCTGTCCTTGGTAAATCAAAAGAAGGGAGACCACTGGGACTGGGCCTGGGACTAGATTTGTGTGCCTGGATGCCTGGATCCCAAGTTCAGAGAGTTCCATCACCAAGAATGTGAGGTGAGGTCACTTCCTTCAGGAACTGAATGAGGTCAATGCCTTGGCAAGCACATTGTCCTAACATTTGCTTCCAAAGGTCCCATGAAATGGAGGCTGTCCCTAATTTTTTTGACACTTTCACAAGTTAGAATGGTATATCAAATATTGGTAACCAGGAACAGCTCTCCACAGAGGCCTCGTTTTGTCCTTCTTCTCTACATAAAGAAGAGAGAGGCTGATTCAGACACATCCCTTCATGCTGACCAGGTTGTTTGCAATGAAAGATGACTTTTGCTCTCTCAGTTCCTTCATAGGTGCCTACAACTTCTCTAGGGATCATTTGCGCATAGACCTTTGAGTTTCTCAGCAGTTGGAAGATCCCCTACATTCCTGTATTTTAAGACCAACTCTGTCCTTGCTCTTCTCTAAAGTTAGATTGAAGGAACAGTGTATGGTTAGGGTTAATAACAGGTTTGATTTGGAATAGAAATCATTCTGCTGGATGAATAATGGTATTGGGAATCTGCGATATTTTCAAGAATATATAGGTAAAATATAGGAATCTGAAAACAGAAATCTAGGTAAGATTTGAAGCCCAGAAGGGCATTGGGCCCTTGATTGCGGTATTAAGCATAGGACCTTGTAACTTGGATGATTGATTTTCAAAGAGAACTTCCAGTCAAAATGGATAGTCAGGAGTATTAGGAAGATAGTCGGTATGTTTATAAAGGAGAGTGAGTATAGGATTTGGACCAAAAGTTCTTTAGCTATAGGGTTTCGGGTATTGAGTGAATGTAAATGTCAGCACATGTGAAGAATTAATCACAGTGATGAACTGGGGAAAATATGTAGGAATGCAGATATCAATAGAGACTTTAGGAAATCTGGCAAAGTATAGTCGGTAGTGAAATGTTAATAAAATAGATTCTTGTCACTTCCTGTTTTTCTGTATGCTTAATAAAACACTGTTGAAATCTTGAGAAGTGTTTTCTAAACTTTTTCCCAGAATGTGCTGTCCCCAACAGCCAAACTTCAGAATGTACTCCCTCACCCAGTTGCACGCAAACTGCTCACCCGCCCAGGCCCATCAATAAACTTTCCTCCCTGCCCTCTTCAAGGAAAGTATATAAGCTCTGCTTAAGCTGTTCTCAGGGTTCTCTGCTCTATTCAAATGAGCTCTGAGCCCCAGCATGCTGGACCCCCAATAAACCCTTTGTTTTTGCATGAGAGAGTCTCTTAGTGGTCTCTTCCCCCAATGCTCTTCCGATCTTTATATATGGAGGTTCCACCGAAATCCAGCAGTGGTGAACTAGAGACCCCAATGGGCTACTCTCAGGGTAAGTAAGGCGCCTCTTTCTGGTTTCAGGTTTCAGGTTAGGGCTTGGCAAAATGGCTGTCGATGAAGTGTGTGAGCTCTCTTTGATGGTGGCTGGCAGACGTGTCACAGAGCCACAAGCCAAGTCCCTGGGGGAGGCCACAGAGGACTCGGGAATCGAGGAATAATAGTCCCCTTGACTCAGTGATACTTTGTTTCAGATTCGGTATTGCCAGCCCATCGGGTTTTGCCGCCTGCTCAGTCTTGGTCTCAGTGTTGGACGTCCATTGCCTGTCTTTATTGTTTTCTCTTGTCTGTGTCCTGTGTCGTTGTTTTTACTGTTTGTGTATCTTTCATTATGGGACAGATCACTTCAATGCCTCTGTCCCTGACCCTTGATCTATGGACCAAAGTCCGCTTAAGGGCTCAGAATGTTTCTTTTTCAGTAAAACACTGGACCTGGCAGACTCTGTGTGCCACAGAATGGCCCACCTTTGGATTCGGATGGCCCCTAGAAGGATCTTTCTACTTACCACTAATTTAAAAAGACAGAGATATTGTCTTACAGCCAGGGCCACATAGCCATACTGATAAACAGGAATATACCTTAACTTGGCAGGACCTCTGCAAATCTCCTCTTCCGTGGGTGAAGCCTTTCCTTGCTGTGTCCCCGTTCCTACTCCTTCCCCCATGATCTCTCAACCCCTCTGCTCCTCCTCCTCCTCCACCCTCTGTTCTCCCTGAGTCACAAGATTTGACTCTACTGGACTCTCCTCCCCTTCCTTATCTTCTACCCTTGTCCCACAACCCCCAACACCCTCTAAGTGATTCTCCAGCTGCTGACTCAGCCTCTCCGCAATTGGAGGACGCTAAGCCAGCCCAGGGCCCTCCAGATAACTCCCCTGCGTCACACACAGCCCCTCCTCCCCTGGAGGAAGCTGGACTTGCTAAAGGAACTCGCTGGTGGCAAATGATTGAAAACCCTGGAACTCCCGTGTTGCTTCCCTGCATCCCTAAGGGCCAATGATTGACGATGGCCATGGGGAAAAAAATGGAAGCCTACCAGTATTGGCCTTCTCCTCTTCAGACCTATATAAATGGAAAAATAACAATCCCCCTTTTACCGAGGACCCAACCTGGCTCTCAGGTCTGGTGAAGTCATTGATGTTTTCACACCAACCTACTTGGGATGACTGCCAACAACTCCTAGGCACTCTCTTCATGACAGAGGAACAAAAGAGAATCCTCCTGGAGGCTAGAAAAAAGTATCCTCGGACCAAATGCGTGACCGACACAACTTCCCAACATATTCAAAGCCGGCTTTCTCTTGAAACGACCCAACTGGGACCCCAACACCTTTGAAGGTAGGGAGCATCTGTCCACTTATCGCCGGGCTCTAATAGTGGGTATCTTAGTGGCCGCTAGGTGACCAACTAATTTGGCCAAGGTAAGAGAGATTATTTAAGGGCCTGATGAATCTCCCTGTATGTTCCTAGAGATAATTATGTAGGCATATAAGAGACATACTCCTTTCGATCCTCAGGCAGAGGACCAAAAGGCATCTGTCACAATGGCCTTTATTGGGAAAGCTGCCCTGGATATTAAAAGAAAGTTACAATGCTTAGATGGATTACAAGATATGACTTTGAGGGATTTAGTCAGAGAACCCGAGAAGGTATACTTTAAGAGAGAAACTGAGGAAGAGAAGGGAGCTGAGTGAGGATAAAAGAAACAAAAGACAGACTAAGGCATTGACTAAGGTCCTGGTCACAACAACAAATAGGCCAGAAACTAAGAAACAGAGAGACAGGAAGGGATACCTGGGCACACACTAGAGGCCACCCCTGGCCTCAGATCAATGTGCCTACTCTAAAGAAAAAGGACACTGGGCCAAAGAGTGCCCTAGAAAGAGACAGCCATGCCAGCCAGATATTCTGACTCTGGAGGAATACTAAGAAAGTCCGGGCTCAGATCCTCTCCCTGACCTCAAGGTAACTTTTGAAATGGAGGGGAACACAATAAACTTTGAAGTAGATACAGGGGCAATATACTCAGCCCATAAGGCCCATTGGGCCCTCTACCGAATAAAAGGTCTCTAATTCAAGAGTCTAACAGAAGTAAATATCGGGCTTTGACAACTAAGAGGACCATGGACCAGGGAAAAGGAAAAATCCATCACTCCTTCCTAGTAATCCCAGAATGCCTGGCCCCATTGATGGGCAGAGTTCTGCTCACCAAGCTCTGGGCCAAAATAACTTTTAACCCTGAAGGCCCCCAAGTGGAATTTTTTAATCCTTCAGTAACTACTCCTATAATCATGGCTCTAACTATGTCAGTAGCAAATGTTCATCAACTCACTCACCTTTGTTCAAAGAAACTGCATTCATTCGTGAAGGATCAAGAACACAGTTTTCCACTAACCTACTCACAGCAAAAGGAAATAACTGAATGGGTAACAAAAGCCTGTCAGGTCCATTAATTGGTTAAAGCTTACACTTCCAAGCTTCCTGCAGGAAAGCACCTATGAGGAACCAGACGAGGACAATTCTGGGAAGTGGACTTTACTGAAATTAAGCCAGTAAGGTATGGACTTAAATAACTCCTAGTCTTTGAACATACATTTTCAGGATGTATTGAAGCCTTCCCCACACACACAAAAAAAAGAAATAAAAAAGAAGAAAAAAGAAATATCGCAAATGGTTGTAAAGAAGATCCTGGAAGATATTTATTCTCCCCTTGACGACCAGTAGTCTTAACCCTCATCAGCCCCTTAAGCTGCGATGGCTGATCACAAATCCTACTGGACACGAAGTATGGCCTATCTCGAATACAGCCCCCTTACGAACCTGGTGGCCATCTCTCCACCCAGTCATTTGTCAGCTGGCTATAGGTCTTTCCTATTGGGATATCCCTGATTAACAGGATCCCACTAAAATTCCATTAAATCCCTTCCGTACCATAGATAATGGAAACAAACATTATAGATGTAGGGACACGTGAGCCAGATGCAGGTTGGCTAGCCTAGATTACTATGTTTGCCCGGCAGACTATCAAAGCCACAAACAGTCACGGCTGTGGGGGGGGAGAGCAGACTTCTATTGTAAGTCATGGGGATGTGAGCATACAGGGACTGTCAGATGGAACCCAAACTCCTCATCAAATTCTGTACACAGCATTGGCCATATTACGAATTAGATAACCAAAACCGATGGCCCCCAGAGGGGTCTCTAGATCCTCAAATTCTGTGTGACCTTTTTAAGTTCTGCAAGTGCTCAAAAGGGTGAAAGGAGATTCCGCTATGTGGAGGCCTTCTCTCTCCTTTGCTCACATCCTGAACTATGCTTCTCCAATAGATGCTCACCCTCAGCCTTGTGCTCTAGACTCTCTGCTGTCACTCCCACCTCAGCAACTTGATTTCTCCCCTCCAATATCTAGATCAAAAACCCAAATCTCGACTGGTTCTCAGACCATTGCTCCCTTGCTGAGGTTGCAGGTACTGAGGTACCACTCCATTCACTCACTCCTCTCCTCTCCTGTCAGTGCCCGCACCGGGTCCCACCCAGTCCTCTTACCACCTAATGGAAAGCTCAAACCCGCTGAGAAGAATCCTCAGACCCTAATACAAGATGTAATGAAAATGGCCTTTAATGTTGCTTTGTCATCACTAAAAACAGGTTACTAAGAATTTAAAGTCCCTCACAGGCTTTTTGGAATCTCACTCCCGTCTTCCCCTCTGTTCTATCTGTTCTACTGCTCAAGTTTTTGTTGCTATTAAGATCCCAAAGCCCTCTCCCAATATTCTTTTACATCTCTCCTTCCTCATTCTCAGATCCACAGAGCTGCTCTTATTTCTGCCTTCCAAATTGTCCCCCTCTGTACCAGGCCCACAGAAAAGTCTTAACTGACCTTCTCCAGAAGTCTTCACCATGGCTGATTTAGGACTTTCAGCAAAAGAGTCCCTATAAAAGAGTTCACTGTAGATAAACTTCCTATTTTTGTGTTGCCCTGGTCTCCTTGGCAACTGGCTAAAAAATTAAGCACTCCTGATCTAGACACACCCTTACTAGTTTTTCACAAAATATTTGAAAAAAAGTCCTCTGGCCTTGAGCTGGGGCTTCACAGAGATGGCTACATTTCTAAGATAAAGAAGTTACAAACTGGGCTGTATGGAAACAGCTGGAAGGGGGAAAAAAAGAAAGGGAAGACACCCACACCCAGGTGTCCTTGAAAAGTTAACTTGCCCAAACTGAGAAAAAAAGAGAAACAAAAACTGCTTTTTGTGAACTTCTGCAGACTGTGAACTTCTGAGCCCCTTCCCTTACGTGTTGGGTACAAAATTCTGAAACTACGTAACTTGGGTTTCAGGGGATTAATTGATTACAACAGAAGCAATGCCCTCTGAATCTGGTTGAAACCAAAAAAGACTGTTTCCGTGTCTTTGGTGCTATCTTAGGTGCCTTGCCTTGTCCATCCCTACAACAGTATAATTCTATATACTTAAACATTGTTTATGTTATCATGAAATGGTCAACAGATGTGATTAATTGTGAAATGGAGCAGATGTTTCCCAGAGTGCTCTATCATGACGCAGGTTCATCTGAAGATCAAAGAGGGGGACATACAACCCGGTTCCGCTGGGAACATATGTCCCTCACCTTAGCCATTCTATTACGAATAAGAGTTGCTGCAGGGTTGGGCACAAGAACCACTGCTCTGGTCCATGGGACACAACAAGTGACCCAATTAGAAGAAGCAATAGATCAAAACTTAAAGATTTTAGAAACCTCCATCACAGCTTTGCAGGAATCTTTAACCTCTCTCTCTGAAGTTGTTTTACAGAAAAGGCGAGGGTTGGACCTCCTTTTCATGACAGAAGGGGGCCTTTGTGCTTCATTGAGGGAAGAATGTTGTTTTTATGTTGACAATACTGGAGTTGTAAAAAAATCTATGAGTAAATTAAAAAGATGCCTTGAAGAGCAACAACGAGAGAGAGAGGCACAAAAACGGTAGTTTGAGTCTTTTTTTACACAGTCCCCCTGGTTAATTACGTTTTTATCAACCCTGGCTGGTCCAATAATAATCCTCAAAGTATTACTAACTATAAAACCCTGTTTCCTCAATCATGTAATTTCTTTTCTCCAAGCTCAAATTGGACAAATTAAAATTATGGTAATACCCCACTAGCAGACATAGAATGTGACACCCCACAATGATCACTTTTATGATTAAAAGTAGCCAGAAAAAGAAGTGGGGAATGAAAGGTTAATAAAATATGTACTTGTCACTTCCTGTTTTTCTGTACGCTTAACAAAACACTGTTGAAATCTTGAGAACTCTTTGCTAATCTTGTTGCCAGAATGTGCTGTCCCCAATTGCCACTGCAGAATCTACTCCCTCACCCGGTTGAATAGAAACCTGAACTGTACTTGGATCATTGAATGTAGAAGAGAACATCCATTCAAAAAGTTATAGTCAGTTGGATTAGAAAGATAGTCGGTAAGTTTAGGAAGAAAAGTGAGTATAGGATTTGGAACAAAAGTTCTTTAGCAATAGGGTTTTGGTTAGAGAGTCAATGTAAATGTCAACACAAGTGAAGAGTCAGTCACAATGATGCACAGGGCAAAATATGTAGGAAAGCAGATATCAATAGAGACATTAGGAAATCAGGAAAAGAATAAAGTGAGTGATGGGATTAGATATTTTCAACAGGGTTGAGGATGAATATGTGAGCTTAGGATAAAACAAATATGAAGTCAACAATAGGATTGACATTTGATAGCATTAGCGTAGCCCAAGACAGTGTCCAAAATAAGCTCTGTTGCCCCTCATTTGCCTAAATTCCCAGTGGCCTGTACACCCTTCCTGTGTACCAGGAGTGATCAAATAGGCCTGCCCTTAATACTGCTCTGCTTCTCCAATTTGAGTCCTACTGAGTGTCGGGTACAGATTCTTTATGTGAATTGGAAAGATGAGAAAACTCAAGCACCTATTGGATAGCCTCTGAATAGATTTGAAGAACTCATTTGACCCAAAAGATCCCTATTCTCACTTGATGGAATTCAGGAACCTTACAGAGGAAGGCAAAATACTTCATCAACAATGACTGCTCTTTGTGCCATTTTGGATTTTATGCACCCATGGGATCTTTCTTTAGATCCATCAGGTGCTGAGAATCTAAGTCAAAGAATCACACTGGGCCAAGAGGCTGATTCACACACATCTCTTTCCAAATCAATTAAGGAAAGAGCCAAAGGTAAAGCATATTCATTTCCATTTGAAAAATCTTTCCTTCAGGATTCACAAAGGGTTGGCCTGAGACAAAGACCTTCCTGACTCTCAGGGCAACAGAACAATAGGTAAGCAAATGGCCCAAAGCAGGGATTCTCCACTGAGACTTTACTGGTCACACTGATATCTGAGTTTTCTGAGATGCTCGCCATTCCATTCAGCTATCCAGTACATGGCCATGTCACAGAGCTTGGAGGTAGTACATATCTTGGACACAAAACCATGAGCCTATTCTGGAGATTGGCCATAATTCAGGAAGAAAACAGCAACTTAGGAAGGTAGCAGGTATCGCCCATCAATAAGGCAAGCCACATTCAATTCATAAATTGTGCTGGATGAATGCTGGGAAGCTTTCTATGAGACAGGACACATCCATTGATGCATTCTCTTTTCTAATGTCTACAAGCACGGACACAGTGGGATACACAGACATAGAAACACTTGCATTGTCAAACGACTTACTAGAAACAGTTCACTCCAAACCAAACAAACCGCCTTTTCTAACTATTCTCAGAACATGAGACAAAACCACAAACCCACACCCGCAATGGCACCTCCTTCCCCCAAATAGGTCTGTGACTCTCCGGAGTGTGCTCTGACTGATGGGCCATACTATGATCCTCCGAAATGGCCTGACCTGTCTCAGATCTGGTCTTCTTGGCCAACAATGTGAAGTTGTTAGAAGCCAGGAGTGAGCCACTATCTGCTTTCTCAGGAAGAGCCCCTCTTCCGAGCTTTCCTGACATTTGGCCATCCTCACATCAGTAGGTATCAAGAAAGACTGACTCTGTCCTTTGTAAATCCAAAAAAGTGAGACCACTGGGACTAGAACTGAGACTGGCTCTGGGTGCCTGGCTTTCTGTATCCCAAGTTCAGAGAGTTCCATCACCATGGAAGTGAGATGAGATCACGTCCTTCAGGAACTGAATGAGATCACTGCCTTGGCAACCACTTTGTCATAACAATTGCTTCCAACGGTCCCATGAGATGAGGGCTGCCCCTACTTCCTGTGACACTTTCACAAGTTAGAATGGTATATCACCCGTAGGCAAAAGGGAACAGCTCTCCACACAGGCCGGGTTTGGTCCATCTTCTCTACATTAAGAAGAGATTGGCTCATTCTGACTCAACCCTTAATCCTGACCAGGTTGTTTGCCATGGAAGATGATTTTTGCTCTCTCAGGTCTTACATAGCTGCCTACATCTTCTCCAGAGATCATTTCTGCATGGAGCTTTGAGGTTCTCAACAGATGGAAGATCCACTGCATTCCTGTATTGTAAGACCAACACTGTCCCTCCTCTTCTGTAAACATAGATGTGAATTGGAGTCATGAGAAAACCCACGAACCTATGGGATAGCCTCTGCAGAACTTTAAAGAATTCACTTGACCCAAATGATCCCTATTCTCACTTAATGGAGGTCAGGAACCTTACAGAGGAAGGCAAGAGACTCTATCCACCATGACAGTTCTTTTGTCCATTTTGGTTTTGGATGCACACATGGGATTTTTCTTTAGACCCATCATGTGCTGTGAATCTAAGCCACAGCCTCACATAGGGCCAAGAGGCTGATTCAGACACATCCATTTCCAAAGCAATTAACCGAAGAGGCACAGGTAATGACCATTCAATTCCATTTGAAAACTATTTTCTTCAGGCTTCACAAAGTGTGGCCTGAGGCAAAGACCTTCCTGACATTCAGGGCAACAGAATAGGTAAGCAAAAGGCCCAAAGCAGGGTTTCTCCACTGAGACTTTCTTGGGCATACTAATATCTGAGTTTTCTGAGATACTCACCATTCCCATCAGCTATCCAGTACATGGCCATGTCACAGAGATTGAGGTGGTACATATCTTGGACACAAAATCATGAGCGTATTCTGGAGAGTGTCCAGAATTCAGGAAGAAAACAGGAATTTAGAAAGATACCAGGAGTTGCCCATCCATACGGCAAGCTGCAGTCCATTCATAAATTGCTCAGGATGAATGCTTTGAAGCTTTCTCGTAGACAGGACACATCCATTGATGCATTCTCTTTTCTACTGTCTACAATCACGGACACAGTATGATATATAGACACAGAAACACTCACGTTGTCAAAGGACTTACTAGAAACAGTCCACTCCAAAACAAACAAACCAGCTTTCCTAACTATTCTCAGAACATGAGACAAAACCACAAACTCACACTCACACCCAAAAAGGCACCTCTTTCCCCCAAGTAGGTCTGTGTCTATCCGGAGTGTCCTCTGACTTGTGGGCCATACTATGTTCCCCAAAAGTGGCGTGTCCTGTCTCCGATCTGGTCTCTTTAGCAAACTCTGTGAAGTTGTCAGGAGCCCGTGGTGAGAAACTACCTGCTTTCTCTGGAAAGGCCAGTCTTCATAGTTTCCAGGCATTTGGCTGTCCTCACATCAGTAGGTACCAAGAAAGAGTGACTCTGTCTTGTTAAATCCAAACAAGGGAGCCCACTGGGACATGGAGTGGGTTTGACTCTGTGTGCCTGGTTTCCTGGATCCCAAGATCACAGACTTTCATCACCAATAATGTAAGGTGAGGTCACTTCCTTCAAGAACTGAATGAAGTCACTGCCTTGGAAACCACTTTGTTTTAACAGTTTCTTCCAAGGTTCCCAAAAGATGGAGTCTGCCTCTACTTGCTGTGACTCATTCATAAGTTAGGATGGTATATCAACCATAGGCACCGGGGAACAGCTCTCCACACAGCCATGGTTTGGTCCATCTTCTCTACATTAGGAAGAGAGAGGCTAATTCAGACACATCCCTTCAACCTGACCAGGTTGTTTGCCATGGAAGATGACTTTTGCTCTCTCAGATCCTTCATACCTGCCTACACCGACTCAAGGGATTATTTCTGCAGGGACTTTTGAGGTTCTCAGCTGGTGGATGATACCCTACCTTCCTGGATTTTAAGACCAACTCTGTCCCTGCTCTTCTGTAAAGTGAGATTGAGGGAACAGTGTATGGTTAGTGTTAATAGCATGTTCGATTTGGGTTAGGAGTCATTCTGCTGGATGAATTATGGTATTGGGAACCTGTGATATTTATAAGAATATAAATGTGAAATATATGTATGAGATCAGAGATCTAGGAAAGATTTGAAGCCCAGAAAGGCATTGGGCCCTTGATTGGTATACTTAGATTGAATTATGTTCTGCACCGAGGTCTCAGATAAATCGATATACAATGGCATAGGACCCTATACCTCGGATGATTGAAAGTAGAAGAGAACATCCAGTCAAAAAGGGATAGTCTGTAGGATTAGGAAGATAGTCAGTAGGTTTAGGAAGAAGAGTGAGTCTCGGAGTTGGACCAAAAGTTCTTTAGCAATTGGTTTTCAGTTAGAGGGTGAATGTAAATATCAGCACATGTGAAGAGACAGTCACAATGATGAACTGGGAAAAATATGTAGGAAAGCAGATATCAATAGGGGCATTAGGAAATCAGGAAAAGTATAAAGTGAGTGATAGGATTAGATATTTTCAACAGGCTTGAGGTTAAATATATAATCTTAGGAAGAAACAAATATGTAGTAACCAATAGGATTGACATTTGAGAGCAGTAGGCTCCCTGGACATAGATGCTTTTAGTAATCCATGGTCACTTTCTATTTAGGCTTTGGTACAATCATATGTGTGACCTTTGCATTTTGTGTCCAGAATACTACTGTGGTAAAATGTATATGTAGATCAGGTGACATAAGTATTTCTTCCACCATAAAGGGGAGTAATATTCTGGAAACTTATAAATTAGTACTGGGGATACAAATAGGTGTACCTTGTGTTGATGATTATTGAGATGATGCAGGAATAGACCATATTGTGAATAAAGTATGTAACTGGATCCAACATTAAATAATGGATTGAGTTTGCATCTGAAAATCTATTGGAAATCTTATATTGATATATATACCATCATTCCAACGAGTTATATATGCAATGGTATTATTAGGGTTACGGTTTATCGTGAAGAGTGAGTTTTGCTTCAAAAATGATTATGGAATCGAAAATAATGTGTTTAGAAAGAAGTCTAGTGAAAAGACCAGTAAAGAAACATGGAGGAATACATGTGTTCTGAAGTAGTAAGTAATTGAAAGTGAACCAAATGCCAAAAAAATTTGTGAAGTTGTGGATGAAAAAATACATCCTATGATGTCCATAAACTGAAGAAATAGTAATGTACCAGTGTTGAGTAAAAATGAACTTCAAATTACACATCATGTCCCATAGCAATCTACTTGCATTGATGTTAAACTGGGTCAGTTACTGTAGAAATATTAGGATTTTTAAGCACCATCCACTGAACTTAGTTTTCAGTAGTAGGAAACCAAAATATATTTCAGGTGTATGAATATTACTGAGAATAATCTTGTGAAAATTTGAATTTAAATGAACATAAATGAATATGAATGAATTTAGGGAGTGTATAATAAGACACATATTTTTCATATTTTTTTAAAATCCGTAGAATATACACACACACACACGCCCACACACACACACACATTAATATTTAGCAATATATATGCCAATCGATATTCATCATGAAATATAATTCATTCACAAATCCAAAAATATTCATTTTACTGAACATGGATTTATGTATAGTGTTTTTCACTAGGAAGCTCACCCATAGGTGGAATTTTCAGTTCCATCATTATTTAGGGAGAGTCATCTCTTCTCACAATTTTTATATTCCAAAGTCAGTGATCTTACAAGAATGCACGTGTGATACCAGGTAGGATATTGTATATGCATAAAAAAATTACATGTGCTGAATAGGATACAGAGAAAGGGAGACGGGAATTTACATATGTGATAACTTTAAAAAAATCATGGAGAAATATTAACATGAAAAGTTTACTAAATTTAAAACACATACTCTTGATAAAGAGGAAGACAAATACAAATATACACCATGCTTCCTATAAAAGGACTGTACTTCTATTCAGTTAGGTTTTTTTTTCTCCATGATATTAGGATTAGTAGTCAGAGTCTAGTAGGGTATGGGTTAGTGTCAGGGATTCAGTATTTCAAATGGAAAATAGGAAAATGAATCTAATGTGTATGCAAACATGTGATACACAAAAATCTTCCCTCTCTTATCCAGAACAATACCTTGACATAACCATCGCTAAAAGTAAGACACAATTAGAGGAGAGGAGTTAGAAAACCTGTGAATACATATGTGGAATGAAAAATGCTCAGGAGTTCACAACACTGGAGGTGGTAAAACAGTTTACAAAAGTATGGGAGATGGTAAACACTACAGAAACATGGAGCTGTGCTGACCTAAAGACTTATTGAGAAACTTCCTCTGAGGTTAGGCACAAGAAATATATGTATGGCAATATTTAAATCAATGGTTCTGCAACTGATGTGATTCTGCAATCTGGGTCTGCATCTATGTGACCTGGAGGACATGGTTCTTTATTTTGTAATGAACATGAGGCAGCAGGTCTGAAAACTCCCTTTGTAGGTAAACTGTTGCTACTGGGAGCTAAGTGTCTTCCCGTGTGGTCTGTGAAGCCATTTGGTCATCCTCCACTTTTCAGGGTGTTTCTTACTGCTGCACTGGGAATTTGGTATTTGCTTCATGAAATACAATATGTTCAACTGGGACACAATGCTGGAGGGAGTTCTGTCATGTGTGGTTGGTCAGGGTCGGCAAGAGAATGTACGAACCAGGCTTCTATCCCACATAGCTTTCCCCTTGACTATAGCAACCTGATTCTGAACATTGCCCTGAAACCTCTACATATAACAAGATGCCTTTACATATAAAGGTCTGCTGCCTGCACCATGTCAGTCGCAAGATTTGGAAGCCAATGGAAGATCCAGGTGGTCCTACCAAAAATATTTATTTACACACCTATAGTCCACTGCTCTACGCCCACTACCCAGCAGGCTCCAACTTACTGGCATCTCTGTTCTACACCATTTTCACGAAACTCAGTCAATCAAGGCAGTGTTTGTTATACTCATGATCAGCAACAGGATATCTTAAGGTTATCCAGTGCCACCTGGTCATGGGGATTTCAAAAATTTCATGGTATTAATCTAGTCATTTTTCAAGGATGAAGTTGGAGGCACTGTGTGTTTCATTTAATTCAGGAACCATTAAATGGTGAGGAAGCTCATTTCAATGAAAGCTCTGGAGAACACTCACAGGCAAGCCTTCCCAAAGAGTGGCCAAAAGGACACATGAATCCAGGCCCATTGAGGTATACAATGTGAGGTCCATGTGTGTTTGGACTCTCAACTATGGCTACCAAGTCTTTAAGAATTAAATCATGTGATATCCTGGCTCAGAATCCCTGAGCTCTGTGGAAAGCCATCCTGGGCCTAGATCTCAGTTTCCAAAAGCGATTCTCATGCGTGGTCTCCTAAAATCCCAACACTATTCATGGCAATACTTCTCTGAGGTCAGTTCCAGAACTCAGTCTCTAAGGAGAATCACACCAGAGTTCAAGCCCTGGTGGACCCAGTCATCTCTTCCAACTACCACACAAATTACCACAATTAAAACAAGAACCCTCCCATATGGCCCTCATCTTCTTTCATATAGACACTCATCATAATCTGGCTGGAGGTTTCCATGAGGGGTGCAGACCAAGACAGTGTCCCAAATAAGCTCCTTTGCCCCTCATTTGCCTAAAGTCAAGGTGGCCTGGACACCCATCCTGTGAACCAAAAGTGATCAAATAGGCCTGCCGTTAATAACTCTCCAATTTGAGGACTACTGTCTGTGGGGTTTAGATTCTTTATGTGAATTTTAGTCATGAGAAAACCCAAGCACAATGGGCTAGCCTCTGCAGGTTTTGTAGAACTCTTTTGACCCAAAGGATCCCATTCTCACTTGATGGAAGTCAGGAACCTTACAGAGGAAGTCGAGAGACTTCATCCCAATAATTGCTCTTTGGCGAATTTTCTTTTGGATGCACACATGGTAACTTTCTTTAGATCCATCAGGTGCTGAGAATCTAAGCCACAGCCACACACAGGGCCAAGGGCCTGATTCAGACACATCCCTTTCCAAAGCAATTAAGGAAAGTGCCACAGGTATGCCCATTCATTTCCATTTGAAAACTGTTTTCTTCAGGCTTCACAAAGGGGTGGCCTGAGGCAAAGACCTTCCTGACATTCAGGGCAACAGAACAATAGGTAAGCAAAAGGCCGAAAGCAGGGTTTCTCCTCTGAGACTTTTCTGGTCACACTGATATCTGAGTTTTCTGAGATGCTCGCCATCCCCTACAGCTATCCAGTACATGGCCATGTCACAGAGCTTGGAGGTGGTACATATCTTGGACACAAAACCATGGGCCTATTCTTGAGATTGGCCGGAATTCAAGACGAAAATAGAAACTTACGAAGGTAGCAGGTGTTGCTCATCGATAAGGCAAGCTACAGTCCATTCATAAATGGGGCAATATGAATGCTGAGAAGATTTCTACTAGACACGACACATCCATTGATGGATTCTCTTTTCTAATGTCTACAACCACGGAAACAGTGGAATACACAGACATAGAAACACTCGCCCTGTGAAAAGACTTACTAGAAACAGTCCACTTCAAATGAAACAAACCGACTGTCCTACCTATTCTCAGAAAATGAGACAAAACCACAAACCCACAACCACACCCACAAAGGCACCTCCTTCCCCTAAGTAGGTCTGTGACTATCCAGAGTGTCCTCTGACTTGTGGGCCATAATATGTTCCCCCAAAATGGCCTTTCCTGTCTCAGATCTTGTCTCCTTGGCCAACTCTGTGAACTTCTTAGGAGCCAACGGTGAGCTACTACCTGCTTTCTCATGAAAAGCCCTGCATCCGAGCTTTCCTGGCATTTGGCCTTCCTCACATCTGTAGGTACCAAAAAATACTGACCCTGTCCTTGGTAAATCCAAACAAGTGAGACCACTGGGACTGGGACTGGGACTGGCTCTGTGTGCCTGGCTTCCTGGATCCCACGTTCAGAGAGTTCCATCACCAAGAAAGTGAGGTGAGGTCACTTCCTTCCTGAACTGAATGAGGGCACTGTCTTGGCAGCCACTTTGTCCTAACTGTTGCTTCCAAGGGTCCCAAGAGATTGAGGCTGCCCCTACTTCCTGTGACATTTTCACAAGTTAGAATGGTATATCAACCAAAGGCACCCAGGAATAGATCTCCACACAGGCCTGGTTTGGTCCATGATCTCTACATTAAAAAAAATCTGATTCAGACACAACCTTTTATCCTGACCGGGTTGTTTGCCATGGAAGATGACTTTTGGTCTCTCAGGTCCTTTATTGCTTCCTTCATCTTCTCCAGGGATCATTTCTGCATGGACCTTTGAGGTTCTCAGCAGGTGGAAGTTTTTCTACATTTCTGTATTGTAATATCAACTCCTTCCCTGCTCTTCTGTAAAGTTAGATTGAGGGAACAGTGTCCGGTTATGGTTAAAAACATGCTCGATTTGGGTTAGAAATCATTTTCCTGGATGAATGATCGTATTGGGAACTTGCTATGTGTAGAAGAATATATAGGTGAAATATATGTATGAAAAAAGAAATTTAAGTCTGATTTGAAGCCCAGAAGGGCATTGGGCCCTTGATAGTGATACGTGGTGTTGAATTACGTTCTGCAGAGTTGTCTCAGATAAATCGATATACAATGGCATAGCACCTTGTACGTTGCATGAATTAATGTAGAAGGAACATCAAGTCAAAAAGGCATAGTCGGTAGTGAAAGGTTAATAAAATTAATAAAATAGGTACTTGTCACTTCCTGTTTTTCTGTATGCTTAACAAAACACTGTTGAAATCTTGAGAAATGTTTGCTAATCTTGTTCTAGAATGTACTGTTCCCAACAGCCGAACTGCAGAATGTACTCCCTCACTCGGTGTCATGCAAACCGCCCACTCGCCCTTACCCATCACTGAACTTCCCTCTCTTCCCTCTCCAAGGAAAGTACATAAGCTCTGCTTAAGCTGTTCTCAGAGGTCTCTGCTCTATTTAATTTAGCTCTGAGCTCCAGCATGCTGGACCACAAATAAACCCTTTGCTGTTGCATGAGACAGTCTCTTGGTAGTATCTTCCTCTGACACTCGCCTGACCTTTACATATTGAGGTTCCACTGAGTTCCAGCAGTGGCGGATGAGAGACCCCAACGGGCTCCTCTCAGAGCAAGTAAGGCGCCTCTTTCTGGTTTCAGGTTTCTTGTTAGGGCTTGGCAAAATTGCTGGCGATGAAGAGCCTGGGCTCTCTCCGACGGTGGCTGAGAGACATGTCACAGAGACAAAGGGCACCTCTCTGGAGGACCCCGCAGAGAACTCGGGAAGTCAAGGAACAATAGTCTTCTCGACTCAGTGATATTTTCTTTTAGATTCGTTATTGCCATACCATTGGGTTTTGCCGGCTACTCATTCCTGGTCTCAGTGTTGGACGTTCATTGCCTGTCTTTATGGTCTTGTCTTATCTGTGTCGTGTGTCCTTGCTTTTACTGTTTGTGGAACTTTCATTATGGAACAGAGCACGTCAATGCCTCTGTCCCTGACCCTTGATCACTGGACCAAAGTCCGCTTAAGGGCTCAGAATCTTTCTTTTTTTAGTAAAACGCTAGACCTGGCAGAATCTCTGTGCCTCAGAATGGCCCATCTTTGGAGTCGTATGGCCCCTAGACGGATCTTTCTACTTCCCACTAATTTAAAAAGTCAGAGGTATTGTCTTTCAGCCAGCGCCACATAGCCATCCAGATCAACAGCCATATATCTTAACTTGGCAGGACCTCTGCAAATCTCCTCCTCCATGGGTGAAGCCTTTCCTTGCCCCTACCTCTGCTCCTACTCCTTCCCCCATGATCTCTCAAACCCTCTCAACCTCCTCCTCCTCCACCCTCTGTTCTCCCTGAGTCACAGATTTGACTCTACTGGACTCTTCTCCCCCTCCTTATCCCCTGCCCTCGTCCCCTAACACACAACACACTCTAAGTGATTCCGCTGCTGCTGACTAAGCCTCTCTACCATTGGAGGAAGCTAAGCCGGTAATAGGATCTGACAATGGACCGATGTTCATGACCCAGGTAAGTCAGGAGTTAGCCAGGAACCTGGGGATTAATTGGAAGTTAAATTGTGCTTATAGACCACAGAGTTCAAGACAAGTAGAAAGAATGAATAGAACCATTAAAGAGACCTTAACGAAATTAAGCTTAGAGACCAGCATAAGATTGGACTATGCTCCTGCCTTATGCAATGTTTCATGCAAGAAAAAATCCCTTTGTTTCTTTGAGTAACCTTACCACATGTGAAATTCTTTATGGTGGCCCTCCTCCAGTAGGGGACCTAAGCCCAACTGTAAGACCTAAAGATCCTTTCCACACCCCCTTGCTTGACAGACTTAAAGATCTTGAAAGAACACAGTAATACCTGTGAAAACAGCTGGCCACTGCCTACCCAACTGGGAACCAGGGGATTCCACATTCATATCAAGTAAGAGATTTCATCTATGTAAGATGATATCAGGTGTCATCCCTGGTACCCCGCTGAAAAGGACCATACCAGGTGCTATTATAACACCTACAGTGGTAAACGTAAACAGAATCACTTCCTGGATCCATACCTCTCATCTCAAGCCTGCTGCCTATACAGAATCTTTCTGGAAACTGAAAAAGACTGGTAACAGTTTCAAATTGTGTATTGGCAATGTGAATAAGGTTATATACTCTCCCCTTGGCTACAAGTAGTCCTAACCCTCATCAGCCCATTAAGCAGTGATGGCTGATCACAAATCCTACTGGAAAAGAAGTATGGTCTATCTCGCATGCAGCCCCCTTAGGGACCTGGTGGCCATCTCTCCACCCAGACATTTGTTAGCTGGCTATAGGTATTTCCTATTGTGATATCCCTGATGAAGAGGATCCCACTAAAATACCATTAAATCCCTTCTGTACCATAGATAATGGAAACAAACATTATGGATGTAGGGACACGCGAGCCAGATGCAGATTGGCTAGTCTAGATTACTACGTTTGCCTGGCAGACTATCAAAGCCACAAAGAGTAATGGCTGTGTGGGGGAAAAGCCGACTTTTTCTGTATGTCATGGAAATGTGTGCATACAGGGGCTGCCTGATGAAACCCCAATTCTTCATCAAATTCAGTACACAGCATTGGCCACATTACCAATTAGACAACCAAAAACTATGGCACCCAGATGGGTCTCTAGATCCTCAAATTTTGCGTGACCTTTTTAACTTCTGCAAGTGCTCAAAAGAGTGAAAGGAAATTCCCCTATGTGGAAGCCTTTTCCCTCCCTCACTCACATCCTGAACTATGCTTCTCCAATAGATCATTATCCTCAGCCTTCTGCTCCAGACCCTCTGATGTCACTCCCATCTCAGCAACTTGATTTCTCCCCTCCAATAACTAGATCAGAAACCCAAAGCTCCACCAGTTCTCAGACCATCGGCCCCTTGCTGAGGTAGCAGGTACATAGGTACCGCTACACCGACTCATTCCTCTCATCTCCTGTCAGTGCCCTCACCGGGTCCCACCAGGTCCTCTTACCAGCTAACCCAATGCTCAAACGAGCTGAGGAGAGCCCTGAGACCCTTATCCAAGATGTAATATAATTGGCCTTTAAAGTTGCTTTGTCATCACTGAAAACAGGTTACTAAAATTTAAAGTCCCTCACAGGATTTTGGGATCCTCACTCCCGTCTTTCACTCTGCTCTACCTGATCTACTGCTCAAGTTTGCTGCTAGGAAATTCCCAATACCCTTTCGCATTATTCTTTTACATCTCTCTTTTCCCTCATTCTCAGATCCTCGGAGGTGCTCTCAGCCCCACCTTCCCCGTCTTTCCCCCTCTGTACCAGGCCCACAGAAAAGTCTTAAATGACCTTCTTCAGAAGTCTTCACCATGGCTGAGTTTTGAACTTTCAGCAAAACAGTCCCAATAAAGACTTTAATGTAGATAAACTTTCTCTTTCGTATTGCCCTGTTTTACTTGGCCACTGGCTAAAAATCTCAGTACTTCTAAGCTAGACAACCCCTAACTAGTTTTTCACAAAATATGTGAACAAGTCCTCTGGCCTTCAGCTGGGGCTTCACAGAGATGGCTACATTTCTAAGATAAAGAAATTACCAACCGGGCTCCATGGTAACAGCTGGCAGGGGGAAAATAAGAAATGGAAGAAAAAGCTCTCCTCCTCCCAGGTGTCCTTGAAAAGTTAACTTGCCCAGAACAGAAGGAAAAACAGAAACAAATACTGCTTTTTTAAACTTCTGAAGACTGTGAACTTCTGAGCCCCATCCCTTATATGTTGGGTACAAAATTCTGAAACTACCTAAACTTGAGTTTCAGGGGATTAATTGATTACAATAGAAGCAATGCCCTCTGAATCCGGTTTCAACCAAATAGGACTGTTTCCCTCTCTTGAGTGCTATCTTAGGTGCCTTGCTTTGTCAGTGCCTACAACAGCATAATTCTATATACTTAAACATCGTTTATGTTTTCATGAAATGATCAAGATATGTGATAAATTGTGTAATGGTGCAGATGTTTCCCAGAGTGCTCTATCATGACGCAGGTTCATTTGAAGATCAAATAGGGGGGGGGCATACAACCGGTTCCACTGGGAACATATATCCCTCACTTTAGCCATCCTATTAGGAATAGGAGTTGCTGCACGGGTGGGCAGAGGAACCAGTGGCATTGTCCATGGGACACAAAAGATGACCCAATTAGAAGCAGCAATAGAGCAAAAGTAAGATATTAGAAACCTCCTTCAGGGCTTTGCATGAAACTTTAACCTCTCTCTCTGAAGTTGTTTTACAGAACAGTTGAGGGTTGGACCTCCTCTTCATTAGAGAAGGGGGCCTTTGTGCTGCATTGAGGGAAGAATGTTGTTTTTATGCTGACTATACTGGAGTCGTAATAAAATCTATGAGTAAATTTAAAAGACACCTTGAAGAGCATCAACAAGTGAGAGAGGGCCCAAAAGGATGGCTTGAGTCTTGGTTCACACAGTCCCCCCGGTTAACTACGTTTTTATCAACCCTGGCCGGTCCAATAATAATCCTCATATTATTGCTAACTATAAAACCCTGTTTGCTCAACCGTGTAATGTCTTTTCTCCAGGCTCAAATTGGAGGAGTTAAACTTATGGTAATACCCCACTAGCAGACATTGAATGTGACACCCTCCAATGATCATTTTTATGATTAAAATTAGCCAGAAGAAGAAGTGGGGAATGAAATATTAATAAAATAGGTACTTGTCACATCTTGTTTTTCTGTATGCTTAACAGAACACTGTTGAAATCTTGAGAAATGTTTGCAAAACTTGTTCCCAGAATGTTCTATCCCCAGCTGCCAAATTGCAGAATGTACTCCCTCTCCCAGTTGCATGCAAACCGCCCACTCGCCCTGACACATCAATACAATTCCCTCCCTTCTCTCTCCAGGGAAAGTATATAAGCTCTACTTCAGCTATTCTCAGGGCTATCTGCACTATTCAGGTGAGCTCTGAACCCCAGCATTCTGGACACCCAATAAACCCTTTGATGTTGCATGAGATAGCCGGTTGGTAGTCTCCTCCTCTGAAGCTCGCACCACGTTTACTTGGATGATTGAATGTAGAAGAGAACATCCAGTCAAAAAGGGATAGTCTGTAGCATTAGGAAGATAGTCAGTAAGTTTAGGAAGAAGGGTGAGTATAAGATTTGGAACAAAAGTTTCTTAGCAATAGGATTTCGATTAGAGAGTGAATGTAAATGTCAGCACAAGTGAAGAGTCAGTCACAATGATGAAGTGGGGAAAATATGTAGGAAAGCATATATCAATAGAGACATTACAAAATCAGGCAGAGTATAAAGTGTGTGATAGGATTAGACATTTTGAACAGGGTTGAGTTTAAATATATAATCTTAGGAAGAAACAAATATGTAGTCACAAATAGGATTGACATTTGAGAGCATTGGGCAAATTTCAGGTGGATGAATATTTTGAGAATAATCTTGTGAATAGTTGATTATAAATCCACATACATGAACATGAATGAATTTAGGGAGTGAATATAAGACACATATATTTCATATTTTGAAAAATCTGGAGAGTGTATATATATATATATATATATATACACATATATACATATACATAAAACACACACACAGACAAAAAAAGTAGCAATATATATGTCAATCAAAATTCATTATAAAATATATACCATCCACAGATCTAAAAATATTCATTTTACTGAACATGGATTTATGTATAATGCTGTTCAACTAGCAAGCTCACCCATAGGTTGAATATTCAGTTCCAACAGGGTTTAGTAGGAGTGATCTCTTCTAACAATTTGTATCTGCCAAGTCAGCCACCTCACAAGAATGTACGTGTGGTACCAGATAGGAATCTATATGTGCATATAAGAATACAGAGAAAGGGAGACAGGAATTCACATATTTGTTAACCTTAAAAATACTAGGACAACTATTTCAACAAACAATTGACTAGATTTATAACTCCAACTCTGTATCATGCAAAAGGCAAGTCCATCTATACACCATGCCTACTCTGAACTGCTTGTATTTCTATTCTTTATGGGTTATTTTTCTCCATCATATTAGGATTAGTAGTCAGAGTCTGGTAGGGTATGGGTTAGAGTCAGGTATTCAGTATTTTGAATTGAAAATAGGACACTGAATCCAATGTGTATGCAAATATATGCTACGGAAAAATCTTCCCACTCTCCTCCAGAACAATGCCTTGACATTACCTTCGCCCCAAGTAAGACACAATTAGAGGAGAAGAGTTAGAAAATCTGTGAATACATATCTAGAATGGAAAATCCTCCAGATTTCACATCTTTGGAGGTGGTAGAGGAGTTTCCAAAAGTAAGAGACAGGGTAAACACTCCACAAACATGGAGCTCTGCTGGCCAAAAGACTTTTTGAGAATCTGCCGCTGAGGTTGGGCACTTGAAATATATGTTGTTGTCAGGAGCTTTAGCTTTATTTGTAGTGAAACCATCAAAGCTGGATCTGCATCTATGTGACCTGGAGGAAATGGTTACTTATTTTCAAATAAAAATGAGGCAGCAGTGATGAATTCTCTTTTTGTAGGTAAACTTTGGCCACTGAGGGCTAAGGGTCTTCCCGTGTGGACTGTGAAACCAATGGTCATCCTCCAATTTTCGTGGTGTTTCTTGCTGCTGCACTGGGAGTTTGGTATTTGCTTCATGAAATACAACGAGTTCAAATGGGACACAGTGCTGAAGGGAGTTCTGTCAGGTGTGGTTGGCAGGGTCTCCAGGAGAATGCACCAACCAGGGTTCTATCTCAAGTAGCTTGCCCCCTTGACAATTACAACATGATACTGAACATTGCTCTGAAACCTCTCCATATAAAAATATGCCTTTACATATATGGGTGTGATGGTTGCACCATGTGAGTCACAGCCATTTGGAAGCCAATGGAAGATCCACATGGCCCCACCACAGATGTTTTATCACACATTTGCATAACACAGCTCTAGGCCCACTACTTACCAGGCCCCAACTTACTGGCATCTCTGTTCTACACCATTTTCATGAAACCCAGTCAATCAAGGCCCTGTCTGTTATACTCATGATCATCAACAGGACATCAAAGGTCCTCCAGTGCCAGCTGGTCATCGGAATTTCTAAAATTTCATGGTAATTATCTAGCATTTTTTCACAGATGCATTTGGAGGCAATGTTGGTTTCAATTCATTCAGGAACCATTAAATGGTGAGGAAGCTAATTTCAGGGAAATCTCTGGAGCACTCTCACAGGCAAGTCTACCCAAAGAGTGGCCAAAAAGTCACATGAAGCCAGGCCCATTGAGGTCTACAAAGCGAGGTCCAAGTGTGTTTTGAATCTCAATTATGCCTGCCAAGTCTTTCAGAATAAAATCATGTAATATCCTGGCTGTGATTCCCAGTGTTCTGTGGAAAGCCACTCTGGGCCTTGATCCCAGGTTCCCAATGGCAACTCTCATTCCTGGCCTCCTAAAATCCCCACACAATTCATGTCAATACTTCTCTGAGGTCAGTTCCAGAACTCAGTCTCTAAGGGGAATCACAGCAGAATTCATGCCCAGGTGGACCCAGTCATCTCTTCCAACTGCCACACAAATGACCACAATTATAACCAAAACACTCCTACATGGCCCTCATCTTCTACCATAAAGATACTCATCATAACATCTGGATGGAGGTTTTCATGAGAGGCACATCCCAAGACAGTGTCCAAAATATGCTCCCTTGCCCCTCATTTGCTGAATGACAGGGTGGCTTGGACACCCTTCCTGTGAACCAGGAGTGATCAAATAGGCCTGCCCTTAATACTGCTTCGCTTCTCCAATTTGAGGCTCTCTGACTGTGGGGTCTAGATTCTTTTTGTGAATTGGAGTCATGAGAAAAGCCAAGCCCCTCTGCAGAGATTTGAAGAACTCATTTCACCCAAAGAATCCCTATTCTGACATGATGGATTTCAGAAACCTAACAAAGGAAGGCAATATACTTCATGCACATTGATTGAACGTTTTTCCATTTTGGTTTAGATGCACATATGGGATCTTTCTTTACTTCCATCAGGTGCTGAGAATCTAAGTCACAGCCTAAAACAGGGCAAAGGGCCTGAATCAGACACATCCTTTTCCAATGAAATTAAGCAAAGAGCCAGAGGTGATGCACATTCATTTCCATTTGAAAACTGTTTTCTTCAGGCTTAACAAAGGGGTTGCATGAGACAAAGACCTTCCTGATATTCAGGGCAATAGAACAATAGGTAAGCAAAAGGCCCAAAGCAGGGTATCTCCACTGAGACTTTCCTGGTCACACTGATATCTGAGTTTTCTGAGATGCTGGCCATTCCATTCAGGTATCCAGTACATGGCCATGTCAAAGACCTTGGATTTGGTACATATCTTGGACACATAACCATGAGCCTATTCTAGAGAGTGGCCAGAATTCAGGAAGAAAACAGGGACTTAGGAAGGTATTAGGTGTTGCCCGTGCATAAGGCAAGCCACACTCCATTCATAAATTGGGCAGGATGAATGCTGGGAAGCTTTATACTAGACATGACACATCCATTGCTGCATTCTCTTTTCTCATGTCTACTACCACAGGCACAGTGGGATACACAGACATGGAAACACTCACCTCTTCAAACGACTTACCGGAAACAGTTCACTCCAAAACAAACAAACCGCCATTCCTACCTATTTTCAGAACATGAGACAAACCACAAACCCACACCCACTCCCAAAAAGGCACCTCCTTCCCCATAGGTGTATGACTAACCAGAGTGTCCTCTGACTGGTGGCCATACTCTGTTCTTCCGAAATGGCCTGTCCTCTCTCAGATCTGTTTTCCTTGGCCAACTCTGTAAAGTTGTAAGGAAAAAGTGGAGAGCCACTACCTGCTTTCTCAGGAAAGCTCCCTATTCAGAGCTCTCCAGGCATTTGGTAATCCTCACTTCAGTAGGTACCAAGAATGACTGACTCTATCTTTGGTAAATCCAAACAAGTGAGCCCACTGGGACTGGGACTGGGACTGCCTCTGGGTGCCTGGCTCCTTGGATACAAAGTTCAGAGAGTTCCATCACCAAGGAAATGAGGTATGTCACATTCTGTGGAACTGAATGAGGTCACTGCCTTGGCAAAGGTATATCTTATGATGTGCAAAAACTGAAGAAATAATAATGTACCAGTGTCGAATACAAATGAATGACAAATTACATATCATGTCCCATAGGAGTCTACTTGCATTGATGTTAGACTGGGTCAGTTACTGTAGAATAATTAGGATTTGTATGCACCATTCACTGAAGTTAGTTTTCAGTACTAGGAAACAAATATGTATTTCAGGTGGATGAATATTTCTGATTATCATCTTGTGAAAAGTGGATTATAAATCCACATACATGAACATGAATGAATTTAGAGAGTGTATATTAGACACATATATTTCATATTTTGAAAAATTTGGAGAGTATATCTATATCTATATCTATATCTATACACACACACACACACACACACACACAACTCACAGACATTAAAAAGTACCAATATTAATGCCAATCGAAATTCATCAGTAAATATGTATCATCCACAAATGCAAAAATATTTATTTTACTGAACATGAGTTAATGTATAATGTTGTTCTACTAGGACGCTCTCCTATAGGTTGAATTTTCATTTCCAACAGCATTTAGGAGGAGTGAACTCTTCTCACAATTTTTATCTGCCAAGACAGCCACCTCACAAAAATGTACGTGTGATACCTGGTAGGATTCTATATATGCATATAAATATACATGTGTGAATAGGCTACAGAAAAGGGAAATAAGAATTCACATATTTGTTAAGCTTAAAAACACATGGAGAATAATTCAAATAAATTTGACTAGATTTATAACTCCTACCTTATATAATGCAAATGTCAAGTCCAACTATACAACATGTCTCCTCTGAAGTACTTGTATTTCTAATGTGTTGGGCTAATTTTCTCCATTATATTAGGATGAATAGTCTGAGTCTACTAGGTATGGGTTAGTGTCAGGGATTCAGTACTTCAAATGGAAATTTGGAAAATGAATCCAATGTGTATGTAAAAATATGCTGCACAAATATCCTCCCGCTCTCATCCAGAACAATGCCTTGACATTACCTTCACCCCAAGTAAGACACAATTAGAGGAGAAGAGTTACAAAATCAGTGAATACATATCTGGAATGGAAAATGCTCAGGAGTTCACAACCTTGGAGGTGGTAGAGGAGTTTCCAAAACTAAGGGACAGGGTAAACACTCCACAAACATGGAGCTCTGCTGGCCTAAAAACTTTTTGAGAAACTGCCTCTGAGCTTCCACACTTGAAATATATGTAGTTTTCAGGAGATTTGGCTTCCTCTGTAGTGAGACCATCAAAGCTGGGTCTGCATCTATGTGACCTGGAGGACATGGTTTCTTATTTTCCAATGAACAAGATGAAGCAGTGCTGAATCCTCTCTTTGTAGGTAAACTGAGGCCACTGGGGACTAAGTGTCTCCCCGTGTGGACTGTGAAGCCATTTGGTCCTCTTCCACTTTTTGTGGTGTTTTTGCTGCTGCACTGTGAGTTTGGTATTTGTTTCACGAAATACTAGGAGCTAAACTGGGACACAGTGCTGGAGGGAGTTCTGTCACGTGTGGTGGGTCAGGGTCTGCAAGAGAATGCACCAACTAGGCTCCTATCTCTCACAGCTTGCCCCATTGCCCCCTTGTCCATATCAACCTGATTCTTAATTTTCCTCTGAAAACTCTCCATATAACAAGATGCCTTTACATATAAGGGTCTGTTGGCTGCACCATGTCAGTTAGAAGCCATTTGGAATCCAATGGTAGATCCACATGGCCCTACCACGGATTTTTTAGCAAACACCTCCCCACCACTGCTCTAGACCCACTACTCAGCAGGCTCCAAATTTCTGGCATCTCTGTTCTACACCATTTTCATGAAACTCAGTAAATCAAGGCACTGTCTGGCATACTCATGATCAGCAACAGGATATCCAATGTTTCTCCAGTGCCACCTGGTCATAGGAATTTCAAAAATTTCATGGTATTTATCTAGCCATTTTTCAAGCATGAAGTTGGAGGCACTGTGGGTTTCAGTTCATTCAGCAAACATTAAATGGTGAGGAAGCTCATTTCAATGAAATCTCTGGAGAACTCTCACAGGCACGGCTTCCCAAAAAGTGGACAAAAGGTCACATTAGGCCATGCCCATTGAGGTCTACAATGTGAGGTCCATGTGTGTTTTGACTCTCAACTATGGCTGCCATTTCTTTAAGAATAAAATCATGTGATATCCTTGCTGAGATTCCCAGGCCTCTGTGGAAATCCACCCGGGGCCTAGGTCTCAGTTTCCAAGAGCGACTTTCATGCGTGGCCTCTTAAAATCCCAACAAAATTCATGGCAATGCTTCTCTGAGTTCAGTTCCAAAACCCAGTCTCTAAGGGGAATCACACCAGAGTTCAAGCTCACGTGGACCCAGTCATTTTTTCCAATGCAACACAAATGACCAAAATTAAAACCAAAACACTCCCACATGGCCTTCATCTTATTCCATATAGTCAATCATCTTAACCTCTGGCTGGAGGTTTCCATGAGGGGCGCAGCCCAAGACAGTGTCCAAAATCAGCTCGTTTGCCCCTCATTTGCCTAAAGTCAGGGTAGCCTGGACACCGTTTCTCTGAAACAGGAGCGAACAAATAAGCCTGCCGTTAATACTTCTTTGTTTCTCCAATTTGAGGCCTACTGATTTTAGGTATCGATTCTTTAGGTGATTTAGAGTCATGCGAAAACACAAGCACCTCTGCAGGGCTTTGAAGAACTCATTTGACCCAAAGAATCCCTATTGTCATTTGATGGAGTGCAGGAACCTAACAGAGGAAGGCAAGAGACTTCATCCACAATGAATGATATTTTTTGCCATTTTGGTTTTGGAAGCTCACGTGGGATCATTCTTAAGATCCATCAGGTGCTGAGAATCTAAGTCACAGCCACACACAGGTCCAAGAGGCTGATAAAGAGCCACAGGTGAGGCCCATTCATTTCCATTTGAAAACTGTTTTCTTCAGGCTTCACAAAGGGGTGGCCTGAGGCAAAGACCTTCCTGACATTCAGTGCAACACAACAATAAGTAAGCAAAAGGCCCAAAGCAGGGTTTCTGCACTGAGACTTTCCTGGTCACACTGATATCTGAGTTTTTTGAGATGCTCGCCATTCTCTTCAGCTATCCAGTACATGGCCATGTCACAGAGCTTGGAGGTGGTACATATTTTGTACACAAATCCATGAGCCTATTCTGGAGAGTGGCCAGAATTCAGGAAGAAAACAAGAACTTAGAAAGATAGCAGGTGTTGCACATTGATAAGACAAGCTGCAGTCCATTCATATATTGGGCAGGATGAATTATGGGAAGATTTATACTAGACAGGACACATCCATTAATGCATTCTCTTTTCTAATGTCTACAACAACGGACACAGTGGGATACACAGAAAGAGAAACACTCGCCATGTCAAATGACTTACTAGAAACTGTCCACTCCAAACCAAACAAACCGCCTTTTCTATCTATTCTCAGAACATGAGACAAAACAACAAACCCACACCCACTCCCACAAAGGCACCTCCTTCCCCCAAGTACGTCTGTGACTATCCGGAGTGTCCTCTGACTGGTGGGCCATACTATGTTCCCCCGAAATGGCCTGTCTTCTCTCAGATGTGATTCCTTGACCAACTCTGTGAAGATGTCAGGAAAAAGTGGTTAGCCACTACCTGTTTTCTCAGGAAAGGTTCATCTTCAGAGCTCTCCTGGCATTTGGCCATCCTCACATCATTAGGTACCAAGAAAACTGACTCTGTCCTTGGTAAATCCAAACAAGTGAGCCCACTGGGACTGGGACTGGGACTGCCTCTGGGTGTCTGGCTTCTTGGATACCAAGTTCAGAGAGTTCCATCACCAAGGAAATGAGGTATTTCACATTCTTTGGAACTGAATGAGGTCACTGCCTTGGCAACCACTTTGTCCTAACAGTTGCTTCCAAGGGTAACATAAGATGGAGGTTGCCAGAACTTCCTGTGACACTTTCATAAGGTAGAATGTATATCACCATTGGCACCCGGAAACAGCTCTCCACTCAGCCCTGGTTTGGTCCATCTTCTGTACAATAAGAAGAGAGAGAGGCAGATTCAGACACATCCCTTCATCCTGACCAGGTTGTTTGCCATGGAAGATGACTTTTGCTCTCTCAGGTGCTTCATACCTGCCTACAACTTCTCCAGGTACCATTTGTGCATGGACATTTGAGGTTCTCATCAGGTTGAAGGTCCCCAACTTTCCTGTATTGTAAGAACCACTCTGTCTCTGCTCTTCTGTAAAATGACTGACGGAACAGTGTATACTTGGGGTTAAAAACAGGTTTGATTTGGATTACGAGTGATTCTGTGTGATGAATAATGGTATTGGGAACCTGCAATATTTACAAGAATATAGAGGTGAAATATAAGTAGGAAAACAGAAATCTAGGTATGATTTGAAGGCCAGAAGGATTTTGCCCTTGATTGGGATACTTAGCTTTGAATGATATTCTGCAAAAATGCCTCAGATAATTCCATATACAATGGCATAGGACCTTGTACATTGGATGATTGAATTTAGAAGAGAACATCCAGTCAAAAAGGGATATTCAGTAGGATTAGGAAGATAGTCGGTAGGTTTAGGAAGAAGAGTGAGTATAGGATTTGGACCAAAAGTTCTTTAGCAATAGACTTTCGGTTGTTGAGTGAATGTAAATGTCAGCACATATGAAGAGTCAGTCACTATGTTGAACTGGGGAAAATATGTAGAAAAGCAGATATCAATAGAAACATTACGAAATCAGGCAAAGTATAAAGTGAGTGATAGAATTAGACATTTTCAACAGGGTTGAGTTTGAATATATAAATTAGGAAAAAAACAAATATGTAGTCACCAATAGGATTGACAATTGACAGCATTAGGCAACCTGGACATGGATGTTTTTAGAAATCCATGTTCACTTTCCATTTAGGCTTTGGTACAATCATAAGTGTGACCTTTCCATTTTTTGTCCAGAATATTACTGTGATAATGAGGTGACATGAGTATTTCTTTCACCATTTCTGGGAGCAATATATTGAAGATGTAAAATGAGAATCGGGGGTACAAAGAGGTGTACCCTGTTTCTAGGAACATAGAGAAAAAGCATGAATAGACCATACAGTGAATAAAAAATATAACTTTTTTGAACTTTAAATAATGAATTGAACTGATATCTGAAAAATTAAAGGAAATCGTATATTGATATACAATCATTCATTCCAACCAGGTATATATGTAATAGAAATATTTGTGTTTAGGTTTATCTAAAGAGTGTGTGAGTTTTGCTTCAAAATGATTATGGAAATTCAAAATAATGTGTTTGGAAGCAGTCTCATGAAAAGACCAGTCAAGAATACCCTGACAATACATGTGTTCTGAAGCAAGAAGTGGTGAAAGTTGAAACAAATGCTTATTAATTTGTGAACTTGTGGATGAAATGTATATCCTGTGATGTGCAAAAACTGAAGAAACAACAATGTACCAGTGTCGAATACAAATGAATGACAAATTACATATCATGTCCCATAGGAGTCTACTTGCATTGATGTTAGACTGGGTCAGTTACTGTAGAATAATTAGGATTTGTATGCACCATTCACTGAAGTTAGTTTTCAGTACTAGGAAACAAATATGTATTTCAGGTGGATGAATATTTCTGATTATAATCTTGTGAAAAGTGGATTATAAATCCACATACATGAACATGAATGAATTTAGAGAGTGTATATTAGACACATATATTTCATATTTTGAAAAATTTGCAGAGTATATCTATATCTATATCTGTATATACACACACACACACACAACACTCACAGACATTAAAAAGTACCAATATAAATGCCAATCGAAATTCATCAGTAAATATGTATCATCCACAAATGCAAAAATATTTATTTTACTGAACATGAGTTAATGTATAATGTTGTTCTACTAGGACGCTCTCCTATAGGTTGAATTTTCATTTCCAACAGCATTTAGGAGGAGTGAACTCTTCTCACAATTTGTATCTGCCAAGACAGCCACCTCACAAAAATGTACGTGTGATACCTGGTAGGATTCTATATATGCATATAAATATACATGTGTGAATAGGCTACAGAAAAGGGAAATAAGAATTCACATATTTGTTAAGCTTAAAAACACATGGAGAATAATTCAAATAAATTTGACTAGATTTATAACTCCTACCTTATATAATGCAAATGTCAAGTCCAACTATACAACATGTCTCCTCTGAAGTACTTGTATTTCTAATGTGTTGGGCTAATTTTCTCCATTATATTAGGATGAATAGTCTGAGTCTACTAGGTATGGGTTAGTGTCAGGGATTCAGTACTTCAAATGGAAATTTGGAAAATGAATCCAATGTGTATGTAAAAATATGCTGCACAAATATCCTCCCGCTCTCATCCAGAACAATGCCTTGACATTACCTTCACCCCAAGTAAGACACAATTAGAGGAGAAGAGTTACAAAATCAGTGAATACATATCTGGAATGGAAAATGCTCAGGAGTTCACAACCTTGGAGGTGGTAGAGGAGTTTCCAAAACTAAGGGACAGGGTAAACACTCCACAAACATGGAGCTCTGCTGGCCTAAAAACTTTTTGAGAAACTGCCTCTGAGCTTCCACACTTGAAATATATGTAGTTTTCAGGAGATTTGGCTTCCTCTGTAGTGAGACCATCAAAGCTGGGTCTGCATCTATGTGACCTGGAGGACATGGTTTCTTATTTTCCAATGAACAAGATGAAGCAGTGCTGAATCCTCTCTTTGTAGGTAAACTGAGGCCACTGGGGACTAAGTGTCTCCCCGTGTGGACTGTGAAGCCATTTGGTCCTCTTCCACTTTTTGTGGTGTTTTTGCTGCTGCACTGTGAGTTTGGTATTTGTTTCACGAAATACTAGGAGCTAAACTGGGACACAGTGCTGGAGGGAGTTCTGTCATGTGTGGTGGGTCAGGGTCTGCAAGAGAATGCACCAACTAGGCTCCTATCTCTCACAGCTTGCCCCATTGCCCCCTTGTCCATATCAACCTGATTCTTAATTTTCCTCTGAAAACTCTCCATATAACAAGATGCCTTTACATATAAGGGTCTGTTGGCTGCACCATGTCAGTTACAAGCCATTTGGAATCCAATGGTAGATCCACATGGCCCTACCACGGATGTTTTATCAAACACCTCCCCACCACTGCTCTAGACCCACTACTCAGCAGGCTCCAAATTTCTGGCATCTCTGTTCTACACCATTTTCATGAAACTCAGTAAATCAAGGCACTGTCTGGTATACTCATGATCAGCAACAGGACATCCAATGTTTCTCCAGTGCCACCTGGTCATAGGAATTTCAAAAATTTCATGGTATTTATCTAGCCATTTTTCAACCATGAAGTTGGAGGCACTGTGGGTTTCAGTTCATTCAGCAAACATTAAATGGTGAGGAAGCTCATTTCAATGAAATCTCTGGAGAACTCTCACAGGCACGGCTTCCCAAAGAGTGGACAAAAGGTCACATTAAGCCAGGCCCATTGAGGTCTACAATGTGAGGTCCATGTGTGTTTTGACTCTCAACTATGGCTGCCATTTCTTTAAGAATAAAATCATGTGATATCCTTGCTGAGATTCCCAGGCCTCTGTGGAAATCCACCCGGGGCCTAGGTCTCAGTTTCCAAGAGCGACTTTCATGCGTGGCCTCTTAAAATCCCAACAAAATTCATGGCAATGCTTCTCTGAGTTCAGTTCCAAAACCCAGTCTCTAAGGGGAATCACACCAGAGTTCAAGCTCACGTGGACCCAGTCATTTTTTCCAATGCAACACAAATGACCAAAATTAAAACCAAAACACTCCCACATGGCCTTCATCTTATTCCATATAGTCAATCATCTTAACCTCTGGCTGGAGGTTTCCATGAGGGGCGCAGCCCAAGACAGTGTCCAAAATCAGCTCGTTTGCCCCTCATTTGCCTAAAGTCAGGGTAGCCTGGACACCGTTTCTCTGAAACAGGAGCGAACAAATAAGCCTGCCGTTAATACTTCTTTGTTTCTCCAATTTGAGGCCTACTGATTTTAGGTATCGATTCTTTAGGTGATTTAGAGTCATGCGAAAACACAAGCACCTCTGCAGGGCTTTGAAGAACTCATTTGACCCAAAGAATCCCTATTGTCATTTGATGGAGTGCAGGAACCTAACAGAGGAAGGCAAGAGACTTCATCCACAATGAATGATATTTTTTGCCATTTTGGTTTTGGAAGCTCACGTGGGATCATTCTTAAGATCCATCAGGTGCTGAGAATCTAAGTCACAGCCACACACAGGTCCAAGAGGCTGATAAAGAGCCACAGGTGAGGCCCATTCATTTCCATTTGAAAACTGTTTTCTTCAGGCTTCACAAAGGGGTGGCCTGAGGCAAAGACCTTCCTGACATTCAGTGCAACACAACAATAAGTAAGCAAAAGGCCCAAAGCAGGGTTTCTGCACTGAGACTTTCCTGGTCACACTGATATCTGAGTTTTTTGAGATGCTCGCCATTCTCTTCAGCTATCCAGTACATGGCCATGTCACAGAGCTTGGAGGTGGTACATATTTTGGACACAAATCCATGAGCCTATTCTGGAGAGTGGCCAGAATTCAGGAAGAAAACAAGAACTTAGAAAGATAGCAGGTGTTGCACATTGATAAGACAAGCTGCAGTCCATTCATATATTGGGCAGGATGAATTATGGGAAGATTTATACTAGACAGGACACATCCATTAATGCATTCTCTTTTCTAATGTCTACAACAACGGACACAGTGGGATACACAGAAAGAGAAACACTCGCCATGTCAAATGACTTACTAGAAACTGTCCACTCCAAACCAAACAAACCGCCTTTTCTATCTATTCTCAGAACATGAGACAAAACAACAAACCCACACGCACTCCCACAAAGGCAACTCCTTCCCCCAAGTACGTCTGTGACTATCCGGAGTGTCCTCTGACTGGTGGGCCATACTATGTTCCCCCGAAATGGCCTGTCTTCTCTCAGATCTTGATTCCTTGACCAACTCTGTGAAGATGTCAGGAAAAAGTGGTTAGCCACTACCTGTTTTCTCAGGAAAGGTCCATCTTCAGAGCTCTCCTGGCATTTGGCCATCCTCACATCATTAGGTACCAAGAAAACTGACTCTGTCCTTGGTAAATCCAAACAAGTGAGCCCACTGGGCCTGGGACTGGGACTGCCTCTGGGTGTCTGGCTTCTTGGATATCAAGTTCAGAGAGTTCCATCACCAAGGAAATGAGGTATTTCACATTCTTTGGAACTGAATGAGGTCACTGCCTTGGCAACCACTTTGTCCTAACAGTTGCTTCCAAGGGTAACATAAGATGGAGGTTGCCCCTACTTCCTGTGACACTTTCATAAGGTAGAATGTATATCATCATTGGCACCCGGGAACAGCTCTCCACTCAGCCCTGGTTTGGTCCATCTTCTGTACAATAAGAAGAGAGAGAGGCAGATTCAGACACATCCCTTCATCCTGACCAGGTTGTTTGCCATGGAAGATGACTTTTGCTCTCTCAGGTGCTTCATACCTGCCTACAACTTCTCCAGGTACCATTTGTGCATGGACATTTGAGGTTCTCATCAGGTTGAAGGTCCCCAACTTTCCTGTATTGTAAGAACCACTCTGTCTCTGCTCTTCTGTAAAATGATTGAGGGAACAGTGTATACTTGGGGTTAAAAACAGGTTTGATTTGGATTACGAGTGATTCTGTGTGATGAATAATGGTATTGGGAACCTGCAATATTTACAAGAACATAGAGGTGAAATATAAGTAGGAAAACAGAAATCTAGGTATGATTTGAAGCCCAGAAGGGTTTTGCCCTTGATTGGGATACTTAGCTTTGAATGATGTTCTGCAAAGATGCCTCAGATAATTCCATATACAATGGCATAAGATCTTGTACATTGGATGATTGAATTTAGAAGAGAACATCCAGTCAAAAAGGGATATTCAGTAGGATTAGGAAGATAGTCGGTAGGTTTAGGAAGAAGAGTGAGTATAGGATTTGGACCAAAAGTTCTTTAGCAATAGACTTTCGGTTGTTGAGTGAATGTAAATGTCAGCACATATGAAGAGTCAGTCACTATGTTGAACTGGGGAAAATATGTAGAAATGCAGATATCAATAGAAACATTACGAAATCAGGCAAAGTATAAAGTGAGTGATAGAATTAGACATTTTCAACAGGGTTGAGTTTGAATATATAAATTAGGAAAAAAACAAATATGTAGTCACCAATAGGATTGATAATTGACAGCATTAGGCAACCTGGACATGGATGTTTTTAGAAATCCATGTTCACTTTCCATTTAGGCTTTGGTACAATCATAAGTGTGACCTTTCCATTTTTGTCCAGAATATTACTGTGATAATGAGGTGACATGAGTATTTCTTTCACCATTTCTGGGAGCAATATATTGAAGATGTAAAATGAGAATCGGGGGTACAAAGAGGTGTACCCTGTTTCTAGGAACATAGAGAAAAAGCATGAATAGACCATACTGTGAATAAATAATATAACTTTTTTGAACTTTAAATAATGAATTGAACTGATATCTGAAAAATTAAAGGAAATCGTATATTGATATACAATCATTCATTCCAACCAGGTATATATGTAATGGAAATATTTGTGTTTTGGTTTATCATGAAGAGTGTGTCAGTTTTGCTTCAAAATGATTATGGAAATTCAAAATAATGTGTTTGGAAAGAAGTCTCATGAAAAGACCAGTCAAGAAACCCTGACAATACATGTGTTCTGAAGCAAGAAGTGGTGAAAGTTGAAACAAATGCATATTAATTTGTGAACTTGTGGATGAAATGTATATCCTGTGATGTGCAAAAACTGAAGAAACAATAATGTACCAGTGTCGAATACAAATGAATGACAAATTACATATCATGTCCCATAGGAGTCTACTTGCATTGATGTTAGACTGGGTCAGTTACTGTAGAATAATTAGGATTTGTATGCACCATTCACTGAAGTTAGTTTTCAGTACTAGGAAACAAATATGTATTTCAAGTGGATGAATATTTCTGATTATAATCTTGTGAAAAGTGGATTATAAATCCACATATATGAACATGAATGAATTTAGAGAGTGTATATTAGACACATATATTTCATATTTTGAAAAATTTGGAGAGTATATCTATATCTATATCTATACCTATACACACACACACACACACACACACACACACACACACACACACACAACTCACAGACATTAAAAATTACCAATATAAATGCCAATCGAAATTCATCAGTAAATATGTATCATCCACAAATGCAAAAATATTTATTTTACTGAACATGAGTTAATGTATAATGTTGTTCTACTAGGACGCTCTCCTATAAGTTGAATTTTCATTTCCAACAGCATTTAGGAGGAGTGAACTCTTCTCACAATTTGTATCTGCCAAGACAGCCACCTCACAAACATGTACGTGTGATACCTGGTAGGATTCTATATATGCATATAAATATACATGTGTGAATAGACTACAGAATAAGGAAACAAGAATTCACATATTTGTTAAGTTTAAAACACATGGAGAATATTTCAAATAAATTTGACTAGATTTATAACTCCTACCTTATATAATGCAAATGTCAAGTCCAACTATACAACATGTCTCCTCTGAAGTACTTGTATTTCTACTGTGTTGGGTTAATTTTCTCCATTATATTAGGATGAATAGTCTGAGTCTACTAGGTATGGGTTAGTGTCAGGGATTCAGTATTTCGAATGGAAAATTGGAAAATGAATCCAATGTGTATGTAAATATATGCTGCACAAATATCCTCCCGCTCTCATCCAGAACAATGCCTTGACATTACCTTCACCCCAAGTAAGACACAATTAGAGGAGAAGAGTTACAAAATCAGTGAATACATATCTGGAATGGAAAATGCTCAGGAGTTCACAACCTTGGAGGTGGTAGAGGAGTTTCCAAAACTAAGGGACAGGGTAAACACTCCATAAACATGGAGCTCTGCTGGCCTAAAAACTTTTTGAGAAACTGCCTCTGAGCTTCCACACTTGAAATATATGTAGTTTTCAGGAGATTTGGCTTCCTCTGTAGTGAGACCATCAAAGCTGGGTCTGCATCTATGTGACCTGGAGGACATGGTTTCTTATTTTCCAATGAACAAGATGAAGCAGTGCTGAATCCTCTCTTTGTAGGTAAACTGAGGCCACTGGGGACTAAGTGTCTCCCCGTGTGAACTGTGAAGCCATTTGGTCCTCTTCCACTTTTTGTGGTGTTTTTGCTGCTGCACTGTGAGTTTGATATTTGTTTCACAAAATACTAGGAGCTAACCGGGGACACAGTGCTGGAGGGAGTTCTGTCACGTGTGGTGGGTCAGGGTCTGCAAGAGAATGCACCAACTAGGCTCCTATCTCTCACAGCTTGCCCCATTGCCCCCTTGTCCATATCAACCTGATTCTTAATTTTCCTCTGAAAACTCTCCATATAACAAGATGCCTTTAGATATAAGGGTCTGTTGGCTGCACCATGTCAGTTACAAGCCATTTGGAATCCAATGGTAGATCCACATGGCCCTACCACGGATGTTTTATCAAACACCTCCCCACCACTGCTCTAGACCCACTACTCAGCAGGCTCCAAATTTCTGGCATCTCTGTTCTACACCATTTTCATGAAACTCAGTAAATCAAGGCACTGTCTGGTATACTCATGATCAGCAACAGGACATCCAATGTTTCTCCAGTGCCACCTGGTCATAGGAATTTCAAAAATTTCATGGTATTTATCTAGCCATTTTTCAAGCATGAAGTTGGAGGCACTGTGGGTTTCAGTTCATTCAGCAAACATTAAATGGTGAGGAAGCTCATTTCAATGAAATCTCTGGAGAACTCTCACAGGCACGGCTTCACAAAGAGTGGACAAAAGGTCACATTAGGCCAGGCCCATTGAGGTCTACAATGTGAGGTCCATGTGTGTTTTGACTCTCAACTATGGCTGCCATTTCTTTAAGAATAAAATCATGTGATATCCTTGCTGAGATTCCAAGGCCTCTGTGGAAATCCACCCGGGGCCTAGGTCTCAGTTTCCAAGAGCGACTTTCATGCGTGGCCTCTTAAAATCCCAACAAAATTCATGGCAATGCTTCTCTGAGTTCAGTTCCAAAACCCAGTCTCTAAGGGGAATCACACCAGAGTTCAAGCTCACGTGGACCCAGTCATTTTTTCCAATGCAACACAAATGACCAAAATTAAAACCAAAACACTCCCACATGGCCTTCATCTTATTCCATATAGTCAATCATCTTAACCTCTGGCTGGAGGTTTCCATGAGGGGCGCAGCCCAAGACAGTGTCCAAAATCAGCTCGTTTGCCCCTCATTTGCCTAAAGTCAGGGTAGCCTGGACACCGTTCCTCTGAAACAGGAGCGAACGAATAAGCCTGCCGTTAATACTTCTTTGTTTCTCCAATTTGAGGCCTACTGATTTTAGGTATCGATTCTTTAGGTGATTTAGAGTCATGCGAAAACACAAGCACCTCTGCAGGGCTTTGAAGAACTCATTTGACCCAAAGAATCCCTATTGTCATTTGATGGAGTGCAGGAACCTAACAGAGGAAGGCAAGAGACTTCATCCACAATCAATGATATTTTTTGCCATTTTGGTTTTGGAAGCTCACATGGGATCATTCTTAAGATCCATCAGGTGCTGAGAATCTAAGTCACAGCCACACACAGGTCCAAGAGGCTGATAAAGAGCCACAGGTGAGGCCCTTTCATTTCCATTTGAAAACTGTTTTCTTCAGGCTTCACAAAGGGGTGTCCTGAGGCAAAGACCTTCCTGACATTCAGTGCAACACAACAATAAGTAAGCAAAAGGCCCAAAGCAGGGTTTCTGCACTGAGACTTTCCTGGTCACACTGATATCTGAGTTTTTTGAGATGCTCGCCATTCTCTTCAGCTATCCAGTACATGGCCATGTCACAGAGCTTGGAGGTGGTACATATTTTGGACACAAATCCATGAGCCTATTCTGGAGAGTGGCCAGAATTCAGGAAGAAAACAACAACTTAGAAAGATAGCAGGTGTTGCACATTGATAAGACAAGCTGCAGTCCATTCATATATTGGGCAGGATGAATTATGGGAAGATTTATACTAGACAGGACACATCCATTAATGCATTCTCTTTTCTAATGTCTACAACAACGGACACAGTGGGATACACAGAAAGAGAAACACTCGCCATGTCAAATGACTTACTAGAAACTGTCCACTCCAAACCAAACAAACCGCCTTTTCTATCTATTCTCAGAACATGAGACAAAACAACAAACCCACACCCACTCCCACAAAGGCACCTCCTTCCCCCAAGTACGTCTGTGACTATCCGGAGTGTCCTCTGACTGGTGGGCCATACTATGTTCCCCCGAAATGGCCTGTCTTCTCTCAGATCTTGATTCCTTGACCAACTCTGTGAAGATGTGAGGAAAAAGTGGTTAGCCACTACGTGTTTTCTCAGGAAAGGTCCATCTTCAGAGCTCTCCTGGCATTTGGCCATCCTCACATCATTAGGTACCAAGAAAACTGACTCTGTCCTTGGTAAATCCAAACAAGTGAGCCCACTGGGACTGGGACTGGGACTGCCTCTGGGTGTCTGGCTTCTTGGATACCAAGTTCAGAGAGTTCCATCACCAAGGAAATGAGGTATTTCACATTCTTTGGAACTGAATGAGGTCACTGCCTTGGCAACCACTTTGTCCTAACAGTTGCTTCCAAGGGTAACATAAGATGGAGGATGCCAGAACTTCCTGTGACACTTTCATAAGGTAGAATGTATATCACCATTGGCACCCGGGAACAGCTCTCCACTCAGCCCTGGTTTGGTCCATCTTCTGTACAATAAGAAGAGAGAGAGGCAGATTCAGACACATCCCTTCATCCTGACCAGGTTGTTTGTCATGGAAGATGACTTTTGCTCTCTCAGGTGCTTCATACCTGCCTACAACTTCTCCAGGTACAATTTGTGCATGGACATTTGAGGTTCTCATCAGGTTGAAGGTCCCCAACTTTCCTGTATTGTAAGAACCACTCTGTCTCTGCTCTTCTGTAAAATGATTGAGGGAACAGTGTATACTTGGGGTTAAAAACAGGTTTGATTTGGATTACGAGTGATTCTGTGTGATGAATAATGGTATTGGGAACCTGCAATATTTACAAGAATATAGAGGTGAAATATAAGTAGGAAAACAGAAATCTAGGTATGATTTGAAGCCCAGAAGGGTTTTGCACTTGATTGGGATACTTAGCTTTGAATGATGTTCTGCAAAGATGCCTCAGATAATTCCATATACAATGGCATAGGATCTTGTACATTGGATGATTGAATTTAGAAGAGAACATCCAGTCAAAAAGGGATATTCAGTAGGATTAGGAAGATAGTCGGTAGGTTTAGGAAGAAGAGTGAGTATAGGATTTGGACCAAAAGTTCTTTAGCAATAGACTTTCGGTTGTTGAGTGAATGTAAATGTCAGCACATATGAAGAGTCAGTCACTATGTTGAACTGGGGAAAATATGTAGAAAAGCAGATATCAATAGAAACATTACGAAATCAGGCAAAGTATAAAGTGAGTGATAGAATTAGACATTTTCAACAGGGTTGAGTTTGAATATATAAATTAGGAAAAAAAACAAATATGTAGTCACCAATAGGATTGACAATTGACAGCATTAGGCAACCTGGACATGGATGTTTTTAGAAATCCATGTTCACTTTCCATTTAGGCTTTGGTACAATCATAAGTGTGACCTTTCCATTTTTTGTCCAGAATATTACTGTGATAATGAGGTGACATGAGTATTTCTTTCACCATTTCTGGGAGCAATATATTGAAGATGTAAAATGAGAATCGGGGGTACAAAGAGGTGTACCCTGTTTCTAGGAACATAGAGAAAAAGCATGAATAGACCATACAGTGAATAAAAAATATAACTTTTTTGAACTTTAAATAATGAATTGAACTGATATCTGAAAAATTAAAGGAAATCGTATATTGATATAAAATCATTCATTCCAACCAGGTATATATGTAATGGAAATATTTGTGTTTTGGTTTATCATGAAGAGTGTGTGACATTTTGCTTCAAAATGATTATGGAAATTCAAAATAATGTGTTTTTTAAAGAAGTCTCATGAAAAGACCAGTCAAGAAACCCTGACAATACATGTGTTCTGAAGCAAGAAGTGGTGAAAGTTGAAACAAATGCTTATTAATTTGTGAACTTGTGGATGAAATGTATATCCTGTGATGTGCAAAAACTGAAGAAACAATAATGTACCAGTGTCGAATACAAATGAATGACAAATTACATATCATGTCCCATAGGAGTCTACTTGCATTGATGTTAGACTGGGTCAGTTACTGTAGAATACTTAGGATTTGTATGCACCATTCACTGAAGTTAGTTTTCAGTACTAGGAAACAAATATGTATTTCAGGTGGATGAATATTTCTGATTATCATCTTGTGAAAAGTGGATTATAAATCCACATACATGAACATGAATGAATTTAGAGAGTGTATATTAGACACATATATTTCATATTTTGAAAAATTTGGAGAGTATATCTATATCTATATCTATATCTATACACACACACACACACACACACACACACACACACAAACTCACAGACATTAAAAAGTACCAATATAAATGCCAATCGAAATTCATCAGTAAATATGTATCATCCACAAATGAAAAAATATTTATTTTACTGAACATGAGTTAATGTATAATGTTGTTCTACTAGGACGCTCTCCTATAAGTTGAATTTTCATTTCCAACAGCATTTAGGAGGAGTGAACTCTTCTCACAATTTGTATCTGCCAAGACAGCCACATCACAAAAATGTACGTGTGATACCTGGTAGGATTCTATATATGCATATAAATATACATGTGTGAATAGACTACAGAAAAAGGAAACAAGAATTCACATATTTGTTAAGTTTAAAACACATGGAGAATATTTCAAATAAATTTGACTAGATTTATAACTCCTACCTTATATAATGCAAATGTCAAGTCCAACTATACAACATGTCTCCTCTGAAGTACTTGTATTTCTAATGTGTTGGGTTAATTTTCTCCATTATATTAGGATGAATAGTCTGAGTCTACTAGGTATGGGTTAGTGTCAGGGATTCAGTATTTCGAATGGAAAATTGGAAAATGAATCCAATGTGTATGTAAATATATGCTGCACAAATATCCTCCCGCTCTCATCCAGAACAATGCCTTGACATTACCTTCACCCCAAGTAAGACACAATTAGAGGAGAAGAGTTACAAAATCAGTGAATGCATATCTGGAATGGAAAATGCTCAGGAGTTCACAACCTTGGAGGTGGTAGAGGAGTTTCCAAAACTAAGGGACAGGGTAAACACTCTACAAACATGGAGCTCTGCTGGCCTAAAAACTTTTTGAGAAACTGCCTCTGAGCTTCCACACTTGAAATATGTTGTTGTCAGGAGATTTGGCTTCCTCTGTAGTGAGAACATCAAAGCTGGGTCTGCATCTATGTGACCTGGAGGACATGGTTTCTTATTTTCCAATGAACAAGATGAAGCAGTGCTGAATCCTCTCTTTGTAGGTAAACTGAGGCCACTGGGGACTAAGTGTCTCCCCGTGTGGACTGTGAAGCCATTTGGTCCTCTTCCACTTTTTGTGGTGTTTTTGCTGCTGCACTGTGAGTTTGGTATTTGTTTCACGAAATACTAGGAGCTAAACTGGGACACAGTGCTGGAGGGAGTTCTGTCACGTGTGGTGGGTCAGGGTCTGCAAGAGAATGCACCAACTAGGCTCCTATCTCTCACAGCTTGCCCCATTGCCCCCTTGTCCATATCAACCTGATTCTTAATTTTCCTCTGAAAACTCTCCATATAACAAGATGCCTTTACATATAAGGGTCTGTTGGCTGCACCATGTCAGTTACAAGCCATTTGGAATCCAATGGTAGATCCACATGGCCCTACCACGGATGTTTTATCAAACACCTCCCCACCACTGCTCTAGACCCACTACTCAGCAGGCTCCAAATTTCTGGCATCTCTGTTCTACACCATTTTCATGAAACTCAGTAAATCAAGGCACTGTCTGGTATACTCATGATCAGCAACAGGACATCCAATGTTTCTCCAGTGCCACCTGGTCATAGGAATTTCAAAAATTTCATGGTATTTATCTAGCCATTTTTCAAGCATGAAGTTGGAGGCACTGTGGGTTTCAGTTCATTCAGCAAACTTTAAATGGTGAGGAAGCTCATTTCAATGAAATCTCTGGAGAACTCTCACAGGCACGGCTTCCCAAAGAGTGGACAAAAGGTCACATTAGGCCAGGCCCATTGAGGTCTACAATGTGAGGTCCATGTGTGTTTTGACTCTCAACTATGGCTGCCATTTCTTTAAGAATAAAATCATGTGATATCCTTGCTGAGATTCCCAGGCCTCTGTGGAAATCCACCCGGGGCCTAGGTCTCAGTTTCCAAGAGCGACTTTCATGCGTGGCCTCTTAAAATCCCAACAAAATTCATGGCAATGCTTCTCTGAGTTCAGTTCCAAAACCCAGTCTCTAAGGGGAATCACACCAGAGTTCAAGCCCACGTGGACCCAGTCATTTTTTCCAATGCCACACAAATGACCAAAATTAAAACCAAAACACTCCCACATGGCCCTCATCTTATTCCATATAGTCAATCATCTTAACCTCTGGCTGGAGGTTTCCATGAGGGGCGCAGCCCAAGACAGTGTCCAAAATCAGCTCGTTTGCCCCTCATTTGTCTAAAGTCAGGGTAGCCTGGACACCGTTTCTGTGAACCAGGAGTGAACAAATAAGCCTGCCGTTAATACTTCTGTGTTTCTCCAATTTGAGGCCTACTGATTTTAGGTATCGATTCTTTAGGTGATTTAGAGTCATGCGAAAACACAAGCACCTCTACAGGGCTTTGAAGAACTCATTTGACCCAAGGAATCCCTATTGTCATTTGATGGAGTGCAGGAACCTAACAGAGAAAGGCAAGAGACTTCATCCACAATGAATGAAATTTTTTGCCATTGTGGTTTTGGAAGCTCACATGGGATCATTCTTAAGATCCATCAGGTGCAGAGAATCTAAGTCACAGCCACACACAGGCCCAAGAGGCTGATAAAGACACATCCCTTTCCAAAGCAATTAAGCAAAGAGCCACAGGTGAGGCCCATTCATTTCCATTTGAAAACTGTTTTCTTCAGGCTTCACAAAGGGGTGGCCTGAGGCAAAGACCTTCCTGACATTCAGTGCAACACAGCAATAAGTAAGCAAAAGGCCCAAAGCAGGGTTTCTGCACTGAGACTTTCCTGGTCACACTGATATCTGAGTTTTTGGAGATGCTCGCCATTCTCTTCAGCTATCCAGTACATGGCCATGTCACAGAGCTTGGAGGTGGTACATTTTTGGACACAAATCCATGAGCCTATTCTGGAGAGTGGCCAGAATTCAGGAAGAAAACTACAACTTAGAAAGATAGCAGGTGTTGCACATCGATAAGACAAGCTGCAGTCCATTCACATATTGGGCATGGGAAGATTTTTACTAGACAGGACACATCCATTAATGCATTCTCTTTTCTAATGTCTACAACAACGGACACAGTGGGATACACAGAAACAGAAACACTCGCCGTGTCAAATGACTTACTAGAAACTGTCCACTCCAAACCAAACAAACCGACTTTTCTATCTATTCTCAGAACATGAGACAAATCAACAAACCCACACCCACTCCCACAAAGGCACCTCCTTCCCCCAAGTAGGTCTGTGACTATCCGGAGTGTCCTCTGACTGGTGGGCCATACTATGTTCCCCCGAAATGGCCTGTCTTCTCTCAGATCTTGTTTCCTTGACCAACTCTGTGAAGATGTCAGGAAAAAGTGGTTAGCCACTACCTGTTTTCTCAGGAGAGGTCCATCTTCAGAGCTCTCCTGGCATTTGGCCATCCTCACATCATTAGGTTCCAAGAAAACTGACTCTGTCCTTGGTAAATCCAAACAAGTGAGCCCACTGGGACTGGGACTGGGACTGCCTCTGGGTGCCTGGCTTCTTGGATACCAAGTTCAGAGAGTTCCATCACCAAGGAAATGAGGTATGTCACATTCTTTGGAACTGAATGAGGTCACTGCCTTGGCAACCACTTTGTCCTAACAGTTGCTTCCAAGGGTAACATAAGATGGAGGTTGCCCCTACTTCCTGTGACACTTTCATAAGGTAGAATGTATATCACCATTGGCACCCGGGAACAGCTCTCCACTCAGCCCTGGTTTGGTCCATCTTCTGTACAATAAGAAGAGAGAGAGGCAGATTCAGACACATCCCTTCATCCTGACCAGGTTGTTTGCCATGGAAGATGACTTTTGCTCTCTCAGGTGCTTCATACCTGCCTAAAACTTCTCCAGGTATCATTTGTGCATGGACATTGGGGTTCTCATCAGGTGGAAGGTCCCCAACTTTCCTGTATTGTAAGAACCACTCTGTCCCTGCTCTTCTGTAAAATGATTGAGGGAACAGTGTATACTTGGGGTCAAAAACAGGTTTGATTTGGGTTATGAGTGATTCTGTGTGATGAGTAATGGTATTGGGAACCTGCAGTATTTACAAGAATATTGAGGTGAAATATAAGTAGGAAAACAGAAATCTAGGTATGATTTGAAGCCCAGAAGGGTTTTGCCCTTGATTGGGATACTTAGCTTTGAATGATGTTCTGCAAAGATGCCTCAGATAATTCGATATACAATGGCATAGGACCTTGTACATTGGATGATTGAATTTAGAAGAGAACATCCAGTCAAAAAGGGATATTCAGTAGAATTAGGAAGATAGTCGGTAGGTTTAGGAAGAAGAGTGAGTATAGGATTTGGACCAAAGTTCTTTAGCAATAGACTTTCGGTTGTTGAGTGAATGTAAATGTCAGCACATATGAAGAGTCAGTCACTATGTTGAACTGGGAAAAATATGTAGAAAAGCAGATATCAATAGAAAAATTACGAAATCAGGCAAAGTATAAAGTGAGTGATAGAATTAGACATTTTTAACAGGGTTGAGTTTGAATATATAAATTAGGAAAAAAACAAATATGTAGTCACCAATAGGATTGACAATTGACAGCATTAGGCAACCTGGGCATGGATGTTTTTAGAAATCCATGTTCACTTTCCATTTAGGCTTTGGTACAATCATAAGTGTGACCTTTCCATTTTTTGTCCAGAATATTACTGTGATAATGAGGTGACATGAGTATTTCTTTCACCATTTCTGGGGGCAATATATTGAAGATGTAAAATGAGAATCGGGGGTACAAAGAGGTGTACCCTATTTCTAGGAATATAGAGAAAAAGCATGAATAGACCATACTGTGAATAAATAATATAACTTTTTTGAACTTTAAATAATGAATTGAACTGATATCTGAAAAATTAAAGGAAATCGTATATTGATATACAATCATTCATTCCAACCAGGTATATATGTAATGGAAATATTTGTGTTTTGGTTTATCATGAAGAGTGTGTGAGTTTTGCTTCAAAATGATTATGGAAATTCAAAATAATGTGTTTGGAAAGAAGTCTCATGAAAAGACCAGTCAAGAAACCCTGACAATACATGTGTTCTGAAGCAAGAAGTGGTGAAAGTTGAAACAAATGCTTATTAATTTGTGAACTTGTGGATGAAATGTATATCCTGTGATGTGCAAAAACTGAAGAAACAATAATGTACCAGTGTCGAATACAAATGAATGACAAATTACATATCATGTCCCATAGGAGTCTACTTGCATTGATGTTAGACTGGGTCAGTTACTGTAGAATAATTAGGATTTGTATGCACCATTCACTGAAGTTAGTTTTCAGTACTAGGAAACAAATATGTATTTCAGGTGGATGAATATTTCTGATTATCATCTTGTGAAAAGTGGATTATAAATCCACATACATGAACATGAATGAATTTAGAGAGTGTATATTAGACACATATATTTCATATTTTGAAAAATTTGGAGAGTATATCTATATCTATATCTATATCTATACACACACACACACACACACACACACACACACAACTCACAGACATTAAAAAGTACCAATATAAATGCCAATCGAAATTCATCAGTAAATATGTATCATCCACAAATGCAAAAATATTTATTTTACTGAACATGAGCTAATGTATAATGTTGTTCTACTAGGACGCTCTCCTATAAGTTGAATTTTCATTTCCAACAGCATTTAGGAGGAGTGAACTCTTCTAACAATTTGAATCTGCCAAGACAGCCACCTCACAAAAATGTACGTGTGATACCTGGTAGGATTCTATATATGCATATAAATATACATGTGTGAATAGACTACAGAAAAAGGAAACAAGAATTCACATATTTGTTAAGTTTAAAACACATGGAGAATATTTCAAATAAATTTGACTAGATTTATAACTCCTACCTTATATAATGCAAATGTCAAGTCCAACTATACAACATGTCTCCTCTGAAGTACTTGTATTTCTAATGTGTTGGGTTAATTTTCTCCATTATATTAGGATGAATAGTCTGAGTCTACTAGGTATGGGTTAGTGTCAGGGATTCAGTATTTCGAATGGAAAATTGGAAAATGAATCCAATGTGTATGTAAATATATGCTGCACAAATATCCTCCCGCTCTCATCCAGAACAATGCCTTGACATTACCTTCACCCCAAGTAAGACACAATTAGAGGAGAAGAGTTACAAAATCAGTGAATACATATCTGGAATGGAAAATGCTCAGGAGTTCACAACCTTGGAGGTGGTAGAGGAGTTTCCAAAACTAAGGGACAGGGTAAACTCTCCACAAACATGGAGCTCTGCTGGCCTAAAAACTTTTTGAGAAACTGCCTCTGAGCTTCCACACTTGAAATATATGTTGTTTTCAGGAGATTTGGCGTCCTCTGTAGTGAGAACATCAAAGCTGGGTCTGCATCTATGTGACCTGGAGGACATGGTTTCTTATTTTCCAATGAACAAGATGAAGCAGTGCTGAATCCTCTCTTTGTAGGTAAACTGAGGCCACTGGGGACTAAGTGTCTCCCCGTGTGGACTGTGAAGCCATTTGGTCCTCTTCCACCTTTTGTGGTGTTTTTGCTGCTGCACTGTGAGTTTGGTATTTGTTTCACGAAATACTAGGAGCTAAACTGGGACACAGTGCTGGAGGGAGTTCTGTCACGTGTGGTGGGTCAGAGTCTGCAAGAGAATGCACCAACTAGGCTCCTATCTCTCACAGCTTGCCCCATTGCCCCCTTGTCCATATCAACCTGATTCTTAATTTTCCTCTGAAAACTCTCCATATAACAAGATGCCTTTACATATAAGGGTCTGTTGGCTGCACCATGTCAGTTACAAGCCATTTGGAGTCCAATGGTAGATCCACATGGCCCTACCACGGATGTTTTATCAAACACCTCCCCACCACTGCTCTAGACCCACTACTCAGCAGGCTCCAAATTTCTGGCATCTCTGTTCTACACCATTTTCATGAAACTCAGTAAATCAAGGCACTGTCTGGTATACTCATGATCAGCAACAGGACATCCAATGTTTCTCCAGTGCCACCTGGTCATAGGAATTTCAAAAATTTCATGGTATTTATCTAGCCATTTTTCAAGCATGAATTTTTAGGCACTGTGGGTTTCAGTTCATTCAGCAAACATTAAATGGTGAGGAAGCTCATTTCAATGAAATCTCTGGAGAACTCTCACAGGCATGGCTTCCCAAAGAGTGGACAAAAGGTCACATTAGGCCAGGCCCATTGAGGTCTACAATGTGAGGTCCATGTGTGTTTTGACTCTCAAATATGGCTGCCATTTCTTTAAGAATAAAATCATGTGATATCCTTGCTGAGATTCCCAGGCCTCTGTGGAAATCCACCCGGGGCCTAGGTCTCAGTTTCCAAGAGCGACTTTCATGCGTGGCCTCTTAAAATCCCAACAAAATTCATGGCAATGCTTCTCTGAGTTCAGTTCCAAAACCCAGTCTCTAAGGGGAATCACACCAGAGTTCAAGCCCACGTGGACCCAGTCATTTTTTCCAATGCCACACAAATGACCAAAATTAAAACCAAAACACTCCCACATGGCCCTCATCTTATTTCATATAGTCAATCATCTTAACCTCTGGCTGGAGGTTTCCATGAGGGGCGCAGCCCAAGACAGTGTCCAAAATCAGCTCGTTTGCCCCTCATTTGTCTAAAGTCAGGGTAGCCTGGACACCGTTTCTGTGAACCAGGAGTGAACAAATAAGCCTGCCGTTAATACTTCTGTGTTTCTCCAATTTGAGGCCTACTGATTTTAGGTATCGATTCTTTAGGTGATTTAGAGTCATGCGAAAACACAAGTACCTCTGCAGGGCTTTGAAGAACTCATTTGACCCAAAGAATCCCTATTGTCATTTGATGGAGTGCAGGAACCTAACAGAGGAAGGCAAGAGACTTCATCCACAATGAATGAAATTTTTTGCCATTTTGGTTTTGGAAGCTCACATGGGATCATTCTTAAGATCCATCAGGTGCTGAGAATCTAAGTCACAGCCACACACAGGCCCAAGAGGCTGATAAAGACACATCCCTTTCCAAAGCAATTAAGCAAAGAGCCACAGGTGAGGCCCATTCATTTCCATTTGAAAACTGTTTTCATCAGGCTTCACAAAGGGGTGGCCTGAGGCAAAGACCTTCCTGACATTCAGGGCAACACAACAATAAGTAAGCAAAAGGCCCAAAGCAGGGTTTCTGCACTGAGACTTTCCTGGTCACACTGATATCTGAGTTTTCTGAGATGCTCGCCATTCTCTTCAGCTATCCAGTACATGGCCATGTCACAGAGCTTGGAGGTGGTACATATTTTGGACACAAATCCATGAGCCTATTCTGGAGAGTGGCCAGAATTCAGGAAGAAAACTACAACTTAGAAAGAGAGCAGGTGTGGCACATCGATAAGACAAGCTGCAGTCCATTCATATATTGGGCATGGGAAGATTTATACTAGACAGGACACATCCATTAATGCATTCTCTTTTCTAATGTCTACAACAACGGACACAGTGGGATACACCGAAACAGAAACACTCGCCGTGTCAAATGACTTACTAGAAACTGTCCACTCCAAACCAAACAAACCGCCTTTTCTATCTATTCTCAGAACATGAGACAAAACAACAAACCCACACCCACTCCCACAAAGGCACCTCCTTCCCCCAAGTACGTCTGTGACTATCCGGAGTGTCCTCTGACTGGTGGGCCATACTATGTTCCCCCGAAATGGCCTGTCTTCTCTCAGATCTTGTTTCCTTGACCAACTCTGTGAAGATGTCAGGAAAAAGTGGTTAGCCACTACCTGTTTTCTCAGGAAAGGTCCATCTTCAGAGCTCTCCTGGCATTTGGCCATCCTCACATCATTAGGTACCAAGAAAACTGACCCTGTCCTTGGTAAATCCAAACAAGTGAGCCCACTGGGACTGGGACTGGGACTGCCTCTGGGTGCCTGGCTTCTTGGATACCAAGTTCAGAGAGTTCCATCACCAAGGAAATGAGGTATGTCACATTCTTTGGAACTGAATGAGGTCACTGCCTTGGCAACCACTTTGTCCTAACAGTTGCTTCCAAGGGTAACATAAGATGGAGGTTGCCCCTACTTCCTGTGACACTTTCATAAGGTAGAATGTATATCACCATTGGCACCCGGGAACAGCTCTCCACTCAGCCCTGGTTTGGTCCATCTTCTGTACAATAAGAAGAGAGAGAGGCAGATTCAGACACATCCCTTCATCCTGACCAGGTTGTTTGCCATGGAAGATGACTTTTGCTCTCTCAGGTGCTTCATACCTGCCTACAACTTCTCCAGGTATCATTTGTGCATGGACATTTGAGGTTCTCATCAGGTGGAAGGTCCCCAACTTTCCTGTATTGTAAGAACCACTCTGTCCCTGCTCTTCTGTAAAATGATTGAGGGAACAGTGTATACTTGGGGTTAAAAACAGGTTTGATTTGGGTTACGAGTGATTCTGTGTGATGAATAATGGTATTGGGAACCTGCAATATTTACAAGAATATAGAGGTGAAATATAAGTAGGAAAACAGAAATCTAGGTATGATTTGAAGCCCAGAAGGGTTTTGCCCTTGATTGGGATACTTAGCTTTGAATGATGTTCTGCAAAGATGCCTCAGATAATTCGATATACAATGGCATAGGACCTTGTACATTGGATGATTGAATTTAGAGAGAACATCCAGTCAAAAAGGGATATTCAATAAGATTAGGAAGATAGTCGATAGGTTTAGGAAGAAGAGTGAGTATAGAATTTGGACCAAAAGTTCTTTAGCAATAGGCTTTCGGTTGTTGAGTGAATGTAAATGTCAGCACATATGAAGAGTCAGTCACTATGTTGAACTGGGGAAAATATGTAGAAAAGCAGATATCAATAGAAATATTAGGAAATCAGGCAAAGTTTCAAGTGAGTGATAGAATTAGACATTTTCAACAGGGTTGAGTTTGAATATATAAATTAGGAAAAAAACAAATATGTAGTCACCAATAGGATTGACAATTGACAGCATTAGGCAACCTGGACATGGATGTTTTTAGAAATCCATGTTCACTTTCCATTTAGGCTTTGGTACAATCATAAGTGTGACCTTTCCATTTTTTGTCCAGAATATTACTGTGATAATGAGGTGACATGAGTATTTCTTTCACCATTTCTGGGAGCAATATATTGAAGATGTAAAATGAGAATCGGGGTTACAAAGAGGTGTACCCTGTTTCTAGGAATATAGAGAAAAAGCATGAATAGAACATACTGTGAATAAATAATATAACTTTTTTGAACTTTAAATAATGAACTGAACTGATATCTGAAAAATTAAAGGAAATCGAATATTGATATACAATCATTCATTCCAACCAGGTATATATGTAATGGAAATATTTGTATTTTGGTTTATCATGAAGAGTGTGTGACGTTTGCTTCAAAATGATTATGAAAATTCAAAATAATGTGTTTGGAAAGAAGTCTCATGAAAAGACCAGTCAAGAAACCCTGACAATACATGTGTTCTGAAGCAAGAAGTGGTGAAAGTTGAAACAAATGCTTATTAATTTGTGAACTTGTGGATGAAATGTATATCCTGTGATGTGCAAAAACTGAAGAAACAATAATGTACCAGTGTCGAATACAAATGAATGACAAATTACATATCATGTCCCATAGGAGTCTACTTGCATTGATGTTAGACTGGGTCAGTTACTGTAGAATAATTAGGATTTGTATGCACCATTCACTGAAGTTAGTTTTCAGTACTAGGAAACAAATATGTATTTCAGATGGATGAATATTTCTGATTATCATCTTGTGAAAAGTGGATTATAAATCCACATACATGAACATGAATGAATTTAGAGAGTGTATATTAGACACATATATTTCATATTTTGAAAAATTTGGAGAGTATATCTGTATCTATATCTACACACACACACACACACACACACACACACACACACACACAACTCACAGACATTAAAAAGTACCAATATAAATGCCAATCGAAATTCATCAGTAAATATGTATCATCCACAAATGCAAAAATATTTATTTTACTGAACATGAGCTAATGAATAATGTTGTTCTACTAGGACGCTCTCCTATAAGTTGAATTTTCATTTCCAACAGCATTTAGGAGGAGTGAACTCTTCTAACAATTTGAATCTGCCAAGACAGCCACCTCACAAAAATGTACGTGTGATACCTGGTAGGATTCTATATATGCATATAAATATACATGTGTGAATAGACTACAGAAAAAGGAAACAAGAATTCACATATTTGTTAAGTTTAAAACACATGGAGAATATTTCAAATAAATTTGACTAGATTTATAACTCCTACCTTATATAATGCAAATGTCAAGTCCAACTATACAACATGTCTCCTCTGAAGTACTTGTATTTCTAATGTGTTGGGTTAATTTTCTCCATTATATTAGGATGAATAGTCTGAGTCTACTAGGTATGGGTTAGTGTCAGGGATTCAGTATTTCGAATGGAAAATTGGAAAATGAATCCAATGTGTATGTAAATATATGCTGCACAAATATCCTCCCGCTCTCATCCAGAACAATGCCTTGACATTACCTTCACCCCAAGTAAGACACAATTAGAGGAGAAGAGTTACAAAATCAGTGAATACATATCTGGAATGGAAAATGCTCAGGAGTTCACAACCTTGGAGGTGGTAGAGGAGTTTCCAAAACTAAGGGACAGGGTAAACTCTCCACAAACATGGAGCTCTGCTGGCCTAAAAACTTTTTGAGAAACTGCCTCTGAGCTTCCACACTTGAAATATATGTTGTTTTCAGGAGATTTGGCGTCCTCTGTAGTGAGAACATCAAAGCTGGGTCTGCATCTATGTGACCTGGAGGACATGGTTTCTTATTTTCCAATGAACAAGATGAAGCAGTGCTGAATCCTCTCTTTGTAGGTAAACTGAGGCCACTGGGGACTAAGTGTCTCCCCGTGTGGACTGTGAAGCCATTTGGTCCTCTTCCACCTTTTGTGGTGTTTTTGCTGCTGCACTGTGAGTTTGGTATTTGTTTCACGAAATACTAGGAGCTAAACTGGGACACAGTGCTGGAGGGAGTTCTGTCACGTGTGGTGGGTCAGAGTCTGCAAGAGAATGCACCAACTAGGCTCCTATCTCTCACAGCTTGCCCCATTGCCCCCTTGTCCATATCAACCTGATTCTTAATTTTCCTCTGAAAACTCTCCATATAACAAGATGCCTTTACATATAAGGGTCTGTTGGCTGCACCATGTCAGTTACAAGCCATTTGGAGTCCAATGGTAGATCCACATGGCCCTACCACGGATGTTTTATCAAACACCTCCCCACCACTGCTCTAGACCCACTACTCAGCAGGCTCCAAATTTCTGGCATCTCTGTTCTACACCATTTTCATGAAACTCAGTAAATCAAGGCACTGTCTGGTATACTCATGATCAGCAACAGGACATCCAATGTTTCTCCAGTGCCACCTGGTCATAGGAATTTCAAAAATTTCATGGTATTTATCTAGCCATTTTTCAAGCATGAATTTTTAGGCACTGTGGGTTTCAGTTCATTCAGCAAACATTAAATGGTGAGGAAGCTCATTTCAATGAAATCTCTGGAGAACTCTCACAGGCATGGCTTCCCAAAGAGTGGACAAAAGGTCACATTAGGCCAGGCCCATTGAGGTCTACAATGTGAGGTCCATGTGTGTTTTGACTCTCAAATATGGCTGCCATTTCTTTAAGAATAAAATCATGTGATATCCTTGCTGAGATTCCCAGGCCTCTGTGGAAATCCACCCGGGGCCTAGGTCTCAGTTTCCAAGAGCGACTTTCATGCGTGGCCTCTTAAAATCCCAACAAAATTCATGGCAATGCTTCTCTGAGTTCAGTTCCAAAACCCAGTCTCTAAGGGGAATCACACCAGAGTTCAAGCCCACGTGGACCCAGTCATTTTTTCCAATGCCACACAAATGACCAAAATTAAAACCAAACACTCCCACATGGCCCTCATCTTATTTCATATAGTCAATCATCTTAACCTCTGGCTGGAGGTTTCCATGAGGGGCGCAGCCCAAGACAGTGTCCAAAATCAGCTCGTTTGCCCCTCATTTGTCTAAAGTCAGGGTAGCCTGGACACCGTTTCTGTGAACCAGGAGTGAACAAATAAGCCTGCCGTTAATACTTCTGTGTTTCTCCAATTTGAGGCCTACTGATTTTAGGTATCGATTCTTTAGGTGATTTAGAGTCATGCGAAAACACAAGTACCTCTGCAGGGCTTTGAAGAACTCATTTGACCCAAAGAATCCCTATTGTCATTTGATGGAGTGCAGGAACCTAACAGAGGAAGGCAAGAGACTTCATCCACAATGAATGAAATTTTTTGCCATTTTGGTTTTGGAAGCTCACATGGGATCATTCTTAAGATCCATCAGGTGCTGAGAATCTAAGTCACAGCCACACACAGGCCCAAGAGGCTGATAAAGACACATCCCTTTCCAAAGCAATTAAGCAAAGAGCCACAGGTGAGGCCCATTCATTTCCATTTGAAAACTGTTTTCATCAGGCTTCACAAAGGGGTGGCCTGAGGCAAAGACCTTCCTGACATTCAGGGCAACACAACAATAAGTAAGCAAAAGGCCCAAAGCAGGGTTTCTGCACTGAGACTTTCCTGGTCACACTGATATCTGAGTTTTCTGAGATGCTCGCCAATCTCTTCAGCTATCCAGTACATGGCCATGTCACAGAGCTTGGAGGTGGTACATATTTTGGACACAAATCCATGAGCCTATTCTGGAGAGTGGCCAGAATTCAGGAAGAAAACTACAACTTAGAAAGAGAGCAGGTGTGGCACATCGATAAGACAAGCTGCAGTCCATTCATATATTGGGCATGGGAAGATTTATACTAGACAGGACACATCCATTAATGCATTCTCTTTTCTAATGTCTACAACAACGGACACAGTGGGATACACAGAAACAGAAACACTCGCCGTGTCAAATGACTTACTAGAAACTGTCCACTCCAAACCAAACAAACCGCCTTTTCTATCTATTCTCAGAACATGAGACAAAACAACAAACCCACACCCACTCCCACAAAGGCACCTCCTTCCCCCAAGTACGTCTGTGACTATCCGGAGTGTCCTCTGACTGGTGGGCCATACTATGTTCCCCCGAAATGGCCTGTCTTCTCTCAGATCTTGTTTCCTTGACCAACTCTGTGAAGATGTCAGGAAAAAGTGGTTAGCCACTACCTGTTTTCTCAGGAAAGGTCCATCTTCAGAGCTCTCCTGGCATTTGGCCATCCTCACATCATTAGGTACCAAGAAAACTGACCCTGTCCTTGGTAAATCCAAACAAGTGAGCCCACTGGGACTGGGACTGGGACTGCCTCTGGGTGCCTGGCTTCTTGGATACCAAGTTCAGAGAGTTCCATCACCAAGGAAATGAGGTATGTCACATTCTTTGGAACTGAATGAGGTCACTGCCTTGGCAACCACTTTGTCCTAACAGTTGCTTCCAAGGGTAACATAAGATGGAGGTTGCCCCTACTTCCTGTGACACTTTCATAAGGTAGAATGTATATCACCATTGGCACCCGGGAACAGCTCTCCACTCAGCCCTGGTTTGGTCCATCTTCTGTACAATAAGAAGAGAGAGAGGCAGATTCAGACACATCCCTTCATCCTGACCAGGTTGTTTGCCATGGAAGATGACTTTTGCTCTCTCAGGTGCTTCATACCTGCCTACAACTTCTCCAGGTATCATTTGTGCATGGACATTTGAGGTTCTCATCAGGTGGAAGGTCCCCAACTTTCCTGTATTGTAAGAACCACTCTGTCCCTGCTCTTCTGTAAAATGATTGAGGGAACAGTGTATACTTGGGGTTAAAAACAGGTTTGATTTGGGTTACGAGTGATTCTGTGTGATGAATAATGGTATTGGGAACCTGCAATATTTACAAGAATATAGAGGTGAAATATAAGTAGGAAAACAGAAATCTAGGTATGATTTGAAGCCCAGAAGGGTTTTGCCCTTGATTGGGATACTTAGCTTTGAATGATGTTCTGCAAAGATGCCTCAGATAATTCGATATACAATGGCATAGGACCTTGTACATTGGATGATTGAATTTAGAGAGAACATCCAGTCAAAAAGGGATATTCAATAAGATTAGGAAGATAGTCGATAGGTTTAGGAAGAAGAGTGAGTATAGAATTTGGACCAAAAGTTCTTTAGCAATAGGCTTTCGGTTGTTGAGTGAATGTAAATGTCAGCACATATGAAGAGTCAGTCACTATGTTGAACTGGGGAAAATATGTAGAAAAGCAGATATCAATAGAAATATTAGGAAATCAGGCAAAGTTTCAAGTGAGTGATAGAATTAGACATTTTCAACAGGGTTGAGTTTGAATATATAAATTAGGAAAAAAACAAATATGTAGTCACCAATAGGATTGACAATTGACAGCATTAGGCAACCTGGACATGGATGTTTTTAGAAATCCATGTTCACTTTCCATTTAGGCTTTGGTACAATCATAAGTGTGACCTTTCCATTTTTTGTCCAGAATATTACTGTGATAATGAGGTGACATGAGTATTTCTTTCACCATTTCTGGGAGCAATATATTGAAGATGTAAAATGAGAATCGGGGTTACAAAGAGGTGTACCCTGTTTCTAGGAATATAGAGAAAAAGCATGAATAGAACATACTGTGAATAAATAATATAACTTTTTTGAACTTTAAATAATGAACTGAACTGATATCTGAAAAATTAAAGGAAATCGAATATTGATATACAATCATTCATTCCAACCAGGTATATATGTAATGGAAATATTTGTGTTTTGGTTTATCATGAAGAGTGTGTGACGTTTGCTTCAAAATGATTATGGAAATTCAAAATAATGTGTTTGGAAAGAAGTCTCATGAAAAGACCAGTCAAGAAACCCTGACAATACATGTGTTCTGAAGCAAGAAGTGGTGAAAGTTGAAACAAATGCTTATTAATTTGTGAACTTGTGGATGAAATGTATATCCTGTGATGTGCAAAAACTGAAGAAACAATAATGTACCAGTGTCGAATACAAATGAATGACAAATTACATATCATGTCCCATAGGAGTCTACTTGCATTGATGTTAGACTGGGTCAGTTACTGTAGAATAATTAGGATTTGTATGCACCATTCACTGAAGTTAGTTTTCAGTACTAGGAAACAAATATGTATTTCAGATGGATGAATATTTCTGATTATCATCTTGTGAAAAGTGGATTATAAATCCACATACATGAACATGAATGAATTTAGAGAGTGTATATTAGACACATATATTTCATATTTTGAAAAATTTGGAGAGTATATCTGTATCTATATCTACACACACACACACACACACACACACACACACACACAACTCACAGACATTAAAAAGTACCAATATAAATGCCAATCGAAATTCATCAGTAAATATGTATCATCCACAAATGCAAAAATATTTATTTTACTGAACATGAGCTAATGAATAATGTTGTTCTACTAGGACGCTCTCCTATAAGTTGAATTTTATTTCCAACAGCATTTAGGAGGAGTGAACTCTTCTCACAATTTGTATCTGCCAAGACAGCCACCTCACAAAAATGTACGTGTGATACCTGGTAGGATTCTATATATGCATATAAATATACATGTGTGAATAGACTACAGAAAAAGGAAACAAGAATTCACATATTTGTTAAGTTTAAAACACATGGAGAATATTTCAAATAAATTTGACTAGATTTATAACTCCTACCTTATATAATGCAAATGTCAAGTCCAACTATACAACATGTCTCCTCTGAAGTACTTGTATTTCTAATGTGTTGGGTTAATTTTCTCCATTATATTAGGATGAATAGTCTGAGTCTACTAGGTATGGGTTAGTGTCAGGGATTCAGTATTTCGAATGGAAAATTGGAAAATGAATCCAATGTGTATGTAAATATATGCTGCACAAATATCCTCCCGCTCTCATCCAGAACAATGCCTTGACATTACCTTCACCCCAAGTAAGACACAATTAGAGGAGAAGAGTTACAAAATCAGTGAATACATATCTGGAATGGAAAATGCTCAGGAGTTCACAACCTTGGAGGTGGTAGAGGAGTTTCCAAAACTAAGGGACAGGGTAAACACTCCACAAACATGGAGCTCTGCTGGCCTAAAAACTTTTTGAGAAACTGCCTCTGAGCTTCCACACTTGAAATATATGTTGTTTTCAGGAGATTTGGCTTCCTCTGTAGTGAGAACATCAAAGCTGGGTCTGCATCTATGTGACCTGGAGGACATGGTTTCTTATTTTCCAATGAACAAGATGAAGCAGTGCTGAATCCTCTCTTTGTAGGTAAACTGAGGCCACTGGGGACTAAGTGTCTCCCCATGTGGACTGTGAAGCCATTTGGTCCTCTTCCACTTTTTGTGGTGTTTTTGCTGCTGCACTGTGAGTTTGGTATTTGTTTCACGAAATACTAGGAGCTAAACTGGGACACAGTGCTGGAGGGAGTTCTGTCACGTGTGGTGGGTCAGGGTCTGCAAGAGAATGCACCAACTAGGCTCCTATCTCTCACAGCTTGCCCCATTGCCCCCTTGTCCATATCAACCTGATTCTTAATTTTCCTCTGAAAACTCTCCATATAACAAGATGCCTTTACATATAAGGGTCTCTTGGCTGCACCATGTCAGTTACAAGCCATTTGGAATCCAATGGTAGATCCACATGGCCCTACCACGGATGTTTTATCAAACACCTCCCACCACTGCTCTAGACCCACTACTCAGCAGGCTCCAAATTTCTGGCATCTCTGTTCTACACCATTTTCATGAAACTCAGTAAATCAAGGCACTGTCTGGTATACTCATGATCAGCAACAGGACATCCAATGTTTCTCCAGTGCCACCTGGTCATAGGAATTTCAAAAATTTCATGGTATTTATCTAGCCATTTTTCAAGCATGAAGTTGGAGGCACTGTGGGTTTCAGTTCATTCAGCAAACATTAAATGGTGAGGAAGCTCATTTCAATGAAATCTCTGGAGAACTCTCACAGGCATGGCTTCCCAAAGAGTGGACAAAAGGTCACATTAGGCCAGGCCCATTGAGGTCTACAATGTGAGGTCCATGTGTGTTTTGACTCTCAAATATGGCTGCCATTTCTTTAAGAATAAAATCATGTGATATCCTTGCTGAGATTCCCAGGCCTCTGTGGAAATCCACCCGGGGCCTAGGTCTCAGTTTCCAAGAGCGACTTTCATGTGTGGCCTCTTAAAATCCCAACAAAATTCATGGCAATGCTTCTCTGAGTTCAGTTCCAAAACCCAGTCTCTAAGGGGAATCACACCAGAGTTCAAGCCCACGTGGACCCAGTCATTTTTTCCAATGCCACACAAATGACCAAAATTAAAACCAAAACCCTCCCACATGGCCCTCATCTTATTTCATATAGTCAATCATCTTAACCTCTGGCTGGAGGTTTCCATGAGGGGCGCAGCCCAAGACAGTGTCCAAAATCAGCTCGTTTGCCCCTCATTTGTCTAAAGTCAGGGTAGCCTGGACACCGTTTCTGTGAACCAGGAGTGAACAAATAAGCCTGCCGTTAATACTTCTGTGTTTCTCCAATTTGAGGCCTACTGATTTTAGGTATCGATTCTTTAGGTGATTTAGAGTCATGCGAAAACACTAGTACCTCCGCAGGGCTTTGAAGAACTCATTTGACCCAAAGAATCCCTATTGTCATTTGATGGAGTGCAGGAACCTAACAGAGGAAGGCAAGAGACTTCATCCACAATGAATGAAATTTTTTGCCATTTTGGTTTTGGAAGCTCACATGGGATCATTCTTAAGATCCATCAGGTGCTGAGAATCTAAGTCACAGCCACACACAGGCCCAAGAGGCTGATAAAGACACATCCCTTTCCAAAGCAATTAAGCAAAGAGCCACAGGTGAGGCCCATTCATTTCCATTTGAAAACTGTTTTCTTCAGGCTTCACAAAGGGGTGGCCTGAGGCAAAGACCTTCCTGACATTAAGTGCAACACAACAATAAGTAAGCAAAAGGCCCAAAGCAGGGTTTCTGCACTGAGACTTTCCTGGTCACACTGATATCTGAGTTTTCTGAGATGCTCGCCATTCTCTTCAGCTATCCAGTACATGGCCATGTCACAGAGCTTGGAGGTGGTACATATTTTGGACACAAATCCATGAGCCTATTCTGGAGAGTGGCCAGAATTCAGGAAGAAAACTACAACTTAGAAAGATAGCAGGTGTTGCACATCGATAAGACAAGCTGCAGTCCATTCATATATTGGGCATGGGAAGATTTATACTAGACAGGACACATCCATTAATGCATTCTCTTTTCTAATGTCTACAACAACGGACACAGTGGGATACACCGAAACAGAAACACTCGCCGTGTCAAATGACTTACTAGAAACTGTCCACTCCAAACCAAACAAACCGCCTTTTCTATCTATTCTCAGAACATGACACAAAACAACAAACCCACACCCACTCCCACAAAGGCACCTCCTTCCCCCAAGTACGTCTGTGACTATCTGGAGTGTCCTCTGACTGGTGGGCCATACTATGTTCCCCCGAAATGGCCTGTCTTCTCTCAGATCTTGTTTCCTTGACCAACTCTGTGAAGATGTCAGGAAAAAGTGGTTAGCCACTACCTGTTTTTTCAGGAAAGGTCCATCTTCAGAGCTCTCCTGGCATTTGGCCATCCTCACATCATTAGGTACCAAGAAAACTGACTCTGTCCTTGGTAAATCCAAACAAGTGAGCCCACTGGGACTGGGACTGGGACTGCCTCTGGGTGCCTGGCTTCTTGGATACCAAGTTCAGAGAGTTCCATCACCAAGGAAATGAGGTATGTCACATTCTTTGGAACTGAATGAGGTCACTGCCTTGGCAACCACTTTGTCCTAACAGTTGCTTCCAAGGGTTACATAAGATGGAGGTTGCCCCTACTTCCTGTGACACTTTCATAAGGTAGAATGTATATCACCATTGGCACCCGGGAACAGCTCTCCACTCAGCCCTGGTTCGGTCCATCTTCTGTACAATAAGAAGAGAGAGAGGCAGATTGAGACACATCCCTTCATCCTGACCAGGTTGTTTGCCATGGAAGATGACTTTTCCTCTCTCAGGTGCTTCATACCTGCCTACAACTTCTCCAGGTATCATTTGTGAATGGACATTTGAGGTTCTCATTAGGTGGAAGGTCCCCAACTTTCCTGTATTGTAAGAACCACTCTGTCCCTGCTCTTCTGTAAAATGATTGAGGGAACAGTGTATACTTGGGGTTAAAAACAGGTTTGATTTGGGTTACGAGTGATTCTGTGTGATGAATAATGGTATTGGGAACCTGCAATATTTACAAGAATATAGAGGTGAAATATAAGTAGGAAAACAGAAATCTAGGTATGATTTGAAGCCCAGAAGGGTTTTGCCCTTGATTGGGATACTTAGCTTTGAATGATGTTCTGCAAAGATGCCTCAGGTAATTCGATATACAATGGCATAGGACCTTGTACATTGGATGATTGAATTTAGAAGAGAACATCCAGTCAAAAAGGGATATTCAGTAGAATTAGGAAGATAGTCTGTAGGTTTAGGAAGAAGAGTGAGTATCGAATTTGGACCAAAAGTTCTTTAGCAATAGACTTTCGGTTGTTGAGTGAATGTAAATGTCAGCACATATGAAGAGTCAGTCACTATGTTGAACTGGGGAAAATATGTAGAAAAGCAGATATCAATAGAAACATTACGAAATCAGGCAAAGTATAAAGTGAGTGATAGAATTAGACATTTTCAACAGGGTTGAGTTTGAATATATAAATTAGGAAAATAACAAATATGTAGTCACCAATAGGATTGAAAATTGACAGCATTAGGCAACCTGGACATGGATGTTTTTAGAAATCCATGTTCACTTTCCATTTAGGCTTTGGTACAATCATAAGTGTGACCTTTCCATTTTTTGTCCAGAATATTACTGTGATAATGAGGTGACATGAGTATTTCTTTCACCATTTCTGGGAGCAATATATTGAAGATGTAAAATGAGAATCGGGGGTACAAAGAGGTGTACCCTGTTTCTAGGAAAATAGAGAAAAAGCATGAATAGACCATACAGTGAATAAAAAATATAACTTTTTTGAACTTTAAATAATGAATTGAACTGATATCTGAAAAATTAAAGGAAATCGTATATTGATATACAATCATTCATTCCAACCAGGTATATATGTAATGGAAATATTTGTGTTTTGGTTTATCATGAAGAGTGTGTGAGTTTTGCTTCAAAATGATTATGGAAAATCAAAATAATGTGTTTGGAAAGAAGTCTCACGAAAAGACCAGTCAAGAAACCCTGACAATACATGTGTTCTGAAGCAAGAAGTGGTGAAAGTTGAAACAAATGCTTATTAATTTGTGAACTTGTGGATGAAATGTATATCCTGTGATGTGCAAAAACTGAAGAAACAATAATGTACCAGTGTCGAATACAAATGAATGACAAATTACATATCATGTCCCATAGGAGTCTACTTGCATTGATGTTAGACTGGGTCAGTTACTGTAGAATAATTAGGATTTGTATGCACCATTCACTGAAGTTAGTTTTCAGTACTAGGAAACAAATATATATTTCATGTGGATGAATATTTCTGATTATCATCTTGTGAAAAGTGGATTATAAATCCACATACATGAACATGAATGAATTTAGAGAGTGTATATTAGACACATATATTTCATATTTTGAAAAATTTGGAAAGTATATCTATATCTATATGTATATCTATACACACACACACACACACACACACACACACACACACACACACACACACACAACTCACAGACATTAAAAAGTACCAATATAAATGCCAATCGAAATTCATCAGTAAATATGTATCATCCACAAATGCAAAAATATTTATTTTACTGAACATGAGTTAATGTATAATGTTGTTCTACTAGGACGCTCTCCTATAAGTTGAATTTTCATTTCCAACAGCATTTAGGAGGAGTGAACTCTTCTAACAATTTGTATCTGCCAAGACAGCCACCTCACAAAAATGTACGTGTGATACCTGGTAGGATTCTATATATGCATATAAATATACGTGTGTGAAGAGATTACAGAAAAAGGAAATAAGAATTCACATATTTGTTAAGTTTAAAACACATGGAGAATATTTCAAATAAATTTGACTAGATTTATAACTCCTACCTTATATAATGCAAATGTCAAGTCCAACTATACAACATGTCTCCTCTGAAGTACTTGTATTTCTAATGTGTTGGGTTAATTTTCTCCATTATATTAGGATGAATAGTCTGAGTCTACTAGGTATAGGTTAGTGTCAGGGATTCAGTATTTCGAATGGAAAATTGGAAAATGAATCCAATGTGTATGTAAATATATGCTGCACAAATATCCTCCCGCTCTCATCCAGAACAATGCCTTGACATTACCTTCACCCCAAGTAAGACACAATTAGAGGAGAAGAGTTACAAAATCAGTGAATACATATCTGGAATGGAAAATGCTCAGGAGTTCACAACCTTGGAGGTGGTAGAGGAGTTTCCAAAACTAAGGGACAGGGTAAACACTCCACAAACATGGAGCTCTGCTGGCCTAAAAACTTTTTGAGAAACTGCCTCTGAGCTTCCACACTTGAAATATATGTTGTTTTCAGGAGATTTGGCTTCCTCTGTAGTGAGAACATCAAAGCTGGGTCTGCATCTATGTGACCTGGAGGACATGGTTTCTTATTTTCCAATGAACAAGATGAAGCAGTGCTGAATCTTCTCTTTGTAGGTAAACTGAGGCCACTGGGGTCTAAGTGTCTCCCCGTGTGGACTGTGAAGCCATTTGGTCCTCTTCCACTTTTTGTGGTGTTTTTGCTGCTGCACTGTGAGTTTGGTATTTGTTTCACGAAATACTAGGAGCTAAACTGGGACACAGTGCTGGAGGGAGTTCTGTCACGTGTGGTGGGTCAGGGTCTGCAAGAGAATGCACCAACTAGGCTCCTATCTCTCACAGCTTGCCCCATTGCCCCCTTGTCCATATCAACCTGATTCTTAATTTTCCTCTGAAAACTCTCCATATAACAAGATGCCTTTACATATAAGGGTCTGTTGGCTGCACCATGTCAGTTACAAGCCATTTGGAATCCAATGGTAGATCCACATGGCCCTACCACGGATGTTTTATCAAACACCTCCCCACCACTGCTCTAGACCCACTACTCAGCAGGCTCCAAATTTCTGGCATCTCTGTTCTACACCATTTTCATGAAACTCAGTAAATCAAGGCACTGTCTGGTATACTCATGATCAGCAACAGGACATCCAATGTTTCTCCAGTGCCACCTGGTCATAGGAATTTCAAAAATTTCATGGTATTTATCTAGCCATTTTTCAAGCATGAAGTTGGAGGCACTGTGGGTTTCAGTTCATTCAGAAAACTTTAAATGGTGAGGAAGCTCATTTCAATGAAATCTCTGGAGAACTCTCACAGGCATGGCTTCCCAAAGAGTGGACAAAAGGTCACATTAGGCCAGGCCCATTGAGGTCTACAATGTGAGGTCCATGTGTGTTTTGACTCTAAACTATGGCTGCCATTTCTTTAAGAATAAAATCATGTGATATCCTTGTTGAGATTCCCAGGGCTCTGTGGAAATCCACCCGGGGCCTAGGTCTCAGTTTCCAAGAGCGACTTTCATGCATGGCCTCTTAAAATCCCAACAAAATTCATGGCAATGCTTCTCTGAGGTCAGTTCCAAAACCCAGTCTCTAAGGGGAATCACACCAGAGTTCAAGCCCACGTGGACCCAGTCATTTTTTCCAATGCCACACAAATGACCAAAATTAAAACCAAAACACTCCCACATGGCCCTCATCTTATTTCATATAGTCAATCATCTTAATCTCTGGCTGGAGGTTTCCATGAGGGGCGCAGCCCAAGACAGTGTCCAAAATCAGCTCGTTTGCCCCTCATTTGTCTAAAGTCAGGGTAGCTTGGACACCGTTTCTGTGAACCAGGAGTGAACAAATAAGCCTGCCGTTAATACTTCTGTGTTTCTCCAATTTGAGGCCTACTGATTTTAGGTATCGATTCTTTAGGTGATTTAGAGTCATGCGAAAACACAAGCACCTCTGCAGGGCTTTGAAGAACTCATTTGACCCAAAGAATCCCTATTGTCATTTGATGGAGTGCAGGAACCTAACAGAGGAAGGCAAGAGACTTCATCCACAATGAATGAAATTTTTTGCCATTTTGGTTTTGGAAGCTCACATGGGATCATTCTTAAGATCCATCAGGTGCTGAGAATCTAAGTCACAGCCACACACAGGCCCAAGAGGCTGATAAAGACACATCCCTTTCCAAAGCAATTAAGCAAAGAGCCAGAGGTGAGGCCCATTCATTTCCATTTGAAAACTGTTTTCTTCAGGCTTCACAAAGGGGTGGCCTGAGGCAAAGACCTTCCTGACATTCAGTGCAACACAACAATAAGTAAGCAAAAGGCCCAAAGCAGGGTTTCTGCACTGAGACTTTCCTGGTCACACTGATATCTGAGTTTTCTGAGATGCTCGCCATTCTCTTCAGCTATCCAGTACATGGCCATGTCACAGAGCTTGGAGGTGGTACATATTTTGGACACAAATCCATGAGCCTATTCTGGAGAGTGGCCAGAATTCATGAAGAAAACTACAACTTAGAAAGATAGCAGGTGTTGCACATCGATAAGACAAGCTGCAGTCCATTCATATATTGGGCATGGGAAGATTTATACTAGACAGGACACATCCATTAATGCATTCTCTTTTCTAATGTCTACAACAACGGACACAGTGGGATACACAGAAAGAGAAACACTCGCCGTGTCAAATGACTTACTAGAAACTGTCCACTCCAAACCAAACAAACCGCCTTTTCTATCTATTCTCAGAACATGAGACAAAACAACAAACCCACACCCACTCCCACAAAGGCACCTCCTTCCCCCAAGTAGGTCTGTGACTATCCGGAGTGTCCTCTGACTGGTGGGCCATACTATGTTCCCCCGAAATGGCCTGTCTTCTCTCAGATCTTGTTTCCTTGACCAACTCTGTGAAGATGTCAGGAAAAAGTGGATAGCCACTACCTGTTTTCTCAGGAACGGTCCATCTTCAGAGCTCTCCTGGCATTTGGCCATCCTCACATCATTTGGTACCAAGAAAACTGACTCTGTCCTTGGTAAATCTAAACAAGTGAGCCCAATGGGACTGGGACTGGGACTGCCTCTGGGTGCCTGGCTTCTTGGATACCAAGTTCAGAGAGTTCCATCACCAAGGAAATGAGGTATGTCACATTCTTTGGAACTGAATGAGGTCACTGCCTTGGCAACCACTTTGTCCTAACAGTTGCTTCCAAGGGTTACATAAGATGGAGGTTTCCCATACTTCCTGTGACACTTTCATAAGGTAGAATGTATATCAACCATTGGAACCCGGGAACAGCTCTCCACTCAGGCCTGGATCGTTCCACCTTGTCTACAATAAGAAGAGAGAGGCAGATTCAGACACATCCCTTCATCCTGACCAGGTTGTTTGCCATGGAAGATGACTTTTGCTCTCTCAGGTGCTTCATACCTGCCTAGAACTTCTCCAGGTATCATTTGTGCATGGACATTTGAGGTTCTCATCAGGTGGAAGGTCCCCAACTTTCCTGTATTGTAAGAACCACTCTGTCCCTGCTCTTCTGTAAAATGATTGAGGGAACAGTGTATACTTGGGGTTAAAAACAGGTTTGATTTGGGTTACAAGTGATTCTGTGTGATGAATAATGGTATTGGGAACCTGCAATATTTACAAGAATATAGAGGTGAAATATAAGTAGGAAAACAGAAATCTAGGTATGATTTGAAGCCCAGAAGGGTTTTGCCCTTGATTGGGATACTTAGCTTTGAATGATGTTCTGCAAACTTGCCTCAGATAATTCGATATACAATGGCATAGGACCTTGTACATTGGATGATTGAATTTAGAAGAGAACATCCAGTCAAAAAGGGATATTCAGTAGGATTAGGAAGATAGTCTTTAGGTTTAGGAAGAAGAGTGAGTATAGGATTTGGACCAAAAGTTCTTTAGCAATAGAGTTTCGGTTGTTGAGTGAATGTAAATGTCAGCACATATGAAGAGTCAGTCACTATGTTGAACTGGGGAAAATATGTAGAAAAGCAGATATCAATAGAAACATTACGAAATCAGGCAAAGTATAAAGTGAGTGATAGAATTAGACATTTTCAACAGGGTTGAGTTTGAATATATAAATTAGGAAAAAAACAAATATGTAGTCACCAATAGGATTGACAATTGACAGCATTAGGCAACCTGGACATGGATGTTTTTAGAAATCCATGTTCACTTTCCATTTAGGCTTTGGTACAATCATAAGTGTGACATTTCCATTTTTTGTCCAGAATATTACTGTGATAATGAGGTGACATGAGTATTTCTTTCACCATTTCTGGGAGCAATATATTGAAGATGTAAAATGAGAATCGGGGTTACAAAGAGGTGTACCCTGTTTCTAGGAACATAGAGAAAAAGCATGAATAGACCATACAGTGAATAAAAAATATAACTTTTTTGAACTTTAAATAATGAATTGAACTGATATCTGAAAAATTAAAGGAAATCGTATATTGATATACAATCATTCATTCCAACCAGGTATATATGTAATGGAAATATTTGTGTTTTGGTTTATCATGAAGAGTGTGTGAGTTTTGCTTCAAAATGATTATGGAAATTCAAAATAATGTGTTTGGAAAGAAGTCTCACGAATAGACCAGTCAAGAAACCCTGACAATACATGTGTTCTGAAGCAAGAAGTGGTGAAAGTTGAAACAAATGCTTATTAATTTGTGAACTTGTGGATGAAATGTATATCCTGTGATGTGCAAAAACTGAAGAAACAATAATGTACCAGTGTCTAATACAAATGAATGACAAATTACATATCATGTCCCATAGGAGTCTACTTGCATTGATGTTAGACTGGGTCAGTTACTGTAGAATAATTAGGATTTGTATGCACCATTCACTGAAGTTAGTTTTCAGTACTAGGAAACAAATATGTATTTCAGGTGGATGAATATTTCTGATTATCATCTTGTGAAATGTGGATTATAAATCCACATACATGAACCTGAATGAATTTAGAGAGTGTATATTAGACACATATATTTCATATTTTGAAAAATTTGGAGAGTATATCTATATCTATATCTATATCTATACACACACACACACACACACACACACACATACACAACTCACAGACATTAAAAAGTACCAATATAAATGCCAATCGAAATTCATCAGTAAATATGTATCATCCACAAATGCAAAAATATTTATTTTACTGAACATGAGTTAATGTATAATGTTGTTCTACTAGGACGCTCTCCTATAAGTTGAATTTTCATTTCCAACAGCATTTAGGAGGAGTGAACTCTTCTCACAATTTGTATCTGCCAAGACAGCCACCTCACAAAAATGTACGTGTGATACCTGGTAGGATTCTATATATGCATATAAATATACATGTGTGAATAGACTACAGAAAAAGGAAACAAGAATTCACACATTTGTTAAGTTTAAAACACATGGAGAATATTTCAAATAAATTTGACTAGATTTATAACTCCTACCTTATATAATGCAAATGTCAAGTCCAACTATACAACATGTCTCCTCTGAAGTACTTGTATTTCTACTGTGTTGGGTTAATTTTCTCCATTATATTAGGATGAATAGTCTGAGTCTACTAGGTATGGGTTAGTGTCAGGGATTCAGTATTTCGAATGGAAAATTGGAAAATGAATCCAATGTGTATGTAAATATATGCTGCACAAATATCCTCCCGCTCTCATCCAGAACAATGCCTTGACATTACCTTCACCCCAAGTAAGACACAATTAGAGGAGAAGAGTTACAAAATCAGTGAATACATATCTGGAATGGAAAATGCTCAGGAGTTCACAACCTTGGAGGTGGTAGAGGAGTTTCCAAAACTAAGGGACAGGGTAAACACTCCACAAACATGGAGCTCTGCTGGCCTAAAAACTTTTTGAGAAACTGCCTCTGAGCTTCCACACTTGAAATATATGTTGTTTTCAGGAGATTTGGCTTCCTCTGTAGTGAGAACATCAAAGCTGGGTCTGCATCTATGTGACCTGGAGGACCTGGTTTCTTATTTTCCAATGAACAAGATGAAGCAGTGCTGAATCCTATCTTTGTAGGTAAACTGAGGCCATTGGGGACTAAGTGTCTCCCCGTGTGGACTGTGAAGCCATTTGGTCCTCTTCCACTTTTTGTGGTGTTTTTGCTGCTGCACTGTGAGTTTGATATTTGTTTCATGAAATACTAGGAGCTAACCGGGGACACAGTGCTGGAGGGAGTTCTGTCACGTGTGGTGGGTCAGGGTCTGCAAGAGAATGCACCAACTAGGCTCCTATCTCTCACAGCTTGCCCCATTGCCCCCTTGTCCATATCAACCTGATTCTTAATTTTCCTCTGAAAACTCTCCATATAACAAGATGCCTTTACATATAAGGGTCTGTTGGCTGCACCATGTCAGTTACAAGCCATTTGGAATCCAATGGTAGATCCACATGGCCCTACCACGGATGTTTTATCAAACACCTCCCCATCACTGCTCTAGACCCACTACTCAGCAGGCTCCAAATTTCTGGCATCTCTGTTCTACACCATTTTCATGAAACTCAGTAAATCAAGGCACTGTCTGGTATACTCATGATCAGCAACAGGACATCCAATGTTTCTCCAGTGCCACCTGGTCATAGGAATTTCAAAAATTTCATGGTATTTATCTAGCCACTTTTCAAGCATGAAGTTGGAGGCACTGTGGGTTTCAGTTCATTCAGCAAACATTAAATGGTGAGGAAGCTCATTTCAATGAAATCTCTGGAGAACTCCCACAGGCATGGCTTCCCAAAGAGTGGACAAAAGGTCACATTAGGCCAGGCCCATTGAGGTCTACTATGTGAGGTCCATGTGTGTTTTGACTCTCAACTATGGCTGCCATTTCTTTAAGAATAAAATCATGTGATATCCTTGCTGAGATTCCCAGGCCTCTGTGGAAATCCACCCGGGGCCTAGGTCTCAGTTTCCAAGAGCGACTTTCATGCGTGGCCTCTTAAAATCCCAACAAAATTCATGGCAATGCTTCTCTGAGTTCAGTTCCAAAACCCAGTCTCTAAAGGGAATCACACCAGAGTTCAAGCCCACGTGGACCCAGTCATTTTTTCCAATGCCACACAAATGACCAAAATTAAAACCAAAACACTCCCACATGGCCCTCATCTTATTCCATATAGTCAATCATCTTAACCTCTGGCTGGAGGTTTCCATGAGGGGCGCAGCCAATGACAGTGTCCAAAATCAGCTCGTTTGCCCCTCATTTGTCTAAAGTCAGGGTAGCCTGGACACCGTTTCTGTGAACCAGGAGTGAACAAATAAGCCTGCCGTTAATACTTTGATTTGAGGCCTACTGATTTTAGGTATCGATTCTTTAGGTGATTTAGAGTCATGCGAAAACACAAGCACCTCTGCAGGGCTTTGAAGAACTCATTTGACCCAAAGAATCCCTATTGTCATTTGATGGAGTGCAGGAACCTAACAGAGGTAGGCAAGAGACTTCATCCACAATCAATGATATTTTTTGCCATTTTGGTTTTGGAAGCTCACATGGGATCATTCTTAAGATCCATCAGGTGCTGAGAATCTAAGTCACAGCCACACACAGGCCCAAGAGGCTGATAAAGACACATCCCTTTCCAAAGCAATTAAGCAAAGAGCCAGAGGTGAGGCCCATTCATTTCCATTTGAAAACTGTTTTCTTCAGGCTTCACAAAGGGGTGGCCTGAGGCAAAGACCTTCCTGACATTCAGTGCAACACAACAATAAGTAAGCAAAAGGCCCAAAGCAGGGTTTCTGCACTGAGACTTTCCTGGTCACACTGATATCTGAGTTTTCTGAGATGCTCGCCATTCTCTTCAGCTATCCAGTACATGGCCATGTCACAGAGCTTGGAGGTGGTACATATTTTGGACACAAATCCATGAGCCTATTCTGGAGAGTGGCCAGAATTCAGGAAGAAAACTACAACTTAGAAAGATAGCAGGTGTTGCACATTGATAAGACAAGCTGCAGTCCATTCATATATTGGGCATGGGAAGATTTATACTAGACAGGACACATCCATTAATGCATTCTCTTTTCTAATGTCTACAACAACGGACACAGTGGGATACACCGAAACAGAAACACTCGCCGTGTCAAATGACTTACTAGAAACTGTCCACTCCAAACCAAACAAACCGCCTTTTCTATCTCTTCTCAGAACATGAGACAAAACAACAAACCCACACCCACTCCCACAAAGGCACCTCCTTGCCCCAAGTACGTCTGTGACTATCCGGAGTGTCCTCTGACTGGTGGGCCATACTATGTTCCCCCGAAATGGCCTGTCTTCTCTCAGATCTTGTTTCCTTGACCAACTCTGTGAAGATGTCAGGAAAAAGTGGTTAGCCACTACCTGTTTTCTCAGGAAAGGTCCATCTTCAGAGCTCTCCTGGCATTTGGCCATCCTCACATCATTAGGTACCAAGAAAACTGACCCTGTCCTTGGTAAATCCAAACAAGTGAGCCCACTGGGACTGGGACTGGGACTGCCTCTGGGTGCCTGGCTTCTTGGATACCAAGTTCAGAGAGTTCCATCACCAAGGAAATGAGGAATGTCACATTCTTTGGAACTGAATGAGGTCACTGCCTTGGCAACCACTTTGTCCTAACAGTTGCTTCCAAGGGTAACATAAGATGGAGGTTGCCCCTACTTCCTGTGACACTTTCATAAGGTAGAATGTATATCACCATTGGCACCCGGGAACAGCTCTCCACTCAGCCCTGGTTTGGTCCCTTTTCTGTACAATAAGAAGAGAGAGAGGCAGATTCAGACACATCCCTTCATCCTGACCAGGTTGTTTGCCATGGAAGATGACTTTTGCTCTCTCAGGTGCTTCATACCTGCCTAGAACTTCTCCAGGTATCATTTGTGCATGGACATTTGAGGTTCTCATCAGGTGGAAGGTCCCCAACTTTCCTGTATTGTAAGAACCACTCTGTCCCTGCTCTTCTGTAAAATGATTGAGGGAACAGTGTATACTTGGGGTTAAAAACAGGTTTGATTTGGGTTACGAGTGATTCTGTGTGATGAATGATGGTATTGGGAACCTGCAATATTTACAAGAATATAGAGGTGAAATATAAGTAGGAAAACAGAAATCTAGGTATGATTTGAAGCCCTGAAGGGTTTTGCCCTTGATTGGGATACTTAGCTTTGAATGATGTTCTGCAAAGATGCCTCAGATAATTCGATATACAATGGCATAGGACCTTGTACATTGGATGATTGAATTTAGAGAGAACATCCAGTCAAAAAGGGATATTCAATAGGATTAGGAAGATAGTCGGTAGGTTTAGGAAGAAGAGTGAGTATAGAATTTGGACCAAAAGTTCTTTAGCAATAGACTTTCGGTTGTTGAGTGAATGTAAATGTCAGCACATATGAAGAGTCAGTCACTATGTTGAACTGGGGAAAATATGTAGAAAAGCAGATATCAATAGAAATATTAGGAAATCAGGCAAAGTATAAAGTGAGTGATAGAATTAGACATTTTCAACAGGGTTGAGTTTGAATATATAAATTAGAAAAAAAACAAATATGTAGTCACCAATAGGATTGACAATTGACAGCATTAGGCAACCTGGACATGGATGTTTTTAGAAATCCATGTTCACTTTCCATTTAGGCTTTGGTACAATCATAAGTGTGACCTTTCCATTTTTTGTCCAGAATATTACTGTGATAATGAGGTGACATGAGTATTTCTTTCACCATTTCTGGGAGCAATATATTGAAGATGTAAAATGAGAATCGGGGTTACAAAGAGGTGTACCCTGTTTCTAGGAATATAGAGAAAAAGCATGAATAGACCATACTGTGAATAAATAATATAACTTTTTTGAACTTTAAATAATGAACTGAACTGATATCTGAAAAATTAAAGGAAATCGTGTATTGATATACAATCATTCATTCCAACCAGGTATATATGTAATGAAAATATTTGTGTTTTGGTTTATCATGAAGAGTGTGTGACGTTTGCTTCAAAATGATTATGGAAATTCAAAATAATGTGTTTGGAAAGAAGTCTCATGAAAAGACCAGTCAAGAAACCCTGACAATACATGTGTTCTGAAGCAAGAAGTGGTGAAAGTTGAAACAAATGCTTATTAATTTGTGAACTTGTGGATGAAATGTATATCCTGTGATGTGCAAAAACTGAAGAAACAATAATGTACCAGTGTCGAATACAAATGAATGACAAATTACATATCATGTCCCATAGGAGTCTACTTGCATTGATGTTAGACTGGGTCAGTTACTGTAGAATACTTAGGATTTGTATGCACCATTCACTGAAGTTAGTTTTCAGTACTAGGAAACAAATATGTATTTCAGGTGGATGAATATTTCTGATTATCATCTTGTGAAAAGTGGATTATAAATCCACATACATGAACATGAATGAATTTAGAGAGTGTATATTAGACACATATATTTCATATTTTGAAAAATTTGGAGAGTATATCTATATCTATATCTACATCTATACACACACACACACACACACACACACACACACACACACAACTCACAGACATTAAAAAGTACCAATATAAATGCCAATCGAAATTCATCAGTAAATATGTATCATCCACAAATGCAAAAATATTTATTTTACTGAACATGAGCTAATGAATAATGTTGTTCTACTAGGACGCTCTCCTATAAGTTGAATTTTCATTTCCAACAGCATTTAGGAGGAGTGAACTCTTCTCACAATTTGTATCTGCCAAGACAGCCACCTCACAAAAATGTATGTGTGATACCTGGTAGGATTCTATTTATGCATATAAATATACATGTGTGAATAGACTACAGAAAAAGGAAACAAAAATTCACATATTTGTTAAGTTTAAAACACATGGAGAATATTTCAAATAAATTTGACTAGATTTATAACTCCTACCTTATATAATGCAAATGTCAAGTCCAACTATACAACATGTCTCCTCTGAAGTACTTGTATTTCTAATGTGTTGGGTTAATTTTCTCCATTATATTAGGATGAATAGTCTGAGTCTACTAGGTATGGGTTAGTGTCAGGGATTCAGTATTTCGAATGGAAAATTGGAAAATGAATCCAATGTGTATGTAAATATATGCTACACAAATATCCTCCCGCTCTCATCCAGAACAATGCCTTGACATTACCTTCACCCCAAGTAAGACACAATTAGAGGAGAAGAGTTACAAAATCAGTGAATACATATCTGGAATGGAAAATGCTCAGGAGTTCACAACCTTGGAGGTGGTAGAGGAGTTTCCAAAACTAAGGGACAGGGTAAACACTCCACAAACATGGAGCTCTGCTGGCCTAAAAACTTTTTGAGAAACTGCCTCTGAGCTTCCACACTTGAAATATATGTTGTTTTCAGGAGATTTGGCTTCCTCTGTAGTGAGAACATCAAAGCTGGGTCTGCATCTATGTGACCTGGAGGACATGGTTTCTTATTTTCCAATGAACAAGATGAAGCAGTGCTGAATTCTCTCTTTGTAGGTAAACTGAGGCCACTGGGGACTAAGTGTCTCCCCGTGTGGACTGTGAAGCCATTTGGTCCTCTTCCACTTTTTGTGGTGTTTTTGCTGCTGCACTGTGAGTTTGGTATTTGTTTCACGAAATACTAGGAGCTAAACTGGGACACAGTGCTGGAGGGAGTTCTGTCACGTGTGGTGGGTCAGGGTCTGCAAGAGAATGCACCAACTAGGCTCCTATCTCTCACAGCTTGCCCCATTGCCCCCTTGTCCATATCAACCTGATTCTTAATTTTCCTCTGAAAACTCTCCATATAACAAGATGCCTTTACATATAAGGGTCTGTTGGCTGCACCATGTCAGTTACAAGCCATTTGGAATCCAATGGTAGATCCACATGGCCCTACCACGGATGTTTTATCAAACACCTCCCCACCACTGCTCTAGACCCACTACTCAGCAGGCTCCAAATTTCTGGCATCTCTGTTCTACACCATTTTCATGAAACTCAGTAAATCAAGGCACTGTCTGGTATACTCATGATCAGCAACAGGACATCCAATGTTTCTCCAGTGCCACCTGGTCATAGGAATTTCAAAAATTTCATGGTATTTATCTAGCCATTTTTCAAGCATGAAGTTGGAGGCACTGTGGGTTTCAGTTCATTCAGCAAACTTTAAATGGTGAGGAAGCTCATTTCAATGAAATCTCTGGAGAACTCTCACAGGCATGGCTTCCCAAAGAGTGGACAAAAGGTCACATTAGGCCAGGCCCATTGAGGTCTACAATGTGAGGTCCATGTGTGTTTTGACTCTCAACTATGGCTGCCATTTCTTTAAGAATAAAATCATGTGATATCCTTGCTGAGATTCCCAGGCCTCTGTGGAAATCCACCCGGGGCCTAGATCTCAGTTTCCAAGAGCGACTTTCATGCGTGGCCTCTTAAAATCCCAACAAAATTCATGGCAATGCTTCTCTGAGTTCAGTTCCAAAACCCAGTCTCTAAGGGGAATCACACCAGAGTTCAAGCCCACGTGGACCCAGTCATTTTTTCCAATGCCACACAAATGACCAAAATTAAAACCAAAACACTCCCACATGGCCCTCATCTTATTTCATATAGTCAATCATCTTAACCTCTGGCTGGAGGTTTCCATGAGGGGCGCAGCCCAAGACAGTGTCCAAAATCAGCTCGTTTGCCCCTCATTTGTCTAAAGTCAGGGTAGCCTGGACACCGTTTCTGTGAACCAGGAGTGAACAAATAAGCCTGCCGTTAATACTTCTGTGTTTCTCCAATTTGAGGCCTACTGATTTTAGGTATTGATTCTTTAGGTGATTTAGATTAATGCGAAAACAAAGCACCTCTGCAGGGCTTTGAAGAACTCATTTGACCCAAAGAATCCCTATTGTCATTTGATGGAGTTCAGGAACCTAACAGAGGAAGGCAAGAGACTTCATCCACAATGAATGAAATTTTTTGCCATTTTGGTTTTGGAAGCTCACATGGGATCATTCTTAAGATCCATCAGGTGCTGAGAATCTAAGTCACAGCCACACACATCCCCAAGAGGCTGATAAAGACACATCCCTTTCCAAAGCAATTAAGCAAAGAGCCACAGGTGAGGCCCATTCATTTCCATTTGAAAACTGTTTTCTTCAGGCTTCACAAAGGGGTGGCCTGAGGCAAAGACCTTCCTGACATTCAGTGCAACACAACAATAAGTAAGCAAAAGGCCCAAAGCAGGGTTTCTGCACTGAGACTTTCCTGGTCACACTGATATCTGAGTTTTCTGAGATGCTCGCCATTCTCTTCAGCTATCCAGTACATGGCCATGTCACAGAGCTTGGAGGTGGTACATATTTTGGACACAAATCCATGAGCCTATTCTGGAGAGTGGCCAGAATTCAGGAAGAAAACTACAACTTAGAAAGATAGCAGGTGTTGCACATCGATAAGACAAGCTGCAATCCATTCATATATTGGGCATGGGAAGATTTATACTAGACAGGACACATCCATTAATGCATTCTCTTTTCTAATGTCTACAACAACGGACACAGTGGGATACACAGAAACAGAAACACTCACCGTGTCAAATGACTTACTAGAAACTGTCCACTCCAAACCAAACAAACCGCCTTTTCTATCTATTCTCAGAACATGAGACAAAACAACAAACCCACACCCACTCCCACAAAGGCACCTCCTTCCCCCAAGTAGGTCTGTGACTATCCGGAGTGTCCTCTGACTGGTGGGCCATACTATGTTCCCCCGAAATGGCCTGTCTTCTCTCAGATCTTGTTTCCTTGACCAACTCTGTGAAGATGTCAGGAAAAAGTGGTTAGCCACTACCTGTTTTCTCAGGAAAGGTCCATCTTCAGAGCTCTCCTGGCATTTGGCCATCCTCACATCATTAGGTACCAAGAAAACTGACTCTGTCCTTGGTAAATCCAAACAAGTGAGCCCACTGGGACTGGGACTGGGACTGCCTCTGGGTGCCTGGCTTCTTGGATACCAAGTTCAGAGGAGAGTTCCATCACCAAGGAAATGAGGTATGTCACATTCTTTGGAACTGAATGAGGTCACTGCCTTGGCAACCACTTTGTCCTAACAGTTGCTTCCAAGGGTTACATAAGATGGAGGTTGCTCCTACTTCCTGTGACACTTTCATAAGGTAGAATGTATATCACCATTGGCACCCGGGAACAGCTCTCCACTCAGCCCTGGTTCGGTCCATCTTCTGTACAATAAGAAGAGAGAGAGGCAGATTCAGACACATCCCTTCATCCTGACCAGGTTGTTTGCCATGGAAGATGACTTTTGCTCTCTCAGGTGCTTCATACCTGCCTACAACTTCTCCAGGTATCATTTGTGCATGGACATTTGAGGTTCTCATCAGGTGGAAGGTCCCCAACTTTCCTGTATTGTAAGAACCACTCTGTCCCTGCTCTTCTGTAAAATGATTGAGGGAACAGTGTATACTTGGGGTTAAAAACAGGTTTGATTTGGGTTACGAGTGATTCTGTGTGATGAATGATGGTATTGGGAACCTGCAATATTTACAAGAATATAGAGGTGAAATATAAGTAGGAAAACAGAAATCTAGGTATGATTTGAAGCCCTGAAGGGTTTTGCCCTTGATTGGGATACTTAGCTTTGAATGATGTTCTGCAAAGATGCCTCAGATAATTCGATATACAATGGCATAGGACCTTGTACATTGGATGATTGAATTTAGAGAGAACATCCAGTCAAAAAGGGATATTCAATAGGATTAGGAAGATAGTCGGTAGGTTTAGGAAGAAGAGTGAGTATAGAATTTGGACCAAAAGTTCTTTAGCAATAGACTTTCGGTTGTTGAGTGAATGTAAATGTCAGCACATATGAAGAGTCAGTCACTATGTTGAACTGGGGAAAATATGTAGAAAAGCAGATATCAATAGAAATATTAGGAAATCAGGCAAAGTATAAAGTGAGTGATAGAATTAGACATTTTCAACAGGGTTGAGTTTGAATATATAAATTAGAAAAAAAACAAATATGTAGTCACCAATATGATTGACAATTGACAGCATTAGGCAACCTGGACATGGATGTTTTTAGAAATCCATGTTCACTTTCCATTTAGGCTTTGGTACAATCATAAGTGTGACCTTTCCATTTTTTGTCCAGAATATTACTGTGATAATGAGGTGACATGAGTATTTCTTTCACCATTTCTGGGAGCAATATATTGAAGATGTAAAATGAGAATCGGGGTTACAAAGAGGTGTACCCTGTTTCTAGGAATATAGAGAAAAAGCATGAATAGACCATACTGTGAATAAATAATATAACTTTTTTGAACTTTAAATAATGAACTGAACTGATATCTGAAAAATTAAAGGAAATCGTGTATTGATATACAATCATTCATTCCAACCAGGTATATATGTAATGAAAATATTTGTGTTTTGGTTTATCATGAAGAGTGTGTGACGTTTGCTTCAAAATGATTATGGAAATTCAAAATAATGTGTTTGGAAAGAAGTCTCATGAAAAGACCAGTCAAGAAACCCTGACAATACATGTGTTCTGAAGCAAGAAGTGGTGAAAGTTGAAACAAATGCTTATTAATTTGTGAACTTGTGGATGAAATGTATATCCTGTGATGTGCAAAAACTGAAAAAACAATAATGTACCAGTGTCGAATACAAATGAATGACAAATTACATATCATGTCCCATAGGAGTCTACTTGCATTGTTGTTAGACTGGGTCAGTTACTGTAGAATACTTAGGATTTGTATGCACCATTCACTGAAGTTAGTTTTCAGTACTAGGAAACAAATATGTATTTCAGGTGGATGAATATTTCTGATTATCATCTTGTGAAAAGTGGATTATAAATCCACATACATGAACATGAATGAATTTAGAGAGTGTATATTAGACACATATATTTCATATTTTGAAAAATTTGGAGAGTATATCTATATCTATATCTACATCTATACACACACACACACACACACACACACACACACACACACACACACACAACTCACAGACATTAAAAAGTACCAATATAAATGCCAATCGAAATTCATCAGTAAATATGTATCATCCACAAATGCAAAAATATTTATTTTACTGAACATGAGTTAATGTATAATGTTGTTCTACTAGGACGCTCTCCTATAAGTTGAATTTTCATTTCCAACAGCATTTAGGAGGAGTGAACTCGTCTCACAATTTGTATCTGCCAAGACAGCCACCTCACAAAAATGTACGTGTGATACCTGGTAGGATTCTATATATGCATATAAATATACGTGTGTGAATAGACTACAGAAAAAGGAAACAAGAATTCACATATTTGTTAAGTTTAAAACACATGGAGAATATTTCAAATAAATTTGACTTGATTTATAACTCCTACCTTATATAATGCAAATGTCAAGTCCAACTGTACAACATGTCTCCTCTGAAGTACTTGTATTTCTACTGTGTTGGGTTAATTTTCTCCATTATATTAGGATGAATAGTCTGAGTCTACTAGGTATGGGTTAGTGTCAGGGATTCAGTATTTCGAATGGAAAATTGGAAAATGAATCCAATGTGTATGTAAACATATGCTGCACAAATATCCTCCCGCTCTCATCCAGAACAATGCCTTGACATTACCTTCACCCCAAGTAAGACACAATTAGAGGAAAAGAGTTACAAAATCAGTGAACACATATCTGGAATGGAAAATGCTCAGGAGTTCACAACCTTGGAGGTGGTAGAGGAGTTTCCAAAACTAAGGGACAGGGTAAACACTCCACAAACATGGAGCTCTGCTGGCCTAAAAACTTTTTGAGAAACTGCCTCTGAGCTTCCGCACTTGAAATATATGTTGTTTTCAGGAGATTTGGCTTCCTCTGTAGTGTGAACATCAAAGCTGGGTCTGCATCTATGTGACCTGGAGGACATGGTTTCTTATTTTCCAATGAACAAGATGAAGCAGTGCTGAATCCTCTCTTTGTAGGTAAACTGAGGCCACTGGGGACTAAGTGTCTCCCCGTGTGGACTGTGAAGCCATTTGGTCCTCTTCCACTTTTTGTGGTGTTTTTGCTGCTGCACTGTGAGTTTGATATTTGTTTCACGAAATACTAGGAGCTAACCGGGGACACAGTGCTGGAGGGAGTTCTGTCACGTGTGGTGGGTCAGGGTCTGCAAGAGAATGCACCAACTAGGCTCCTATCTCTCACAGCTTGCCCCATTGCCCCCTTGTCCATATCAACCTGATTCTTAATTTTCCTCTGAAAACTCTCCATGTAACAAGATGCCTTTACATATAAGGGTCTGCTGGCTGCACCATGTCAGTTACAAGCCATTTGGAATCCAATGGTAGATCCACATGGCCCTACCACGGATGTTTTATCAAACACCTCCCCACCACTGCTCTAGACCCACTACTCAGCAGGCTCCAAATTTCTGGCATCTCTGTTCTACACCATTTTCATGAAACTCAGTAAATCAAGGCACTGTCTGGTATACTCATGATCAGCAAAAGGACATCCAATGTTTCTCCAGTGCCACCTGGTCATAGGAATTTCAAAAATTTCATGGTATTTATCTAGCCATTATTCAAGCATGAAGTTGGAGGCACTGTGGGTTTCAGTTCACTCAGCAAACATTAAATGGTGAGGAAGCTCATTTCAATGAAATCTCTGGAGAACTCTCACAGGCATGGCTTCCCAAAGAGTGGACAAAAGGTAACATTAGGCCAGGCCTATTGAGGTCTACAATGTGAGGTCCATGTGTGTTTTGACTCTCAACTATGGCTGCCATTTCTTTAAGAATAAAATCATGTGATATCCTTGCTGAGATTCCCAGGCCTCTGTGGAAATCCACCCGGGGCCTAGATCTCAGTTTCCAAGAGCGACTTTCATGCGTGGCCTCTTAAAATCCCAACAAAATTCATGGCAATGCTTCTCTGAGTTCAGTTCCAAAACCCAGTCTCTAAGGGGAATCACACCAGAGTTCAAGCCCACGTGGACCCAGTCATTTTTTCCAATGCCACACAAATGACCAAAATTAAAACCAAAACACTCCCACATGGCCCTCATCTTATTCCGTATAGTCAATCATCTTAACCTCTGGCTGGAGGTTTCCATGAGGGGCGCAGCCAATGACAGTGTCCAAAATCAGCTTGTTTGCCACTCATTTGTCGAATGTCAGGGTAGCCTGGACACCGTTTCTGTGAACCAGGAGTGAACAAATAAGCCTGCCGTTAATACTTCTGTGTTTCTCCAATTTGAGGCCTACTGATTTTAGGTATCGATTCTTTAGGTGATTTAGAGTCATGCGAAAACACAAGCACCTCTGCAGGGCTTTGAAGAACTCATTTGACCCAAAGAATCCCTATTGTCATTTGATGGAGTGCAGGAACCTAACAGAGGAAGGCAAGAGACTTCATCCACAATGAATGAAATTTTTTGCCATTTTGGTTTTGGAAGCTCACATGGGATCATTCTTAAGATCCATCAGGTGCTGAGTATCTAAGTCACAGCCACACACAGGCCCAAGAGGCTGATAAAGACACATCCCTTTCCAAAGCAATTAAGCAAAGAGCCAGAGGTGAGGCCCATTCATTTCCATTTGAAAACTGTTTTCTTCAGGCTTCACAAAGGGGTGGCCTGAGGCAAAGACCTTCCTGACATTCAGTGCAACACAACAATAAGTAAGCAAAAGGCCCAAAGCAGGGTTTCTGCACTGAGACTTTCCTGGTCACACTGATATCTGAGTTTTCTGAGATGCTCGCCATTCTCTTCAGCTATCCAGTACATGGCCATGTCACAGAGCTTGGAGGTGGTACATATTTTGGACACAAATCCATGAGCCTATTCTGGAGAGTGGCCAGAATTCAGGAAGAAAACAACAACTTAGAAAGATAGCAGGTGTTGCACATCGATAAGACAAGCTGCAGTCCATTCATATATTGGGCAGGATGAATTTTGGTATGATTTATACTAGACAGGACACATCCATTAATGCATTCTCTTTTCTAATGTCTACAACAACGAACACAGTGGGATACACAGAAACAGAAACACTCGCCGTGTCAAATGACTTACTAGAAACTGTCCACTCCAAACCAAACAAACCGCCTTTCCTATCTATTCTCAGAACATGAGACAAAACAACAAACCCACACACACTCCCACAAAGGCACCTCCTTCCCCCAAGTAGGTCTGTGACTATCCGGAGTGTCCTCTGACTGGTGGGCCATACTATGTTCCCCCGAAATGGCCTGTCTTCTCTCAGATCTTGTTTCCTTGACCAACTCTCTGAAGATGTCAGGAAAAAGTGGTTAGCCACTACCTGTTTTCTCAGGAAAGGTCCATCTTCAGAGCTCTCCTGGCATTTGGCCATCCTCACATCATTAGGTACCAAGAAAACTGACTCTGTCCTTGGTAAATCCAAACAAGTGAGCCCACTGGGACTGGGACTGCGAATGCCTCTGGGTTCCTGGCTTCTTGGATACCAAGTTCAGAGAGTTCCATCACCAAGGAAATGAGGTATGTCACATTCTTTGGAACTGAATGAGGTCACTGCCTTGGCAACCACTTTGTCCTAACAGTTGCTTCAAAGGGTAACATAAAATGGAGGTTGCCCCCGCTTCCTGTGACACTTTCATAAGGTAGAATGTATATCACCATTGGCACCCGGGAACAGCTCTCCACTCAGGCCTGGTTTGGTCCATCTTCTCTACAATAAGAAGGGAGAGATTCAGATTCAGACACATCCCTTCATCCTGACCAGGTTGTTTGCCACGGAAGATGACTTTTGCTCTCTCAGGTGCTTCATCCCTGCCTACAACTTCTCCAGGTATCATTTGTGCATGGACATTTGAGGTTCTCATCAGGTGGAAGGTCCCCAACTTTCCTGTATTGTAAGAACCACTCTGTCCCTGCTCTTCTGTAAAATGATTGAGGGAACAGTGTATACTTGGGGTTAAAAACAGGTTTGATTTGGGTTACGAGTGATTCTGTGTGATGAATAATGGTATTGGGAACCTACAATATTTACAAGAATATAGAGGTGAAATATAAGTAGGAAAACAGAAATCTAGGTATGATTTGAAGCCCAGAAGGGTTTTGCCCTTGATTGGGATACTTAGCTTTGAATGATGTTCTGCAAAGATGCCTCAGATATTTCGATATACAATGGCATAGGACCTTGTACATTGGATGATTGAATTTAGAAGAGAACATCCAGTCAAAAAGGGATATTCAGTAGGATTAGGAAGATAGTCTGTAGGTTTAGGAAGAAGAGTGAGTATAGGATTTGGACCAAAAGTTCGTTAGCAATAGACTTTCGGTTGTTGAGTGAATGTAAATGTCAGCACATATGAAGAGTCAGTCACTATGTTGAACTGGGGAAAATATGTAGAAAAGCAGATATCAATAGAAACATTACGAAATCAGGCAAAGTATAAAGTGAGTGATAGAATTAGACATTTTCAACAGGGTTGAGTTTGAATATATAAATTAGGAAAAAAACAAATATGTAGTCACCAATAGGATTGAAAATTGACAGCATTAGGCAACCTGGACATGGATGTTTTTAGAAATCCATGTTCACTTTCCATTTAGGCTTTGGTACAATCATAAGTGTGACCTTTCCATTTTTTGTCCAGAATATTACTGTGATAATGAGGTGACATGAGTATTTCTTTCACCATTTCTGGGAGTAATATATTGAAGATGTAAAATGAGAATCAGGGGTTACAAAGAGGTGTACCCTGTTTCTAGGAACATAGAGAAAAAGCATGAATAGACCATACTGTGAATAAATAATATAACTTTTTTGAACTTTAAATAATGAATTGAACTGATATCTGAAAAATTAAAGGAAATCGTATATTGATATACAATCATTCATTCCAACCAGGTATATATGTAATGGAAATATTTGTGTTTAGGTTTATCATGAAGAGTGTGTGAGTTTTCCTTCAAAATGATTATGGAAATTCAAAATAATGTGTTTGGAAAGAAGTCTCATGAAAAGACCAGTCAAGAAACCCTGACAATACATGTGTTCTGAAGCAAGAAGTGGTGAAAGTTGAAACAAATGCTTATTAATTTGTGAACTTGTGGATGAAATGTATATCCTGTGATGTGCAAAAACTGAAGAAACAATAATGTACCAGTGTCGAATACAAATGAATGACACATTACATATCATGTCCCATAGGAGTCTACTTGCATTGATGTTAGACTGGGTCAGTTACTGTAGAATAATTAGGATTTGTATGCACCATTCACTGAAGTTAGTTTTCAGTACTAGGAAACAAATATGTATTTCAGGTGGATGAATATTTCTGATTATCATCTTGTGAAAAGTGGATTATAAATCCACATACATGAACCTGAATGAATTTAGAGAGTGTATATTAGACACATATATGTCATATTTTGAAAAATTTGGAGAGTATATCTATATCTATATCTATATCTATACACACACACACACACACACACACACACACACACAACACTCACAGACATTAAAAAGTACCAATATAAATGCCAATCGAAATTCATCAGTAAATATGTATCATCCACAAATGCAAAAATATTTATTTTACTGAACATGAGTTAATGTATAATGTTGTTCTACTAGGACTCTCTCCTATAGGTTGAATTTTCATTTCCAAAAGCATTTAGGAGGAGTGAACTCTTCTCACAATTTGTATCTGCCACGACAGCCATCTCACAAAAATGTACGTGTGATACCTGGTAGGATTCTATATATGCATATAAATATACATGTGTGAATCGGCTACAGAAAAGGGAAACAAGAATTCACATATTTGTTAAGTTTAAAAACACATGAGAATATTTCAATTAAAATTTGACTAGATTTATAACTCCTACCTTATATAATGGAAATGTCAAGTCCAACTATACAACATGTCTCTGGAGAACCTTTGGATGTCCTGTTGTTTATCATGAGTATACTAGACAGTGCCTTGATTGACTGTGTTTCATGAAAATGATCTAGAACAGACATGCCAGTAAGTTGGTGCCTGCTGAGTAGTGTGCCTAGAGCAGTGGTGTGTATGTGTGTCATAATACATCTCTGATGTGGCCATATGGATTTGCCATTGGCTTCCAAATGGCTTGTGACAGACATGGTGAGGCCAGCAGACACTAATATGTAAGGGCGTCTTGTTATATGGAGAGGTTTCATGGCAATGTTAAGAATCAGGTTGCAATAGACAAGGGAAAAAGATATGTGGGATAGAAGCCTGGTTGGTGCATTCTCCTGCAGACCCTGACCCACCACATGTGGCAGAACTCCATCCAGCACTGTGTCCCTTTTGAACTCCTTGTATTTCGTGAAGCAAATACCAAACTACCAATGCAGGAGAAAGAAAAACCATGAAAAAGTGGAGGATGACCAAATGGCTTCACAGCCCAGATGGGGAGAGACTTAGCACGCACTGGTCACATTTTACTTTAAAGAGAGAATTCACCACTGCTGCCTCATGTTCATTAGAAAATAAGAAACCATGTCCTCCAGGTCACATAGAATCAGACCCAGCTTTGATGGTCTCACGACAAAGGAAGCTAAAGCTCCTGAAAACAACATATATTTCAAGTGCCCAACCTCAGAGGCAGTTTATCAAGAAGTCCTTTAGGCCAGCAGAGCTCCATGTTTGTGGAGTTTTTAACCTGTCACTTACTTATGGAAACTTCTCTACCACATCCAAGGTTGTGAACTCCTGAGCATTTTCCATTCCAGTTATATATTCACATATTTTATAACTCTTCTCCACTAATTGTGTCTTACTTGGGGTGAAGGTAATGTCAAGGCATTGTTCTGGATGAGAGAGGGAAAATATTTTGTGTAGCACATATTTGATAGACATTGGATTCTTTTTCCTATTTTCCATTCAAAATACTGAATCCCTGACACTAACACATACCCTACTAGACTCTGACTACTAATCCTAATATGATGGAGAAAAATAACCCAAATAGAACAGAAATACAAGCAGGTCAGAGGAGGCATGGTGTATTTTTGAACTTTTCTTTTGCATAATAAATGGTAGGTGTTATAAATCTAGTGAATTTTTATTTGGAATAGTTTTTCATGTGTTTTTAAAATTAACAAATATGTGAATCCCTGCCTCCCTTTCTCTCTAGCCTATACAGCACATGTATTTTTATATGTACATATAGAATCCTACCTGGTATCACACGTACATTTTTGTGAGGTTGCTGACTCGGCAGATATAAATTGTGTGAAGAGACTACCCCTCTTAAACGCTGTTGGAACTAAAAATTCAACCTATGGGTGAGCTTCCTAGTACAACAACATTATACATAATTTCATGTTCAGTAAAGTATATATTTTTGCATCAGTAGATGTTATATATTTCATTATAAATTTCATTTGGCATATATTGCTACTTTTTTATGTTTCTCTGTGTGTTTTTTTGGTATATATATATATATATATATATATATATATATATATATATACTCTCCTGATTTATCAAAACATGAAATATATGTGTCTTATATACACTCTCTACATTCATACATTCATTCATGTTCATGCATGAGGAAATATAATCAACTTTTCTCAAGATTATTATTGGAAATATTCATCCACCTGAAATACATATTTGTTTCCTTGTACTGACAACTCACTTCTGTGAATGGTGCATACAAATCCTAATAATTCTACAGTATCTGACCCAGTTTAACATCAATGCAAGTAGATTCCTATGGGACATGATGTGTATTTTGAAGTTCATTTATATTCCACACTGCTACATTAATATTTCTGCAGTTTTTGCACATCATAGGATATATATTTCATCCACAAGTTCACAACTTTATAGGTATTTTTTCACTTTTAATCATTTCCTGCTTCAGAACACATGTATTCCTCCCGGTTTCTTGACTGGTCTTTTCATGAGACTTCTCTGCAAACACATTTTTTTTTAATTTCATAATCAGTTTTGAAGCAAAACTCACACACTTTTCATGATAAACCATAAATCTAATATCACCATTAGATGCATAACTGTTTGGAATGGATGATTGTATATCAATATTAGGTTTCCTCTATATTTTCAGAAATCAATTCAATCCATTATTTAAAGTTCGAACCAGTTATATTATTTATTCACAGTATGGTCTATTCATGCATTATCTCTATATTCATAGGCACAAGGTACACCTATTTGTACCCCCAATTAATTTATACGTCTTCAAAATATTGCTTTCCTACATATTTTACCCAGTTCATCATTGTGACTGACTCTTCACATGTGCTGACATTTACATTCACTCTCTACCTGAAACCCTATTGCTAAAGAACTTTTGGTCCAAATCCTATACTCACTCTTTTATCTAAACCCACCGACTATTTTCCAAATCCTACCGAATATCCCTTTTTGACTGGATGTTCTCTTCCACATTCAATCATCCAAATTAGAAGGTCCTATGCCATAGTATATTGATTTAACTGAGACAACTGTGCAGGACATAAATCAATGCTAAGTATCCCAATCAAGGGCCCAATGCCCTTCTGGGCTTCAAAACTTACCTAGATTTCTGTTTTCATACTTATATTTCACCTATATATTCTTATAAATATCGCAGGTTCCTAATACAAATATTCATTCCAGAGAATGATTCCTAACCCAAATTGAACATGTTATTAACCCTAACCATACACTTTTCCCTCAATCTAATTTTACAGAAGAGCAGGGACAGAGTTGGTCTTACAATACAGGAATATAGGCGATCTTCCAGCTGCTGAAAACCTAAAAGGTCCATGCTGAAATGATCCTTGGAGAAGATGTAGGCATCTATGAAGGACATGAGAGAGCAAAAGTCATCTTCCATGGCAAACAACCTGGTCAGGTTGATGGGATGTGTCTGAATTAGCCTCTCTCTTCCTAATGTAGAGAAGATGGACCAAACCATGCCTGTGTGGAGAGCTGTTCCCCGGTGCCTATGGTTGATATACCATTCTAACATATGAATGAGTCACAGCAAGTAGAGGCAGCCTCCATCTTTTGGGAACCATGTAAGCAACTGTTAAAACAAAGTGGTTTCCAAGGCAGTGACTTCATTCAGATCTTGAAGAAAGTGACATCACCTTACAGTTTTGGTAATGAAAGTCTGTGATCTTGGGATCCAGGAAACCAGGCACACAGAGTCAAACCAACTCCATGTCCCAGTGGGCTAACTTGTTTGGATTTAACAAGACAGAGTTACTCTTTCTTTGTACCTACTGATGTGAGGACAGCCAAATGCCTGGAAACTATGAAGACTGGCCTTTCCAGAGAAAGCAGGTAGTTTCTCACCATGGGCTCCTGACAACTTCACAGAGTTGGCCAAAGAGAACAGATTGGAGACAGGACACGCCATTTTGGGGGAACATAGTATGGCCCACAAGTCAGAGGACACTCCGGATAGTCACAGACCTACTTGGGGAAAGGAGGTGACTTTTTGGGTGTGAGTGTGAGTTTGTGGTTTTGTCTCATGTTCTGAGAATAGTTAGGAAAGCTGGTTTGTTTGTTTTGGAGTGGACTGTGTCTAGTAAGTCCTTTGACAAGGTGAGTGTTTCTGTGTCTATATATCATACTGTGTCCGTGATTGTAGACATTAGAAAAGAGAATGCATCAATGGATGTGTCCTGTCTACAAGAAAGCTTCAAAGCATTCATCCTGTGCAATTAATGAATGGACTGCAGGTTGCCGTATGGATGGGCAACTCCTGCCATCTTTCTAAATTCCTGTTTTCTTCCTGAATTCTGGACACTCTCCAGAATACGCTCATGATTTTGTGTCCAAGATATGTACCACCTCCATCTCTGTGACATGGCCATGTACTGGATAGCTGAAGGGAATGGCGAGTATCTCAGAAAACTCAGATATCAGTATGCCCAAGAAAGTCTCAGTGGAGAAACCCTGCTTTGGGCCTTTTGCTTACCTATTCTGTTGCCCTGAAAGTCAGGAAGGTCTTTGCCTCAGGCCACACTTTGTGAAGCCTGCAGAAAATAGTTTTCAAATGGAAAAGAATGGTCATTACCTGTGCCTCTTTGCTTAATTGCTTTGGAAATGGATGTTTCTGAATCAGCCTCTCAGCCGTATGTGAGGCTGTGGCTTAGATTCACAGCACATGATGGGTCTAAAGAAAAATCCCATGTGTGCATCCCAAACCAAAATGGGCAAAAGAGCTGTCAGAGTGGTTCTTACAATACAGGAAAGTTGGGGACCTTCCACCTGATGAGAACCTCAAATGTCCATGCACAAATGATACCTGGAGAAGTTGTAGGCAGGAATGAAGCACCTGAGAGAGCAAAAGTCATCTTCCATGGCAAACAACCTGGTCAGGATGAAGGGATGTGTCTGAATCTGAATCTCTCTCTTCTTATTGTAGAGAAGATGGACCTAACCAGGCCTGAGTGGAGAGCTGTTCCCGGGTGCCAATGGTGATATACATTCTACCTTATGAAAGTGTCACAGGAAGTAGGGGCAACCTCCATCTTATGTTACCCTTGGAAGCAACTGTTAGGACAAAGTGGTTGCCAAGGCAGTGACCTCATTCAGTTCCAAAGAATGTGACATACCTCATTTCCTTGGTGATGGAACTCTCTGAACTTGGTATCCAAGAAGCCAGGCACCCAGAGGCAGTCCCAGTCCCAGTCCCAGTGGGCTCACTTGTTTGGATTTACCAAGGACAGAGTCAGTTTTCTTGGTACCTAATGATGTGAGGATGGCCAAATGCCAGGAGAGCTCTGAAGATGGACCTTTCCTGAGAAAACAGGTAGTGGCTAACCACTTTTTCCTGACATCTTCACAGAGTTGGTCAAGGAAAGAATGTCTGAGAGAAGACAGGCCATTTCGGGGGAACATAGTATGGCCCACCAGTCAGAGGACACTCCGGATAGTCACAGACCTACTTGGGGCAAGGAGGTGCCTTTGTGGGAGTGGGTGTGGGTTTGTTGTTTTGTCTCATGTTCTGAGAATAGATAGGATAGGCGGTTTGTTTGGTTTGGAGTGGACAGTTTCTAGTAAGTCATTTGACACGGCGAGTGTTTCTGTTTCTGTGTATCCCACTGTGTCTGTTGTTGTAGACATTACAAAAGAGAATGCATTAATGGATGTGTCCTGTCTAGTATAAATCTTCCCATAATTCATCCTGCCCAATATATGAATGGACTGCAGCTTGTCTTATCGATGTGCAACACCTGCTATCTTTCTAAGTTGTTGTTTTCTTCCTGAATTCTGGCCACTCTCCAGAATAGGCTCATGGATTTGTGTCCAAAATATGTACCACTGCCAAGCTCTGTGACATGGCCATGTACTGGATAGCTGAAGAGAATGGCGAGCATCTCAGAAAACTCAGATATCAGTGTGACCAGAAAAATCTCAGTGCAGAAACCCTGCTTTGGGCCTTTTGCTTACTTATTGTTGTGTTGCACTGAATGTCAGGAAGGTCTTTGCCTCATGCCACCCCTTTGTGAAGCCTGAAGAAAACAGTTTTCAAATGGAAATGAATGGGCCTCACCTGTGGCTCTTTGCTTAATTGCTTTGGAAAGAGATGTGTCTTTATCAGGCTTTGGACCTGTGTGTGGCTGTGACTTAGATTCTCAGCACCTGATAGATTTTAAGAATGATCCCATGTGAGCTTCCAAAACCAAAATGGCAAAAAATATCATTCATTGTGGATGAAGTCTCTTGCCTTCCTCTGTTAGGTTCCTGCACTCCATCAAATGACAATAGGGATTCTTTGGGTCAAATGAGTTCTTCAAAGCCCTGCAGAGGTGCTTGTGTTTTCACATGACTCTAAATCACCTAAAGAATTGATACCTAAAATCAGTAGGCCTGAAATTGGAGAAACAAAGAAGTATTAAAGGCAGGCTTATTTGTTCACTCCTGGTTCACAGAAACGGTGTCCACGCTACCCTGACTTTAGGCAAATGAGGGGCAAAAGAGCTGATTTTGGACACTGTCTTGGGCTGCGCCCCTCATGGAAACCTCCAGCCAGAGGTTAAGATGATTGACTATATGGAATAAGATGAGGGCCATGTGGGAGTGTTTTGGTTTTGATTTTGGTCATTTGTGTGGCATTGGAAAAAATGACTGGGTACACGTGGGCTTGAACTCTGGTGTGATTCCCCTTAGAGACTGGATTTTGGAAGTGAACTCAGAGAAGCATTGCCATGAATTTTGTTGGGATTTTAAGAGGCCACGCATGAAAGTCGCTCTTGGAAACTGAGACCTAGGCCCCGGGTGGATTTCCACAGAGGCCTGGGAATCTCAGCAAGGATATCACATGATTTTATTCTTAAAGAAATGGCAGCCATAGTTGAGAGTCAAAACGCACATGGACCTCACATTGTAGACCTCAATGGGCCTGGCCTAATGTGAACGTTTGTCCACTCTTTGGGAAGCCGTGCCTGTGAGAGTTCTCCAGAGATTTCATTGAAATGAGCTTCCTCACCATTTAATGTTTTCTGAATGAACTGAAATCCACAGTGCCTCCAACTTCATGCTTGAAAAATGGCTAGATAAATACCATTAAATTTTTGAAATTCCTATGACCAGGTGGCACTGGAGAAACATTGGATGTCCTGTTGCTGATCATGATTATACCACACAGTGCCTTGACTTACTGATTTTCATGAAAATGGTGTAGAACAGAGATGCCAGTAAGTTGGAGCCTGCTGAGTAGTGGGTCTAGAGCAGTGGTGGGGAGGTGTTTGATAAAACATCCGTGGTAGGGCCATGTGGATCTACCATTGGATTCCAAATGGCTTGTAACTGACATGGTGCAGCCAGCAGACCCTTGTATGTAAAGGCATCTTGTTACATGGAGAGTTTTCAGAGGAAAATTAAGAATCAGGTTGATATGGACAAGGGGGCAATGGGGCAAGGTGTGAGAGATAGGAGCCTAGTTGGTGCATTCTCTTGCAGACCCTGAACCACCACACGTGACAGAACTCCCTCCAGCACTGTGTCCCAGTTTAGCTCCTAGTATTTCGTGAAACAAATACCAAACACACAGTGCAGCAGCAAAAACACCACAAAAAGTGGAAGAGGACCAAATGGCTTCACAGTCCACACGGGGAGACACTTAGTCCCCAGTGGCCTCAGTTTACCTAGAAAGAGAGGATTCAGCACTGCTTCATCTAGTTCATTGGAAATAAGAAACCATGTCCTCCAGGTCACATAGATTCAGACCCAGCTTTGATGGTCTCACTACAAAGGAAGCCAAATCTCCTGAAAACAACATATATTTCAAGTGCAAAACTCAGTGGCAGTTTCTCAAAAAATTTTTAGGCCAGCAGAGCTCCATGTTTGTGGAGTGTTTACCCTGTCCCTTAGTTTTGGAAACTGCTCTACCACCTCCAAGGTTGTGAACTCCTGAGCATTTTCCATTCCAGATATGTATTCACTGATTTTGTAACTCTTCTCCTCTAATTGTGTCTTACTTGGGGTGAAGGTAATGACAAGGCATTGTTCTGGATGAGAGCAGGAGGATATTTGTGCAGCATATATTTACATACACATTGGATTCATTTTCCAATTTTCCATTCGAAATACTGAATCCCTGACACTAACCCATACCTAGTAGACTCAGACTATTCATCCTAATATAATGGAGAAAATTAACCCAACACAATAGAAATACAAGCACTTCAGAGGAGACATGTTGTATTGTTGGACTTGACATTTGCATTATATAAGGGAGGAGTTATAAATCTAGTCAAATTTTAATTGAAATATTCTCCATGTGTTTTTAAACTTAACAAATATGTGAATTCTTGTTTCCCTTTTCTGTAGCCTATTCACACATGTATATTTATATGCATATATAGAATCCTACCAGGTATCACACGTACATTTTTGTGAGGTGAATGTCTTGGCAGATACAAATTGTGAGAAGAGTTCACTCCTCCTAAATGCTGTTGGAAATGAAAATTCAACCGATAGGAGAGCGTCCTAGTAGAACAACATTATACATTAACTCATGTTCAGTAAAATAAATATTTTTGCATTTGTGGATGATATATATTTACTGATTAATTTCGATTGGCATTTATATTGGTACTTTTTAATGTCTGTGAGTGTTGTGTGTGTGTGTTTGTGTGTGTGTGTGTGTGTATATATAGATATAGATATAGATATAGATATAGATATAGATATACTCTCCAAATTTTTCAAAATATGAAATATATGTGTCTAATATACACTCTCTAAATTCATTCATGTTCATGTATGTGGATTTATAATCCACTTTTCACAAGATGATAATCAGAAATATTCATCCACCTGAAATACATATTTGTTTCCTAGTACTGAAAACTAACTTCAGTGAATGGTGCATACAAATCCTAATTATTCTACAGTAACTGACCCAGTCTAACATCAATGCAAGTAGACTCCTATGGGACATGATATGTAATTTGTCATTCATTTGTATTCGACACTGGTACATTATTATTTCTTCAGTTTTTGCACATCATAAGATATACCTTTGCCAAGGCAGTGACCTCATTCAGTTCCACAGAATGTGACATACCTCATTTCCTTGGTGATGGAACTCTCTGAACTTTGTATCCAAGGAGCCAGGCACCCAGAAGCAGTCCCAGTCCCAGTCCCAGTGGGCTCACTTGTTTGGATTTACCAAAGATAGAGTCAGTCATTCTTGGTACCTACTGAAGTGAGGATTACCAAATGCCTGGAGAGCTCTGAATAGGGAGCTTTCCTGAGAAAGCAGGTAGTGGCTCTCCACTTTTTCCTTACAACTTTACAGAGTTGGCCAAGGAAAACAGATCTGAGAGAGGACAGGCCATTTCGGAAGAACAGAGTATGGCCACCAGTCAGAGGACACTCTGGTTAGTCATACACCTATGGGGAAGGAGGTGCCTTTTTGGGAGTGGGTGTGGGTTTGTGGTTTGTCTCATGTTCTGAAAATAGGTAGGAATGGCGGTTTGTTTGTTTTGGAGTGAACTGTTTCCGGTAAGTCGTTTGAAGAGGTGAGTGTTTCCATGTCTGTGTATCCCACTGTGCCTGTGGTAGTAGACATGAGAAAAGAGAATGCAGCAATGGCTGTGTCATGTCTAGTATAAAGCTTCCCAGCATTCATCCTGCCCAATTTATGAATGGAGTGTGGCTTGCCTTATGCACGGGCAACACCTAATACCTTCCTAAGTCCCTGTTTTCTTCCTGAATTCTGGCCACTCTCTAGAATAGGCTCATGGTTATGTGTCCAAGATATGTACCAAATCCAAGGTCTTTGACATGGCCATGTACTGGATACCTGAATGGAATGGCCAGCATCTCAGAAAACTCAGATATCAGTGTGACCAGGAAAGTCTCAGTGGAGATACCCTGCTTTGGGCCTTTTGCTTACCTATTGTTCTGTTGCCCTGAATATCAGGAAGGTCTTTGTCTCATGCAACCCCTTTGTTAAGCCTGAAGAAAACAGTTTTCAAATGGAAATGAATGTGCATCACCTCTGGCTCTTTGCTTAATTTCATTGGAAAAGGATGTGTCTGATTCAGGCCCTTTGCCCTGTTTTAGGCTGTGACTTAGATTCTCAGCACCTGATGGAAGTAAAGAAAGATCCCATATGTGCATCTAAACCAAAATGGAAAAACTTTCAATCAATGTGCATGAAGTATATTGCCTTCCTTTGTTAGGTTTCTGAAATCCATCATGTCAGAATAGGGATTCTTTGGGTGAAATGAGTTCTTCAAATCTCTGCAGAGGGGCTTGACTTTTCTCATGACTCCAATTCACAAAAAGAATCTAGACCCCACAGTCAGAGAGCCTCAAATTGGAGAAGCGAAGCAGTATTAAGGGCAGGCCTATTTGATCACTCCTGGTTCACAGGAAGGGTGTCCAAGCCACCCTGTCATTCAGCAAATGAGGGGCAAGGGAGCATATTTTGGACACTGTCTTGGGATGTGCCTCTCATGAAAACCTCCATCCAGATGTTATGATGAGTATCTTTATGGTAGAAGATGAGGGCCATGTAGGAGTGTTTTGGTTATAATTGTGGTCATTTGTGTGGCAGTTGGAAGAGATGACTGGGTCCACCTGGGCATGAATTCTGCTGTGATTCCCCTTAGAGACTGAGTTCTGGAACTGACCTCAGAGAAGTATTGACATGAATTGTGTGGGGATTTTAGGAGGCCAGGAATGAGAGTTGCCATTGGGAACCTGGGATCAAGGCCCAGAGTGGCTTTCCACAGAACACTGGGAATCACAGCCAGGATATTACATGATTTTATTCTGAAAGACTTGGCAGGCATAATTGAGATTCAAAACACACTTGGACCTCGCTTTGTAGACCTCAATGGGCCTGGCTTCATGTGACTTTTTGGCCACTCTTTGGGTAGACTTGCCTGTGAGAGTGCTCCAGAGATTTCCCTGAAATTAGCTTCCTCACCATTTAATGGTTCCTGAATGAATTGAAACCAACATTGCCTCCAAATGCATCTGTGAAAAAATGCTAGATAATTACCATGAAATTTTAGAAATTCCGATGACCAGCTGGCACTGGAGGACCTTTGATGTCCTGTTGATGATCATGAGTATACCAGACAGGGCCTTGATTGACTGGGTTTCATGAAAATGGTGTAGAACAGAGATGCCAGTAAGTTGGGGCCTGGTAAGTAGTGGGCCTAGAGCTGTGTTATGCAAATGTGTGATAAAACATCTGTGGTGGGGCCATGTGGATCTTCCATTGGCTTCCAAATGACTGTGACTCACATGGTGCAACCATCACACCCATATATGTAAAGGCATATTTTTATATGGAGAGGTTTCAGAGCAATGTTCAGTATCATGTTGTAATTGTCAAGGAGGCAAGCTACTTGAGATAGAACCCTGGTTGGTGCATTCTCCTGGAGACCCTGCCAACCACACCTGACAGAACTCCCTTCAGCACTGTGTCCCATTTGAACTCGTTGTATTTCATGAAGCAAATACCAAACTCCCAGTGCAGCAGCAAGAAACACCACGAAAATTGGAGGATGACCATTGGTTTCACAGTCCACACGGGAAGACCCTTAGCCCTCAGTGGCCAAAGTTTACCTACAAAAAGAGAATTCATCACTGCTGCCTCATTTTTATTTGAAAATAAGTAACCATTTCCTCCAGGTCACATAGATGCAGATCCAGCTTTGATGGTTTCACTACAAATAAAGCTAAAGCTCCTGACAACAACATATATTTCAAGTGCCCAACCTCAGCGGCAGATTCTCAAAAAGTCTTTTGGCCAGCAGAGCTCCATGTTTGTGGAGTGTTTACCCTGTCTCTTACTTTTGGAAACTCCTCTACCACCTCCAAAGATGTGAAATCTGGAGCATTTTCCATTCTAGATATGTATTCACAGATTTTCTAACTCTTCTCCTCTAATTGTGTCTTACTTGGGGCGAAGGTAATGTCAAGGCATTGTTCTGGAGGAGAGTGGGAAGATTTTTCCGTAGCATATATTTGCATACACATTGGATTCAGTGTCCTATTTTCAATTCAAAATACTGAATACCTGACTCTAACCCATACCCTACCAGACTCTGACTACTAATCCTAATATGATGGAGAAAAATAACCCATAAAGAATAGAAATACAAGCAGTTCAGAGTAGGCATGGTGTATAGATGGACTTGCCTTTTGCATGATACAGAGTTGGAGTTATAAATCTAGTCAATTGTTTGTTGAAATAGTTGTCCTAGTATTTTTAAGGTTAACAAATATGTGAATTCCTGTCTCCCTTTCTCTGTATTCTTATATGCACATATAGATTCCTATCTGGTACCACACGTACATTCTTGTGAGGTGGCTGACTTGGCAGATACAAATTGTTAGAAGAGATCACTCCTACTAAACCCTGTTGGAACTGAATATTCAACCTATGGGTGAGCTTGCTAGTTGAACAGCATTATACATAAATCCATGTTCAGTAAAATGAATATTTTTAGATCTGTGGATGGTATATATTTTATAATGAATTTTGATTGACATATATATTGCTACTTTTTTTGTCTGTGTGTGTGTTTTATGTATATGTATATATATATATATATATATATATATATATATATATATATATATACACTCTCCAGATTTTTCAAAATATGAAATATATGTGTCTTATATTCACTCCCTAAATTCATTCATGTTCATGTATGTGGATTTATAATCAACTATTCACAAGATTATTCTCAAAATATTCATCCACCTGAAATTTGCCCAATGCTCTCAAATGTCAATCCTATTTGTGACTACATATTTGTTTCTTCCTAAGATTATATATTTAAACTCAACCCTGTTCAAAATGTCTAATCCTATCACACACTTTATACTCTGCCTGATTTTGTAATGTCTCTATTGATATATGCTTTCCTACATATTTTCCCCACTTCATCATTGTGACTGACTCTTCACTTGTGCTGACATTTACATTCACTCTCTAATCGAAATCCTATTGCTAAGAAACTTTTGTTCCAAATCTTATACTCACCCTTCTTCCTAAACTTACTGACTATCTTCCTAATGCTACAGACTATCCCTTTTTGACTGGATGTTCTCTTCTACATTCAATCATCCAAGTAAACGTGGTGCGAGCTTCAGAGGAGGAGACTACCAACCGGCTATCTCATGCAACATCAAAGGGTTTATTGGGTGTCCAGAATGCTGGGGTTCAGAGCTCACCTGAATAGTGCAGATAGCCCTGAGAATAGCTGAAGTAGAGCTTATATACTTTCCCTGGAGAGAGAAGGGAGGGAATTGTATTGATGTGTCAGGGCGAGTGGGCGGTTTGCATGCAACTGGGAGAGGGAGTACATTCTGCAATTTGGCAGCTGGGGATAGAACATTCTGGGAACAAGTTTTGCAAACATTTCTCAAGATTTCAACAGTGTTCTGTTAAGCATACAGAAAAACAAGATGTGACAAGTACCTATTTTATTAATATTTCATTCCCCACTTCTTCTTCTGGCTAATTTTAATCATAAAAATGATCATTGGAGGGTGTCACATTCAATGTCTGCTAGTGGGGTATTACCATAAGTTTAACTCCTCCAATTTGAGCCTGGAGAAAAGACATTACACGGTTGAGCAAACAGGGTTTTATAGTTAGCAATAATATGAGGATTATTATTGGACCGGCCAGGGTTGATAAAAACGTAGTTAACCGGGGGGACTGTGTGAACCAAGACTCAAGCCATCCTTTTGGGCCCTCTCTCACTTGTTGATGCTCTTCAAGGTGTCTTTTAAATTTACTCATAGATTTTATTACGACTCCAGTATAGTCAGCATAAAAACAACATTCTTCCCTCAATGCAGCACAAAGGCCCCCTTCTCTAATGAAGAGGAGGTCCAACCCTCAACTGTTCTGTAAAACAACTTCAGAGAGAGAGGTTAAAGTTTCATGCAAAGCCCTGAAGGAGGTTTCTAATATCTTACTTTTGCTCTATTGCTGCTTCTAATTGGGTCATCTTTTGTGTCCCATGGACAATGCCACTGGTTCCTCTGCCCACCCGTGCAGCAACTCCTATTCCTAATAGGATGGCTAAAGTGAGGGATATATGTTCCCAGTGGAACCGGTTGTATGCCCCCCCCCTATTTGATCTTCAAATGAACCTGCGTCATGATAGAGCACTCTGGGAAACATCTGCACCATTACACAATTTATCACATATCTTGATCATTTCATGAAAACATAAACGATGTTTAAGTATATAGAATTATGCTGTTGTAGGCACTGACAAAGCAAGGCACCTAAGATAGCACTCAAGAGAGGGAAACAGTCCTATTTGGTTGAAACCGGATTCAGAGGGCATTGCTTCTATTGTAATCAATTAATCCCCTGAAACTCAAGTTTAGGTAGTTTCAGAATTTTGTACCCAACATATAAGGGATGGGGCTCAGAAGTTCACAGTCTTCAGAAGTTTAAAAAAGCAGTATTTGTTTCTGTTTTTCCTTCTGTTCTGGGCAAGTTAACTTTTCAAGGACACCTGGGAGGAGGAGAGCTTTTTCTTCCATTTCTTATTTTCCCCCTGCCAGCTGTTACCATGGAGCCCGGTTGGTAATTTCTTTATCTTAGAAATGTAGCCATCTCTGTGAAGCCCCAGCTGAAGGCCAGAGGACTTGTTCACATATTTTGTGAAAAACTAGTTAGGGGTTGTCTAGCTTAGAAGTACTGAGATTTTTAGCCAGTGGCCAAGTAGAACAGGGCAATACGAAAGAGAAAGTTTATCTACATTAAAGTCTTTATTGGGACTGTTTTGCTGAAAGTTCAAAACTCAGCCATGGTGAAGACTTCTGAAGAAGGTCATTTAAGACTTTTCTGTGGGCCTGGTACAGAGGGGGAAAGACGGGGAAGGTGGGGCTGAGAGCACCTCCGAGGATCTGAGAATGAGGGAAAAGAGAGATGTAAAAGAATAATGCGAAAGGGTATTGGGAATTTCCTAGCAGCAAACTTGAGCAGTAGATCAGGTAGAGCAGAGTGAAAGACGGGAGTGAGGATCCCAAAATCCTGTGAGGGACTTTAAATTTTAGTAACCTGTTTTCAGTGATGACAAAGCAACTTTAAAGGCCAATTATATTACATCTTGGATAAGGGTCTCAGGGCTCTCCTCAGCTCGTTTGAGCATTGGGTTAGCTGGTAAGAGGACCTGGTGGGACCCGGTGAGGGCACTGACAGGAGATGAGAGGAATGAGTCGGTGTAGCGGTACCTATGTACCTGCTATCTCAGCAAGGGGCCGATGGTCTGAGAACTGGTGGAGCTTTGGGTTTCTGATCTAGTTATTGGAGGGGAGAAATCAAGTTGCTGAGATGGGAGTGACATCAGAGGGTCTGGAGCAGAAGGCTGAGGATAATGATCTATTGGAGAAGCATAGTTCAGGATGTGAGTGAGGGAGGGAAAAGGCTTCCACATAGGGGAATTTCCTTTCACTCTTTTGAGCACTTGCAGAAGTTAAAAAGGTCACGCAAAATTTGAGGATCTAGAGACCCATCTGGGTGCCATAGTTTTTGGTTGTCTAATTGGTAATGTGGCCAATGCTGTGTACTGAATTTGATGAAGAATTGGGGTTTCATCAGGCAGCCCCTGTATGCACACATTTCCATGACATACAGAAAAAGTCGGCTTTTCCCCCACACAGCCATTACTCTTTGTGGCTTTGATAGTCTGCCAGGCAAACTTAGTAATCTAGACTAGCCAATCTGCATCTGGCTCGCGTGTCCCTACATCCATAATGTTTGTTTCCATTATCTATGGTACAGAAGGGATTTAATGGTATTTTAGTGGGATCCTCTTCATCAGGGATATCACAATAGGAAATACCTATAGCCAGCTAACAAATGTCTGGGTGGAGAGATGGCCACCAGGTCCCTAAGGGGGCTGCATGCGAGATAGACCATACTTCTTTTCCAGTAGGATTTGTGATCAGCCATCACTGCTTAATGGGCTGATGAGGGTTAGGACTACTTGTAGCCAAGGGGAGAGTATATAACCTTATTCACATTGCCAATACACAATTTGAAACTGTTACCAGTCTTTTTCAGTTTCCAGAAAGATTCTGTATAGGCAGCAGGCTTGAGATGAGAGGTATGGATCCAGGAAGTGATTCTGTTTACGTTTACCACTGTAGGTGTTATAATAGCACCTGGTATGGTCCTTTTCAGCGGGGTACCAGGGATGACACCTGATATCATCTTACATAGATGAAATCTCTTACTTGATATGAATGTGGAATCCCCTGGTTCCCAGTTGGGTAGGCAGTGGCCAGCTGTTTTAACAGGTATTACTGTGTTCTTTCAAGATCTTTAAGTCTGTCAAGCAAGGGGGTGTGGAAAGGATCTTTAGGTCTTACAGTTGGGCTTAGGTCCCCTACTGGAGGAGGGCCACCATAAAGAATTTCACATGTGGTAAGGTTACTCAAAGAAACAAAGGGATTTTTTCTTGCATGAAACATTGCATAAGGCAGGAGCATAGTCCAATCTTATGCTGGTCTCTAAGCTTAATTTCGTTAAGGTCTCTTTAATGGTTCTATTCATTCTTTCTACTTGTCTTGAACTCTGTGGTCTATAAGCACAATTTAACTTCCAATTAATCCCCAGGTTCCTGGCTAACTCCTGACTTACCTGGGTCATGAACATCGGTCCATTGTCAGATCCTATTACCGGCTTAGCTTCCTCCAATGGTAGAGAGGCTTAGTCAGCAGCAGCGGAATCACTTAGAGTGTGTTGTGTGTTAGGGGACGAGGGCAGGGGATAAGGAGGGGGAGAAGAGTCCAGTAGAGTCAAATCTGTGACTCAGGGAGAACAGAGGGTGGAGGAGGAGGAGGTTGAGAGGGTTTGAGAGATCATGGGGGAAGGAGTAGGAGCAGAGGTAGGGGCAAGGAAAGGCTTCACCCATGGAGGAGGAGATTTGCAGAGGTCCTGCCAAGTTAAGATATATGGCTGTTGATCTGGATGGCTATGTGGCGCTGGCTGAAAGACAATACCTCTGACTTTTTAAATTAGTGGGAAGTAGAAAGATCCGTCTAGGGGCCATACGACTCCAAAGATGGGCCATTCTGAGGCACAGAGATTCTGCCAGGTCCAGCGTTTTACTAAAAAAAGAAAGATTCTGAGCCCTTAAGCGGACTTTGGTCCAGTGATCAAGGGTCAGGGACAGAGGCATTGATGTGCTCTGTTCCATAATGAAAGTTCCACAAACAGTAAAAGCAAGGACACACGACACAGATAAGACAAGACCATAAAGACAGGCAATGAACGTCCAACACTGAGACCAGGAATGAGTAGCCGGCAAAACCCAATGGTATGGCAATAACGAATCTAAAAGAAAATATCACTGAGTCGAGAAGACTATTGTTCCTTGATTTCCCGAGTTCTCTGCGGGGTCCTCCAGAGAGGTGCCCTTTGTCTCTGTGACATGTCTCTCAGCCACCGTCGGAGAGAGCCCAGGCTCTTCATCGCCAGCAATTTTGCCAAGCCCTAACAAGAAACCTGAAACCAGAAAGAGGCGCCTTACTTGCTCTGAGAGGAGCCCGTTGGGGTCTCTCATCCGCCACTGCTGGAACTCAGTGGAACCTCAATATGTAAAGGTCAGGCGAGTGTCAGAGGAAGATACTACCAAGAGACTGTCTCATGCAACAGCAAAGGGTTTATTTGTGGTCCAGCATGCTGGAGCTCAGAGCTAAATTAAATAGAGCAGAGACCTCTGAGAACAGCTTAAGCAGAGCTTATGTACTTTCCTTGGAGAGGGAAGAGAGGGAAGTTCAGTGATGGGTAAGGGCGAGTGGGCGGTTTGCATGACACCGAGTGAGGGAGTACATTCTGCAGTTCGGCTGTTGGGAACAGTACATTCTAGAACAAGATTAGCAAACATTTCTCAAGATTTCAACAGTGTTTTGTTAAGCATACAGAAAAACAGGAAGTGACAAGTACCTATTTTATTAATTTTATTAACCTTTCACTACCGACTATGGCTTTTTGACTTGATGTTCCTTCTACATTAATTCATGCAACGTACAAGGTGCTATGCCATTGTATATCGATTTATCTGAGACAACTCTGCAGAACGTAATTCAACACCACGTATCACTATCAAGGGCCCAATGCCCTTCTGGGCTTCAAATCAGACTTAAATTTCTTTTTTCATACATATATTTCACCTATATATTCTTCTACACATAGCAAGTTCCAATACGATCATTCATCCAGGAAAATGATTTCTAACCCAAATCGAGCATGTTTTTAACCATAACCGGACACTGTTCCCTCAATCTAACTTTACAGAAGAGCAGGGAAGGAGTTGATATTACAATACAGAAATGTAGAAAAACTTCCACCTGCTGAGAACCTCAAAGGTCCATGCAGAAATGATCCCTGGAGAAGATGTAGGAAGCAATAAAGGACCTGAGAGACCAAAAGTCATCTTCCATGGCAAACAACCCGGTCAGGATAAAAGGTTGTGTCTGAATCAGATTTTTTTTAATGTAGAGATCATGGACCAAACCAGGCCTGTGTGGAGATCTATTCCTGGGTGCCTTTGGTTGATATACCATTCTAACTTGTGAAAATGTCACAGGAAGTAGGGGCAGCCTCAATCTCTTGGGACCCTTGGAAGCAACAGTTAGGACAAAGTGGCTGCCAAGACAGTGCCCTCATTCAGTTCAGGAAGGAAGTGACCTCACCTCACTTTCTTGGTGATGGAACTCTCTGAACGTGGGATCCAGGAAGCCAGGCACACAGAGCCAGTCCCAGTCCCAGTCCCAGTGGTCTCACTTGTTTGGATTTACCAAGGACAGGGTCAGTATTTTTTGGTACCTACAGATGTGAGGAAGGCCAAATGCCAGGAAAGCTCGGATGCAGGGCTTTTCATGAGAAAGCAGGTAGTAGCTCACCGTTGGCTCCTAAGAAGTTCACAGAGTTGGCCAAGGAGACAAGATCTGAGACAGGAAAGGCCATTTTGGGGGAACATATTATGGCCCACAAGTCAGAGGACACTCTGGATATTCACAGACCTACTTAGGGGAAGGAGGTGCCTTTGTGGGTGTGGTTGTGGGTTTGTGGTTTTGTCTCATTTTCTGAGAATAGGTAGGACAGTCGGTTTGTTTCATTTGAAGTGGACTGTTTCTAGTAAGTCTTTTCACAGGGCGAGTGTTTCTATGTCTGTGTATTCCACTGTTTCCGTGGTTGTAGACATTAGAAAAGAGAATCCATCAATGGATGTGTCGTGTCTAGGAGAAATCTTCTCAGCATTCATATTGCCCCATTTATGAATGGACTGTAGCTTGCCTTATCGATGAGCAACACCTGCTACCTTCGTAAGTTTCTATTTTCGTCTTGAATTCCGGCCAATCTCAAGAATAGGCCCATGGTTTTGTGTCCAAGATATGTACCACCTCCAAGCTCTGTGACATGGCCATGTACTGGATAGCTGTAGGGGATGGCGAGCATCTCAGAAAACTCAGATATCAGTGTGACCAGAAAAGTCTCAGAGGAGAAACCCTGCTTTCGGCCTTTTGCTTACCTATTGTTCTGTTGCCCTGAATGTCAGGAAGGTCTTTGCCTCAGGCCACCCCTTTGTGAAGCCTGAAGAAAACAGTTTTCAAATGGAAATGAATGGGCATACCTGTGGCACTTTCCTTAATTGCTTTGGAAAGGGATGTGTCTGAATCAGGCCCTTGGCCCTGTGTGTGGCTGTGGCTTAGATTCTCAGCACCTGATGGATCTAAAGAAAGTTACCATGTGTGCATCCAAAAGAAAATTCGCCAAAGAGCAATTATTGGGATGAAGTCTCTCGACTTCCTCTGTAAGGTTCCTGACTTCCATCAAGTGAGAATGGGATCCTTTGGGTCAAAAGAGTTCTACAAAACCTGCAGAGGCTAGCCCATTGTGCTTGGGTTTTCTCATGACTAAAATTCACATAAAGAATCTAAACCCCACAGACAGTAGTCCTCAAATTGGAGAGTTATTAACGGCAGGCCTATTTGATCACTTTTGGTTCACAGGATGGGTGTCCAGGCCACCTTGACTTTAGGCAAATGAGGGGCAAAGGAGCTTATTTGGGACACTGTCTTGGTCTGCACCCCTCATGGAAACCTCCAGCCAGATTATGATGAGTGTCTATATGAAAGAAGATGAGGGCCATATGGGAGGGTTCTTGTTTTAATTGTGGTAATTTGTGTGGTAGTTGGAAGAGATGACTGGGTCCACCAGGGCTTGAACTCTGGTGTGATTCTCCTTAGAGACTGAGTTCTGGAACTGACCTCAGAGAAGTATTGCCATGAATAGTGTTGGGATTTTAGGAGACCACGCATGAGAATCGCTTTTGGAAACTGAGATCTAGGCCCAGGATGGCTTTCCACAGAGCTCAGGGATTCTGAGCCAGGATATCACATGATTTAATTCTTAAAGACTTGGTAGCCATAGTTGAGAGTCCAAACACACATGGACCTCACATTGTATACCTCAATGGGCCTGGATTCATGTGTCCTTTTGGCCACTCTTTGGGAAGGCTTGCCTGTGAGTGTTCTCCAGAGCTTTCATTGAAATGAGCTTCCTCACCATTTAATGGTTCCTGAATTAAATGAAACACACAGTGCCTCCAACTTCATCCTTGAAAAATGACTAGATTAATACCATGAAATTTTTGAAATCCCCATGACCAGGTGGCACTGGATAACCTTAAGATATCCTGTTGCTGATCATGAGTATAACAAACACTGCCTTGATTGACTGAGTTTCGTGAAAATGGTGTAGAACAGAGATGCCAGTAAGTTGGCGCCTGCTGGGTAGTGGGCGTAGAGCAGTGGACTATAGGTGTGTAAATAAATATTTTTGGTAGGACCACCTGGATCTTCCATTGGCTTCCAAATCTTGCGACTGACATGGTGCAGGCAGCAGACCTTTATATGTAAAGGCATCTTGTTATATGTAGAGGTTTCAGGGCAATGTTCAGAATCAGGTTGCTATAGTCAAGGGGAAAGCTATGTGGGATAGAAGCCTGGTTCGTACATTCTCTTGCCGACCCTGACCAACCACACATGACAGAACTCCCTCCAGCATTGTGTCCCAGTTGAACATATTGTATTTCATGAAGCAAATACCAAATTCCCAGTGCAGCAGTAAGAAACACCCTGAAAAGTGGAGGATGACCAAATGGCTTCACAGACCACACGGGAAGACACTTAGCTCCCAGTAGCAACAGTTTACCTACAAAGGGAGTTTTCAGACCTGCTGCCTCATGTTCATTACAAAATAAAGAACCATGTCCTCCAGGTCACATAGATGCAGACCCAGATTGCAGAATCACATCAGTTGCAGAACCATTGATTTAAATATTGCCATACATATATTTCTTGTGCCTAACCTCAGAGGAAGTTTCTCAATAAGTCTTTAGGTCAGCACAGCTCCATGTTTCTGTAGTGTTTACCATCTCCCATACTTTTGTAAACTGTTTTACCACCTCCAGTGTTGTGAACTCCTGAGCATTTTTCATTCCACATATGTATTCACAGGTTTTCTAACTCCTCTCCTCTAATTGTGTCTTACTTTTAGCGATGGTTATGTCAAGGTATTGTTCTGGATAAGAGAGGGAAGATTTTTGTGTATCACATGTTTGCATACACATTAGATTCATTTTCCTATTTTCCATTTGAAATACTGAATCCCTGACACTAACCCATACCCTACTAGACTCTGACTACTAATCCTAATATCATGGAGAAAAAAAAACCTAACTGAATAGAAGTACAGTCCTTTTATAGGAAGCATGGTGTATATTTGTATTTGTCTTCCTCTTTATCAAGAGTATGTGTTTTAAATTTAGTAAACTTTTCATGTTAATATTTCTCCATGATTTTTTTAAAGTTATCACATATGTAAATTCCCGTCTCCCTTTCTCTGTATCCTATTCAGCACATGTAATTTTTTTATGCATATACAATATCCTACCTGGTATCACACGTGCATTCTTGTAAGATCACTGACTTTGGAATATAAAAATTGTGAGAAGAGATGACTCTCCCTAAATAATGATGGAACTGAAAATTCCACCTATGGGTGAGCTTCCTAGTGAAAAACACTATACATAAATCCATGTTCAGTAAAATGAATATTTTTGGATTTGTGAATGAATTATATTTCATGATGAATATCGATTGGCATATATATTGCTAAATATTAATGTGTGTGTGTGTGTGGGCGTGTGTGTGTGTGTATATTCTACGGATTTTAAAAAAATATGAAAAATATGTGTCTTATTATACACTCCCTAAATTCATTCATATTCATTTATGTTCATTTAAATTCAAATTTTCACAAGATTATTCTCAGTAATATTCATACACCTGAAATATATTTTGGTTTCCTACTACTGAAAACTAAGTTCAGTGGATGGTGCTTAAAAATCCTAATATTTCTACAGTAACTGACCCAGTTTAACATCAATGCAAGTAGATTGCTATGGGACATGATGTGTAATTTGAAGTTCATTTTTACTCAACACTGGTACATTACTATTTCTTCAGTTTATGGACATCATAGGATGTATTTTTTCATCCACAACTTCACAAATTTTTTTGGCATTTGGTTCACTTTCAATTACTTACTACTTCAGAACACATGTATTCCTCCATGTTTCTTTACTGGTCTTTTCACTAGACTTCTTTCTAAACACATTATTTTCGATTCCATAATCATTTTTGAAGCAAAACTCACTCTTCACGATAAACCGTAACCCTAATAATACCATTGCATATATAACTCGTTGGAATGATGGTATATATATCAATATAAGATTTCCAATAGATTTTCAGATGCAAACTCAATCCATTATTTAATGTTGGATCCAGTTACATACTTTATTCACAATATGGTCTATTCCTGCATCATCTCAATAATCATCAACACAAGGTACACCTATTTGTATCCCCAGTACTAATTTATAAGTTTCCAGAATATTACTCCCCTTTATGGTGGAAGAAATACTTATGTCACCTGATCTACATATACATTTTACCACAGTAGTATTCTGGACACAAAATGCAAAGGTCACACATATGATTGTACCAAAGCCTAAATAGAAAGTGACCATGGATTACTAAAAGCATCTATGTCCAGGGAGCCTACTGCTCTCAAATGTCAATCCTATTGGTTACTACATATTTGTTTCTTCCTAAGATTATATATTTAACCTCAAGCCTGTTGAAAATATCTAATCCTATCACTCACTTTATACTTTTCCTGATTTCCTAATGCCCCTATTGATATCTGCTTTCCTACATATTTTTCCCAGTTCATCATTGTGACTGTCTCTTCACATGTGCTGATATTTACATTCACCCTCTAACTGAAAACCAATTGCTAAAGAACTTTTGGTCCAACTCCGAGACTCACTCTTCTTCCTAAACCTACTGACTATCTTCCTAATCCTACAGACTATCCCTTTTTGACTGGATGTTCTCTTCTACTTTCAATCATCCGAGGTATAGGGTCCTATGCCATTGTATATCGATTTATCTGAGACCTCGGTGCAGAACATAATTCAATCTAAGTATACCAATCAAGGGCCCAATGCCTTTCTGGGCTTCAAATCTTTCCTAGATCTCTGATCTCATACATATATTTCACATTTATATTCTTATAAATATCACAGGTTCCCAATACCATAATTCATCCAGCAGAATGACTCCTAACCCAAATCGAACATGCTATTAACACTAACCATACACTGTTCCCTCAATCTCACTTTACAGAAGAGCAGGGACAGAGTTGGTCTTAAAATCCAGGAAGGTAGGGTATCATCCACCAGCTGAGAACCTCAAAAGTCCCTGCAGAAATAATCCCTTGAGTCGGTGTAGGCAGGTATGAAGGATCTGAGAGAGCAAAAGTCATCTTCCATGGCAAACAACCTGGTCAGGTTGAAGGGATGTGTCTGAATTAGCCTCTCTCTTCCTAATGTAGAGAAGATGGACCAAACCATGGCTGTGTGGAGAGCTGTTCCCCGGTGCCTATGGTTGATATACCATCCTAACTTATGAATGAGTCACAGCAAGTAGAGGCAGACTCCATCTTTTGGGAACCTTGGAAGAAACTGTTAAAACAAAGTGGTTTCCAAGGCAGTGACTTCATTCAGTTCTTGAAGGAAGTGACCTCACCTTACATTATTGGTGATGAAAGTCTGTGATCTTGGGATCCAGGAAACCAGGCACACAGAGTCAAACCCACTCCATGTCCCAGTGGGCTCCCTTGTTTGGATTTAACAAGACAGAGTCACTCTTTCTTGGTACCTACTGATGTGAGGACAGCCAAATGCCTGGAAACTATGAAGACTGGCCTTTCCAGAGAAAGCAGGTAGTTTCTCACCACGGGCTCCTGACAACTTCACAGAGTTTGCTAAAGAGACCAGATCGGAGACAGGACACGCCACTTTTGGGGAACATAGTATGGCCCACAAGTCAGAGGACACTCCGGATAGACACAGACCTACTTGGGGGAAAGAGGTGCCTTTTTGGGTGTGAGTGTGAGTTTGTGGTTTTGTCTCATGTTCTGAGAATAGTTAGGAAAGCTGGTTTGTTTGTTTTGGAGTGGACTGTTTCTAGTAAGTCCTTTGACAACGTGAGTGTTTCTGTGTCTATATATCATACTGTGTCCGTGATTGTAGACAGTAGAAAAGAGAATGCATCAATGGATGTGTCCTGTCTACGAGAAAGCTTCAAAGCATTCATCCTGAGCAATTTATGAATGGACTGCAGCTTGCCGTATGGATGGGCAACTCCTGGTATCTTTCTAAATTCCTGTTTTCTTCCTGAATTCTGGACACTCTCCAGAATACGCTCATGATTTTGTGTCCAAGATATGTACCACCTCAATCTCTGTGACATGGCCATGTACTGGATAGCTGATGGGAATGGTGAGTATCTCAGAAAACTCAGATATTAGTATGCCCAAGAAAGTCTCAGTGGAGAAACCCTGCTTTGGGCCTTTTGCTTACCTATTCTGTTGCCCTGAATGTCAGGAAGGTCTTTGCCTCAGGCCACACTTTGTGAAGCCTGAAGAAAATAGTTTTCAAATGGAATTGAATGGTCATTACCTGTGCCTCTTCGGTTAATTGCTTTGGAAATGGATGTGTCTGAATCAGCCTCTTGGCCCTATGTGAGGCTGTGGCTTAGATTCACAGCACATGATGGGTCTAAAGAAAAATCCCATGTGTGCATCCAAAACCAAAATGGACAAAAGAACTGTCATGGTGGATAGAGTCTCTTGCCTTCCTCTGTAAGGTTCCTGACCTCCATTAAGTGAGAATAGGGATCATTTGGGTCAAGTGAATTCTTTAAAGTTCTGCAGAGGCTATCCCATAGGTTCGTGGGTTTTCTCATGACTCCAATTCACATCTATGTTTACAGAAGAGCAGGGACAGTGTTGGTCTTACAATACAGGAATGCAGTGGATCTTCCATCTGTTGAGAACCTCAAAGCTCCATGCAGAAATGATCTCTGGAGAAGATGTAGGCAGCTATGTAAGACCTGAGAGAGCAAAAATCATCTTCCATGGCAAACAACCTGGTCAGGATTAAGGGTTGAGTCAGAATGAGCCAATCTCTTCTTAATGTAGAGAAGATGGACCAAACCCGGCCTGTGTGGAGAGCTGTTCCCTTTTGCCTACGGGTGATATACCATTCTAACTTGTGAAAGTGTCACAGGAAGTAGGGGCAGCCCTCATCTCATGGGACCGTTGGAAGCAATTGTTATGACAAAGTGGTTGCCAAGGCAGTGATCTCATTCAGTTCCTGAAGGACGTGATCTCATCTCACTTCCATGGTGATGGAACTCTCTGAACTTGGGATACAGAAAGCCAGGCACCCAGAGCCAGTCTCAGTTCTAGTCCCAGTGGTCTCACTTTTTTGGATTTACAAAGGACAGAGTCAGTCTTTCTTGATACCTACTGATGTGAGGATGGCCAAATGTCAGGAAAGCTCGGAAGAGGGGCTCTTCCTGAGAAAGCAGATAGTGGCTCACTCCTGGCTTCTAACAACTTCACATTGTTGGCCAAGAAGACCAGATCTGAGACAGGTCAGGCCATTTCGGAGGATCATAGTATGGCCCATCAGTCAGAGCACACTCCGGAGAGTCACAGACCTATTTGGGGGAAGGAGGTGCCATTGCGGGTGTGGGTTTGTGGTTTTGTCTCATGTTCTGAGAATAGTTAGAAAAGGCGGTTTGTTTGGTTTGGAGTGAACTGTTTCTAGTAAGTCGTTTGACAATGCAAGTGTTTCTATGTCTGTGTATCCCACTGTGTCCGTGCTTGTAGACATTAGAAAAGAGAATGCATCAATGGATGTGTCCTGTCTCATAGAAAGCTTCCCAGCATTCATCCAGCACAATTTATGAATTGAATGTGGCTTGCCTTATTGATGGGCGATACCTGCTACCTTCCTAAGTTGCTGTTTTCTTCCTGAATTATGGCCAATCTCCAGAATAGGCTCATGGTTTTGTGTCCAAGATATGTACTACCTCCAAGCTCTGTGACATGGCCATGTACTGGATAGCCGAATGGAATGGCGAGCATCTCAGAAAACTCAGATATCAGTGTGACCAGTAAAGTCTCAGTGGAGAATCCCTGCTTTGGGCCATTTGCTTACCTATTGTTCTGTTGCCCTGAGAGTCAGGAAGGTCTTTGTCTCAGGCCAACCCTTTGTGAATCCTGAAGGAAAAATTTTTCAAATGGAAATGAATATGCTTTACCTTTGGCTCTTTCCTTAATTGATTTGGAAAGAGATGTGTGTGAATCAGCCTCTTGGCCCAGTGTGATTCTTTGACTTAGATTCTCAGTACCTGATGGATCTAAAGAAAGATCCCATGGGTGCATAAAATCCAAAATGGCAAAAAGAGCAGTCATTGTTGATGAAGTATTTTGCCTTCCTCTGTAAGGTTCCTGAATTCCATCAAGTGAGAATAGGGATCTTTTGGGTCAAATGAGTTCTTCAAATGTATTCAGAGGCTATCCAATAGGTGCTTGAGTTTTCTCATCTTTCCAATTCACATAAAGAATCTGTACCCGACACTCAGTAGGACTCAAATTGGAGAAGCAGATCAGTATTAAGGGCAGGCCTATTTGATCACTTCTGGTACACAGGAAGGGTGTACAGGCCACTGGGAATTTAGGCAAATGAGGGGCAACAGAGCTTATTTTGGACACTGTCTTGGGCTACGCTAATGCTATCAAATGTCAATCCTATTGTTGACTTCATATTTGTTTTATCCTAAGCTCATATATTCATCCTCAACCCTGTTGAAAATATCTAATCCCATCACTCACTTTATTCTTTTCCTGATTTCCTAATGTCTCTATTGATATCTGCTTTCCTACATATTTTGCCCTGTGCATCATTGTGACTGACTCTTCACTTGTGTTGACGTTTACATTGACACTCTAACCAAAACCCTATTGCTAAAGAACTTTTGTTCCAAATCCTATACTCACTTTTCTTCCTAAACTTACTGACTATCTTTCTAATCCAACTGACTATAAATTTTTGAATGGATGTTCTCTTCTACATTCAATGATCCAAGTACAGTTCAGGTTTCTATTCAACCGGGTGAGGGAGTAGATTCTGCAGTTTGGCAATTGGGGACAGCACATTCTGGCAACAAGATTAGCAAAGAGTTCTCAAGATTTCAACAGTGTTTCGTTAAGTGTACAGAAAAACAGGAAGTGACAAGTACATATTTTATTAACCTTTCATTCCCCACTTCTTTTTCTGGCTACTTTTAATCATAAAAGTGATCTTTGTGGGGTGTCACATTCTATGTCTGCTAGTGGGGTATTACCATAATTTTAATTTGTCCAATTTGAGCTTGGAGAAAAGAAATTACATGGTTGAGGAAACAGGGTTTTATAGTTAGTAATACTATGAGGATTATTATTGGACCGGCCAGGGTTGATAAAAACGTAATTAGCCAGGGGGACTGTGTAAAAAAAGACTCAAACTACCCTTTTTGTGCCTCTCTCTCTCGTTGTTGCTCTTCAAGGCATAATTTTAATTTACTCATAGATTTTTTTACAACTCCAGTATTGTCGACATAAAAACAACATTCTTCCCTCAAAGAAGCACAAAGGCCCCCCTCTGTCATGAAAAGGAGGTCCAACCCTCGACTCTTCTGTAAAACAACTTCAGAGAGAGAGGTTAAAGATTCCTGCAAAGCTGTGATGGAGGTTTCTAAAATCTTTAAGTTTTGATCTATTGCTGCTTCTAATTGGGTCACTTGTTGTGTCCCATGGACCAGAGCAGTGGTTCTTGTGCCCAACCCTGCAGCAACTCCTATTCGTAATAGAATGGCTAAGGTGAGGGACATATGTTCCCAGTGGAACCGGGTTGTATGTCCCCCTCTTTGATCTTCAGATGAACCTGCATCATGATAGAGCACTCTGGGAAACATCTGCACCATTTCACAATTAATCACATCTGTTGACCATTTCATGAAAACATAAACAATGTTTAAGTATATAGAATTATACTGTTGTAGGGATGGACAAGGCAAGGCACCTAAGATAGCACCAAAGACACGGAAACAGTCTTTTTTGGTTTCAACCAGATTCAGAGGGCATTGCTTCTGTTGTAATCAATTAATCCCCTGAAACCCAAGTTACGTAGTTTCAGAATTTTGTACCCAACACGTAAGGGAAGGGGCTCAGAAGTTCACAGTCTGCAGAAGTTCACAAAAAGCAGTTTTTGTTTCTGTTATTTCCTCAGTTTGGGCAAGTTAACTTTTCAAGGACATCTGGGTGGGGGTGTCTTCCCTTTCTTTTTTTCCCCCTTCCAGCTGTTTCCATACAGCCCAGTTTGTAACTTCTTTATCTTAGAAATGTAGCCATCTCTGGGAAGCCCCAGCTCAAGGCCAGAGGACTTTTTTCCAAATATTTTGTGAAAAACTAGTAAGGGTGTGTCTAGATCAGGAGTGCTGAATTTTTTAGCCAGTTGCCAAGGAGACCAGGGCAACACAAAAATAGGAAGTTTATTTACAGTGAACTCTTTTATAGGGACTCTTTTGCTGAAAGTCCTAAATCAGCCATGGTGAAGACTTCTGGAGAAGGTCAGTTAAGACTTTTCTGTGGGCCTGGTACAGAGGGGGAAAATTTGGAAGGCAGGGATAAGAGCAGCTCTGTGGATCTGAGAATGAGGAAGGAGAGATGTAAAAGAATATTGGGAGAGGGCTTTGGGATCTTAATAGCAACAAAAACTTGAGCAGTAGAACAGATAGAACAGAGGGGGAGACGGGAGTGAGATTCCAAAAAGCCTGTGAGGGACTTTAAATTCTTAGTAACCTGTTTTTAGTGATGACAAAGCAACATTAAAGGCCATTTTCATTACATCTTGTATTAGGGTCTGAGGATTCTTCTCAGCGGGTTTGAGCTTTGCATTAGGTGGTAAGAGGACTGGGTGGGACCCGGTGCGGGCACTGACAGGAGAGGAGAGGAGTGAGTGAATGGAGTGGTACCTCAGTACCTGCAACCTCAGCAAGGGAGCAATGGTCTGAGAACCAGTCGAGATTTGGGTTTTTGATCTAGATATTGGAGGGGAGAAATCAAGTTGCTGAGGTGGGAGTGACAGCAGAGAGTCTAGAGCACAAGGCTGAGGGTGAGCATCTATTGGAGAAGCATAGTTCAGGATGTGAGCAAAGGAGAGAGAAGGCCTCCACATAGCGGAATCTCCTTTTACCCTTTTGAGCACTTGCAGAAGTTAAAAAGGTCACACAGAATTTGAGGATCTAGAGACCCCTCTGGGGGCCATCGGTTTTGGTTATCTAATTCGTAATATGGCCAATGCTGTGTACAGAATTTGATGAGGAGTTTGGTTTCCATCTGACAGTCCCTGTATGCTCACATCCCCATGACTTACAATAGAAGTCTGCTCTCCCCCCCCACAGCCGTGACTGTTTGTGGCTTTGATAGTCTGCCGGGCAAACATAGTAATCTAGGCTAGCCAACCTGCATCTGGCTCACGTGTCCCTACATCTATAATGTTTGTTTCCATTATCTATGGTACGGAAAGGATTTAATGGAATTTTAGTGGGATCCTGTTAATCAGGGATATCCCAATAGGAAAGACCTATAGCCAGCTGACAAATGACTGGGTGGAGAGATGGCCACCAGGTTCGTAAGCTGGCTGTATTCGAGATAGGCCATACTTCGTGTCCAGTAGGATTTGTGATCAGCCATCGCAGCTTAAGGGGCTGATGAGGGTTAAGACTACTGGTCGTCAAGGGGAGAATAAATATCTTCCAGGATCTTCTTTACAACCATTTGCAATGTTTCTTTTTTCTTCTTTTTTATTTCTTTTTTTTTGTGTGTGTGGGGAAGGCTTCAATACATCCTGAAAATGTATGTTCAAAGACTAGGAGTTATTTAAGTCCATACCTTACTGGCTTAATTTCAGTAAAGTCCACTTCCCAGAAATGTCCTCGTCTGGTTCCTCATAGGTGCTTTCCTGCAGGAAGCTTGGAAGTGTAAGCTTTAACCAATTAATGGACCTGACAGGCTTTTGTTACCCATTCAGTTATTTCCTTTTGCTGTGAGTAGGTTAGTGGAAAACTGTGTTCTTGATCCTTCACGAATGAATGCAGTTTCTTTGAACAAAGGTGAGTGAGTTGATGAACATTTGCTACTGACATAGTTAGAGCCATGATTATAGGAGTAGTTACTGAAGGATTAAAAAATTCCACTTGGGGGCCTTCAGGGTTAAAAATTATTTTGGCCCAGAGCTTGGTGAGCAGAACTCTGCCTATCAATGTGGCCAGGGATTACTAGGAAGGAGTGATGGATTTTTCCTTTTCCCTGGTCCATGGTCCTCGTAGTTGTCAAAGCCCGATATTTACTTCTGTTAGACTCTTGAATTAGAGACCTTTTATTCGGTAGAGGGCCCAATGGGCCTTACGGGCTGAGTATATTCCCCCTGCATCTACTTCAAAGTTTATTGTGTTCCCCTCCATTTCAAAAGTTACCTTGAGGTCAGGGAGAGGATCTGAGCCCGGACTTTCTTAGTATTACTCCAGAGTCAGAATATCTGCCTGGCATGGCTGTCTCTTTCTAGGGCACTCTTTGGCCCAGTGTCCTTTTTCTTTAGAGTAGGCACATTGATCTGAGGCCAGGGGTGGCCTCTAGTGTGTGCCCAGGTATCCCTTCCTGTCTCTCTGTTTCTTAGTTTCTGGCCTATTTGTTGTTGTGACCAGGACCTTAGTCAATGCCTTAGTCTGTCTTTTGTTTCTTTTATCCTCACTCAGCTCCCTTCTCTTCCTCAGTTTCTTTCTTAAAGTATACCTTCTCGGGTTCTCTGACTAAATCCCTCAAAGTCATATCTTGTAATCCATCTAAGCATTGTAACTTTCTTTTAATATCCAGGGCAGCTTTCCCAATAAAGGCCATTGTGACAGATGCCTTTTGATCCTCTGCCTGAGGATCGAAAGGAGTATGTCTCTTATATACCTACATAATTATCTCTAGGAACATAGAGGGAGATTCATCAGGCCCTTAAATAATCTCTCTTACCTTGGCCAAATTAGTTGGTCACCTAGCGGCCACTAAGATACCCACTATTAGAGCCTGGCGATAAGTGGACAGATGCTCCCTACCTTCAAAGGTGTTGGGGTCCCAGTTGGGTCGTTTCAAGAGAAAGCCGGCTTTGAATATATTGGGAAGTTTTGTCGGTCACGCATTTGGTCCGAGGATACTTTTTTCTAGCATCCAGGAGGATTCTCTTTTGTTCCTCTGTCATGAAGAGAGTCCCTAGGAGTTGTTGGCAGTCATCTCAAGTAGGTTGGTGTGAAAACATCAATGACTTCACCAGACCTGAGAGCCAGGTTGGGTCCTCGGTAAAAGGAGGATTGTTATTTTTCCATTTATATAGGTCTGAAGAGGAGAAGGCCAATACTGGTAGGCTTGCATTTTTTCCCTATGGCCATCGTCAATCATTGGTCCTTAGGGATGGAGGGAAGCAACACGGGAGTTCCAGGGTTTTCAATCATTTGCCACCAGCGAGTTCCTTTAGCAACTCCAGCTTCCTCCAGGGGAGGAGGGGCTGTGTGTGACGCAGGGGAGTTATCTGGAGGGCCCTGGGCTGGCTTAGCTTCCTCCAATTGCGGAGAGGCTGAGTCAGCAGCTGGAGAATCACTTAGAGGGTGTTGGGGGTTGTGGGACAAGGGTAGAAGATAAGGAGGGGAACGAGAGTCCAGTAGAGTCAAATCTTGTGACTCAGGGAGAACAGAGGGTGGAGGAGGAGGAGGAGCAGAGGGGTTGAGAGATCGTGGGGGAAGGAGTAGGAACGGGGACACAGCAATGAAAGGCTTCACCCACGGAGGAGGAGATTTGCAGAGGTCCTGCCAAGTTAAGGTATATTCCTGTTTATCAGTATGGCTATGTGGCCCTGGCTGTAAGACTATATCTCTGTCTTTTTAAATTAGTGGGAAGTAGAAAGATCCTTCTAGGGGCCATCAGAATCCAAAGGTGGGCCATTCTGTGGCACACAGAGTCTGCCAGGTCCAGCGTTTTACTGAAAAAGAAACATTCTGAGCCCTTAAGCGGACTTTGGTCCATAGATCAAGGGTCAGGGACAGAGGCATTGAAGTGATGTGTCCCATAATGAAAGATACACAAACAGTAAAAGCAACGACACAGGACACAGACAAGAGAAAACAATAAAGACAGGCAATGGACGTCCAACACTGAGACCAAGACTGAGCAGGTGGCAAAACCCGATGGGCTGGCAATACCGAATCTGAAACAAAGTATCACTGAGTCGAGGAGACTATTATTCCTCGATTCCCGAGTCCTCTGTGGCGTCCCCCAGGGACTTGGCTTGTGGCTCTGTGACACGTCTGCCAGCCACCATCAAAGAGAGCTCACACACTTCATCGACAGCCATTTTGCCAAGCCCTAACCTGAAACCTGAAACCAGAAAGAGGTGCCTTACTTACCCTGAGAGTAGCCCATTGGGGTCTCTCGTTCACCACTGCTGGATTTCGGTGGAACCTCCATATATAAATATCGGAAGAGCATTGGGGGAAGAGACCACCAAGAGACTCTCTCATGCAAAAACAAAGGGTTTATTGGGGGTCCAGCATGCTGGGGCTCAGAGCTCATTTGAATAGAGCAGAGAACCCTGAGAACAGCTTAAGCAGAGCTTATATACTTTCCTTGAAGAGGGCAGGGAGGAAAGTTTATTGATGGGCCTGGGCGGGTGAGCAGTTTGCGTGCAACTGGGTGAGGGAGTACATTCTGAAGTTTGGCAGCTGGGGACAGCACATTCTGGGAAAAAGATTAGAAATCACTTCTCAAGATTTCAACAGTGTTTTATTAAGCATACAGAAAAACAGGAAGTGACAAGAATCTATTTTATTAACATTTCACTACCAACTATACTTTGCCAGATTTCCTAAAGTCTCTATTGATATCTGCATTCCTACATATTTTCCATAGTTCATCATTGTGATTAATTCTTCACATGTGCTGACATTTACATTCACTCAATACCCGAAACCCTATAGCTAAAGAACTTTTGGTCCAAATCCTATACTCACTCTCCTTTATAAACATACCGACTATCTTCCTAATACTACTGACTATCCATTTTGACTGGAAGTTCTCTTTGAAAATCAATCATCCAAGTTACAAGGTCCTATGCTTAATACCCAATCAAGGGCCCAATGCCCTTCTGGGCTTCAAATCTTACCTAGATTTTTGTTTTCAGATTCATATATTTTACCTATATATTCTTGAAAATATCGCAGGTTCCCAATACCATTATTCATCCAGCAGAATGATTTCTATTCCAAATCAAACCTGTTATTAACCGTAACCATACACTGTTCCCTCAATCTAACTTTAGAGAAGAGCAAGGACAGAGTTGGTCTTAAAATACAGGAATTTAGGGGATCTTCCAACTGCTGAGAAACTCAAAGGTCTATGCGCAAATGATCCCTAGAGAAGTTGTAGGCACCTATGAAGGAACTGAGAGAGCAAAAGTCATCTTTCATTGCAAACAACCTGGTCAGCATGAAGGGATGTGTCTGAATCAGCCTCTCTCTTCTTTATGTAGAGAAGAAGGACCAAACGAGGCCTCTGTGGAGAGCTGTTCCCGGTTACCAATGTTTGATATACCATTCTAACTTGTGAAAGTGTCAAAGGAATTAGGGACAGCCTCCATTTCATGGGACCTTTGGAAGCAAATGTTAGGACAACGTGCTTGCCAAGGCATTGACCTCATTCAGTTCCTGAAGGAAGTGACCTCACCTCACATTCTTGGTGATGGAACTCTCTGAACGTGGGATCCAGGCATCCAGGCACACAAATCTAGTCCCAGGCCCAGTCCCAGTGGTCTCACTTCTTTTGATTTACCAAAGACAGAGTCAGTCTTTCTTGGTATCTACTGATGTGAGGATGGCCAAATGCCAGGAAAGCTCTGAAGAGTGGCCTTTCCTGAGTAAGCAGGAAGTGGCTCACCATTGTCTCCTGACAACTTCACAGAGTTGGCCAAAGAAACCAGATCTGAGACAGAACAGGCCATTTGATGGGAACATAGTACGGCATACCAGTCAGAGGTCACACCCGATAGTCAGAGACCTACTTTGGGAAAGGAGGTGAATTTGTGGGTGTGAGTGTGTGTTTGTGATTTTGTCTCATGTTCTGAGAATAGGTAGGAAAGGCAGTTTGTTTGGTTTGGAGTGGACGACTTCTAACAAGTGATTTGACAAGGCGAGTGTTTTTATGTCTGTGTATCCCACTGTGTCCATGGTTGTAGACATTAGAAAAGAGAATGCATCAAAGGATGTGTCCAGGCTAGTAGAAAGCTTACCAGAATTCTTTCTGCCCAATGTATGAAAGGAATGCGGCTTGCCTTATGGATGGGTAACACCTGCTATCTTCCTAAGTTCCTGTTTTCTTCCTGAATTCTGGCCACTCTCCAGAATAGGCTCATGATTTTGTGACCAAGTTATGTACCACCTCCAAGCTCTGTGACATGGCCATGTACTGGATAGCTGAAGGGAATGGCGAGCGTCTCAGAAAATTCAGATATCAGTGTGACCAGGAAAGTCTCAGTGGAGAAACACTGCTTTGGGCCGTTTGCTAACCTAATGTTCTGTTGCCCTGAATGTCAGGAAGGTCTTTGCCTCATGCCACCCCTTTGTGAAGCCTGAAGAAAACAGTTTTCAAATGGAAATGAATATGGATCACCTGTGGCTCTTTGCTTAATTGCTTTGAAAAGGGATGTGTCTGAATCAGCCTCTTGGCCCTGTGTGAGGTTGTGGCTTAGATACTCAGCACGTGGTGGATGTAAAGAGAGATCCCATGTGTGCATCCAAAACCAAAATGGCCAAAAAGCAGTCCTTGTGGATGAAGTCTGTCGCCTTCCTCTTTAAAGTTCTTGAACTCCATCAAGTGAGAATAGGGATCCTTTGGGTCAAATGGGTTCTTCAAAGACCTGCAGAGGAGCTTGTGTTTTCTCATGACTGCAAATCACATAAAAATATATACCTGACACTCAGTTTTCCACAAATTGGAGAAGCATAGAAGTATTAACGTCTAGCATATTTGATCACTCCTGTTTCACATGAAGGGTGTCCAGACCACCCTGAATTTACGCCAATGAGGGGCAAGGGAGTTATTTTGGACACTCTCTTGGACTCCGCCACTCATGGAAACCTTCAGCCAGAGGTTGTGATTAGTGTCTATATGGAAGAAGATGAGGGCCATATGGGAGGGTTTTGGTTTTAATTTTGGTCATTTGTGTCCGGTTGGAAGACATGACTGGGACCACCTGGGCTTGAACTCTGGTGTGATTCCCCTTAGAGACTGAATTCAGAGAAGTATTGCCATGAATTTTGTTGGGATTTTAGGAGTCCACCCATGAGAATCACCCTTGGAAACTGAGATCTAGGCCCAGGGTGGCTTTCCACAGAGCCCTGGGTATCTCAGCCAGAAGATCACATGATTTAATTCTGAAAGACTTGCCAGCCATTGTTGAGAATCACAACACCCATGGACGTCACATTGTAGACCTCAATAGGCCTGGCTTCGTGTGACATTTTGGCCACTCTTTGGGAAGCCTTGCCTGTGAGAGTTCTACAGAGCATTCATTGAAATGAGCTTCCTCACCATTTAAAGGTTCCTGAATGAATTGAAACCCACAGTGCCTGCAACGTCATCCTTGAAAAATGCCTAGATAAATACCATGAAATTTTTGAAATTCCCATGACCAGGTGGCACTGGAGAAACTTTGAATGTCCTGTTGCTGATCGTAAATATGCAAGACAGTGCCTTGATTGAGTGGGTTTCATGAAAATGGTGTAGAACAGAGATGCCAGTATGTTGGAACCTGCTGAGTAGTGGGCCTAGAGCAGTGGTAGGCAGGTGTGTGATAAAAAATTTGTGGTGGGGCCATGTGGATCTGCCATTGGATCCCAAATGGCTTGTGACTTACATGGTGCAGCCAGCAAACCCTTCCATGTAAAGGCTTCTGGTTATATGGAGATGTTTCCGGGCAATGTTTAGAATCAGGTTACTATGGACATGGGGCCAAGCTATGTGGGATAGAAGCCTGGTTGGTGCATTCTCCTGCAGACCCTGACCAACCACACATGAAAGAATTGCCTCCAGAACTGTGTCCCAGTTGAACTTCTTTTATTTCATGAAGCAAATGCCAAAGTCCCAGTGCAGCAGCAAGAAACACCACGAAAAGTGGAGGATGACCAAATCGCTTCCCAGTCCACATGGGAATACCCTTAGCCCCCAGTGGCCACAGTTTACTTACAAAGAGAGAATTCAGCACTGCTGCCTCATGTTCATTGGAAAATAAGAAACCATGTCCTCCAGGTCACATAGATGCAGACACAGCTTTGATAGTCTCACTAAAAAGAAGCTAAAGCTCCTGACAACAACATATATTTCAAGTGCCCAAACTCAGAGGCAGTTTCTCAAGAAGTATTTAGGCCAGCAGAGCTCCATGTTTATGGAGTGTTTACCCTGTCCCATACTAGGGAAACTCCTCTACCACTTCCAAGGTTGTAAACTCCTGAGCATATATTATTCACAGATTTTATTACTCTTCTCCTCTAATTGTGTCTTACTTTGGGCGAAAAAAATGTCAAGGAATTGTTCTGGATGAGAGTGGGAAGATTTTGTTTAGCACATATTTGCATACACATTGGATTCATTTTTCTATTTTACATTTGAAATACTGAATCCTGACACTAACACATGCCCTGCTAGATTCTGAATACTAATCCTAATATAATGGAGAAAAATTACGGAAACAGAATAGAAATACAAGCAGTTCAGAGGAGGCATGTTGTATACTTGGACTTGCCTTTTGCATTATATAGGGTAGGAGTTATAAATCTAGTCAATTTTTTGTTGAAATAGTTTTCCATGTGCTTTTAAAGTTAACAAATATGTGAATTCCTGTCTCCCTTTCTCTGTATTCTATTCAGCACATGTATTTTTATATGCACATATAGAATCCTACCTGGTATCACACGTACATTCTTGTGAGTTACATGACTTGGCAGATACAAAGTGTGAGAAGAGATCACTCCTCTTAAACGCTGTTTGACCTGAAAATTCAACCTATGGGTGAGCTTCCTAGTTGAAAAAAGTTATACATAAATCCATATCCAGTAAAATGAATATTTTTGGATCTGTGGATGATTCATATTTCACGGTGTAATTCGATTGGCATATATATTGCTAATTTTTAAAATCTGTGTGTGGATATATATATATATATATATATATATATATATATATATATATATATATATATATATATTCTCTCCAGATATTTCAAAATATTTAATATATGTGTCTTATTATACACTCCCTAAATTCATTCATGATTATGTATGTGGATTTATAATCAACTTTTCACAAGATTATTCTCAGAAATATTCATTCTCCTGATATACGTATTTTTTTCCTAGTATTGAAAACTAACTTCAGTGAATGGTGCATATAAATCCTAATATTTCTACAGTAACTGATCCATTTTCACATCAATGCAAGTAGATTCCTATGGGACATGATAAGTATTTTGAAGTTCATTTTTATTGAAAACTAGTACATTACTATTTCTTCAGTTTATGCACATTATTGGATATATATTTCATCCACAAGTTCACAAATTTATAGGCATTTATTTCACTTTCAATCACTTTCTGCTTCAGAAAACACGTGTTCCGCCATGTTTCAAACTCGTCTTTTCATGAGACTTCTTTCCAAACACATTACTTTGATTTCCATAATCACTTTTGAAGCAAAACTCACTCACTCTTCATGATAAACCATAACCCTAGGATTACAATTAGACGTATAACTAGTTGTTATGAATGATTATATATCAATATATGATTTCTTATGTATTTTCAGATATCAATTCAATACATTATTTAAAGTGGAACCAGTTATATTATTTATTAACTGTATGGTCTATTCATGCATTATCTCTATATTCATAGACACAGGGTACACCTATTTTTACCCTCAATACTAATTTATACGTTTTCAAAATATTCCTCAAAAAATGGTGGAAGAATTACTCATGTCACCTGATCTATATATACATTTTATCACAGTAATATTCTGGACAAAAAAATCAAAGGTCACCCTTAAGGTTGTACCAGAGCCTAAATGGAAAGTGAGCATGGATTACTAAAACCTTCCATGTCCAGGTGGCCTAATGCTCTCAAATGTCAATCTTATTGGTGACTACATTTTTGTTTCTTTCTAAGATTATATATTCAACCTCAAGCCTGTTGAAAATGTCTAATCCTATCACTCACTTTATACTTTGCCTGATTTAGTAATGTCTCTATTTATATCTATTTTCCTACATATTTTCCCCTGTTCATCATTGTGACTGACTCTTCACTTGTGCTGACATTTACATTCACTGTCTACCTGAAACCCTATTGCTTAAGAACTTTTGGTCTAAATCCTATTCTCACTCTTCTTTGTAAACCTACTGACTATCTTTCTAATCCTACCGACAATCCCTTTTTGAGTGGGTGTTCTATTCGACATTCAATCATCCAAGGTACAAGCTCCTATGCCATTGTATATAGATTTATCTGAGACATTTTTGCAGAAAATAATTCAAAGCTAAGTGTGCCAATTAAGGGCCCAATGCCCTTCTGGACTTCATATCTTCCCTAGATTTCTGTTTTTATACTTATATTTCACCTATATATTCTTGTAAGTATCATAGTTTCCCAATACCATTATTCGTCATGCAGAAGGATTCCTAACCCCAAATTGAACATGTTACTAACCCAAACCATACACTGTTCTCTCAATCGAACTTTACAGAACAGCAGGGACAGGGTTGCTCTTAAAATACAGGAATGTAGGGCATGTTCCACCTGTTGAGAACATCAAAGGTCCATGCAGAAACGATCCCTTGAGAAGATGTAGGCAGCTACGAAAGACCTGAGAGAGAAAAGTCATCTTCAATGGCAAACAACCTTGTCAGCATGAATGGATGTGTATGAATCAGCCTCTCTCTTCTTAATGTAGAGAAGATGGACCAAAACAGTCCTAGGTGGAGAGCTCTTCCCGGGTGCCCATGGTTTATATACCATTCTAACTTGTGAAAGTGTCACAGGAAGTAGGGGCAGCCTCCATCTCATGGGACTCTTGAAAGCAACTGTTAGGACAAAGTGGTTGTCAAGGCAATGACCTCATTCAGTTACTGAAGAAGTGATCTACCTCACTTCCTTGGTGATGGAACTCTCTTAACTTGGGATCCAGGAAGCCAGGCACCCGGAGCCAGTCCAGTCCCAGACCCAGTAGGCTCACTTGTTTGAATTTACCAAGGAGAGTGTCAGTCTTTCGTGGTACCTACATATGTGAGGATGGCCAAATACCAGGAGAGCTCTGAATAGGGGCCTTTCCTGAGAAAGTAGGTAGTGGTTCACCGCAGGCTCCTGACAACTTCACAGAGTTGGCCAAGGAGACCAGATCTGAGATAGGACAGGCCATTTTGGGGGAACATAGTATGGCCCACCACTCAGAGGAAACTCCGGATAGTCACAGAGTTACATGGGGGAAGGAGGTGTCTTTGTGGGGTGGGTGTGATTTTGTGGTTTTGTCTCATGATCTGATAATAGGTAGGAAAGACGGTTTGTTTGATTTGGAGTGGTCTTCTTCTAGTAAGTCGTTGGACAAGGCAAGTGTTTCTATTTCTGTGTATCCCACTGTGTCCGTGGTTGTAGACATTAGAAAATAGAATGCAACAATTGATATGTCCTGTATAGTAGAAAGATTCCCGGCATTCATCCTGCCCAATTTATGAATGGACTGCAGCTTGCCTTATCCATGGGCAACACCTGCTACCTTCCTAAGTTCCTGTTTCTTCCAGAATTCTCACCACTCTCCAGAATAGTCTCATGGTTTTGTGTCCAAAATATGTACCACCTCCAAGCTCTGTGACATTGCCATGTCCTGGATAGCTGAAGGGAATGGCGAGCATCTCAGAAAACTCAGATATCAGTGTGACCAAGAAAGTCTCAGTGGAGAAACCATGCTTTCGGCCTTTTGCTTATCAATTGTTCTGTTTCCCTGAATGTCAGGAAGGTCTTTGCCTCAGGCCACCCCTTTGTGAAGCCTGAAGAAAACAGTTTTCAAATGGAAATGAATGGGCATCACCTGTGGCTCTTTGTTTAATTGCTTTGGAAAGGGATGTGTCTGAATCAGCCTCTTGGCCCTGTGTGAGGTTGTGGCTTAGATTCTCAGCACCTGATGGATGTAAAGAGAGATCCCATGTGTGCATCCAAAACCAAAATGGCCAAAAGAGCAATTATTGTGAATGAAGTCTCTCGCATTCATTTGTAAGGTTCCTGACCACCATCAAGTGAGAATACGGATCCTTTGGTTCAAATGAGTTATGCACAGCCCTGCAGAGGCTAACCCATAGGTTTTTGGGTTTTCTCATGGCTCCAAATCATATAAAGAATCTATAACTGACAGTCAGTAGGCCTCAAATTGGAGATGCAGAGCAGTATTAACAGCTGGCCTATCTGATCACTCCTGGTTCACCGGATGGGTGTCCAGGCCACCTTGACTTTAGGCAAATGAGGGGCAAGGGAGCTTATTTTTGACACTGTCTTGGGCTGCACCCCTCATGAAAAACTCCAGCCAGAGGTTATGATAAGTGTCTATATGGAAGAAGATGAGGGCCATGTGGGAGTGTTTGGTTTTAATTGTGGTCATTTGTTTGGCGGTTGGAAGAGATAACTGGATCCACCTGGGCTTGAATTCTGGCATGATTCCTCTTAGAGACTGAGTTCTGGAATTTACCTCAAAGAAGTATTGCCATGAAATGTGTTGGGATTTTAGGAGGCCACGCATGAGATGCGCCCTTGAAAACTGAGATCGAGGGCCAGGGTGTCTTTCCACAGTGCAGTGAGAATCTCAGCCAGGATATCACATGATTTTATTTTGAAAGACTTGGCAGCCATAATTGAGAGTCTAAACACAAATGGAACTCATATTGTAGACCTCAATGATCCTGGCTTCATGTGACCTTTTGGCCACTTTTTGGGAAGCCTTGCCTGTGAGATTTCTCCAGAGATTTCATTTAAATGAGCTTCCTCACCACATAATGGTTCCTGCATTAATTGAAACGCACAGTGACTCCAACTTCATCCTTCAAAAATGGCTAAATAAATACTATCAAATTTCTGAAATTCCCATTACCAGGTGGCACTGGAGAACCTTTGGATATCCTGTTGCTGAACATGAGTGAAATAATTCCCCACGCAATGACACTTCACCGGGAGAATTCCAATTTTATTGCTAAAAGCTGTGTGCTTATATAGAACTAAGGGGGAGATGGTATGGCTTAGATAAATGGCAGCAACCCGTTTATTGACAAGTTCTTTCAAATATCAGCTCCAGAGCCCAGGAATTAGTTCTAATTGGGGCTAAGGTTCCCCACAAGCGAGATTTGAAATTGGCGCTGGCGGGAGAGTTCACAAGGGCGGGAAATTTTGCACCACTGCAGAAATGAAGAAGGTAGGAAGAAGAAGTCCTTAGGCGCCATGTTGGGGTTTTTCTCTGCGGTATGGCTGCCATTTATTCTTTTCCCAACATTCCACCCTTTTTGTTTTCTTAGGAAGTGGGGCGTCGTTTGTCAGATCTGGCTGCTTCCTGCTGTGTGGGGCTGGTGTGGGGCCTAGAAAGAGAAGTGGAGGAATGCTCAGGGGGCAGGTATGGGGATATCATGGCAGCCAGAAATAAAACCCAGTGGCTATAGACAGCTATTTTCATAGGGGTGAAGTCAATGAATGTTCCCTGAAGCCAAAGATGTCGATGGCATGGAACCAGTCCTGGATGGAAGAGATTGTTGGTATCAGCCACTGGTCCTGTAACAGAGACTCAAGGAAATACTGGAAGCGTTGCCTGGACATGGTGTCGCCAGCACCTGAAGAAGATCAGAGCGAATAAAAACAGAATGAAGATAAAAATTAAAGCAAATGTCAATTTTTGGCAGAAGTTCCATGTGGGGGGACTGACATAGAAGAGGCCAAGGGCCATGAGAAAGCTTAGAAGGTGGTAAAGACTATGAATCCAGGATGGCAGATTAAGAGGTTCTCCGAGCTCGTTGTCTCCCGCTGTCTAATACCCGTTGCATTCCATCGTGCCTGGTAGTGAGCTTCATCACTGAGTGAACTGTTCTCTTGGAGATGTTGGGGATTCATCGGTCATCAGAGGCTGGTAGTGACTAAGCAAAAGCTGGTTGAAAGTTTGATTAGGAATTTTATGCAGTTGGGTTTGAAGGCACTTCATTATGCAGGGCAAGAGAGCACAAAAAAGGAGCATCCAAATAAGGGGACCCAAGATATGTAGTAAGTACATGGCAAGATAGGATTGGAAGAACCCCGTTATGGGATTGGAGGAGGTAGGTTTGAGCAATTGGGTCGATAATTCCTGCAATTTAACAACATTTTTTTTTATTAGCCCAGATTCATTAACATAATAGCAAAATTCCTCTCTGAGGAATAGGCATGTAACCCCTTTTTCTGCAGTGAGAAGATCAATTGCCCTTTGGTTCTGTAAAGCCACTTGTGCCAATGAAGTAACCTGCCGCTGCAAGGAACCCAGAGACTCAGCCATGGTATTGAGTGTTTCCTGCAGTTTTTGTTGAAGGTCATTGGATCCCATAGAGCATGACCTATAGCTCCACCAGAGAGTCTGAGACCCGTCACTGAGGTTGTTAAAATGAGGCCTACCAGAACCGGCAGAAAGACTACCCTACGGGTGCGGGAAGGTAGGGCCAACTGTCAGAATTCGGTGGGAGTATACAAAGATAACTGAGGAACTACAGTAACCAAGAAACAGGTGCCAGAGACATTGATGGTTGAGGTACTTAAAGAACCATTACACCAGAGGAAATGTCCAGGTTGCATAAACACAGGGCTCTATGGAGTGCTGTAGCTCAAGGAACAAATGGGTAAAGGATTCATTATTGGCAGGTGGAAACAGATGAAAGGAAATAATGTATTGGTGGAATAACTTTCCCACAGTGGGATACGTGTCACATGTAGGGGTTGTCCTTTTTAGAGAAATTGTAGGGTTTTGCTGGAATATTTCCTGCCGCTAATGGGACTGCTGCTAGAAGTGGACGACTAAGTGAAGCACAGAGAAAGCACTGAGAAGTAGGCACAGAAAGAGGGGTGGAGTTTAATAATCAAAAAGTTTGGTGTAGCAAATTGAGCCATGTGGGAGGGGGACCTGAGAGGGTTGAAGGCTCTGAATCCTTTTTGGATGAGCTATGGATATGATCTCGAAGTTTTGATTCTGAGTCCTTAATGTGTTCGACTACCTGGATGGTTGCCTTAGGTTGCGTAATCAGGGTGCGGCCAATAGTCATCCACCCTGTGGGTCTGACTGAGGTTGTCCGAGCATAGACAGCAAACTCAACATAGCCCCATCGTTTGGCCTTGGGGTCAGGTTTATCTAAAGTATACCATCCATTGTTACTGGATGAAGAGCCTTTATGCCACTTTATGTAACTAGAAGTCCACCCTTCAGGGTAACCAAATGAGTGGTAAGAATAGCTACCACGTTCATCATGGAACATGCATGACCAATAGGGGCACCCATTATATATCTCAGGCCACCAATGACAATAGTCTTTTGTTTGATCAAAAAGGAAGCAAATGAAAGGCCAGTTCCAGCTACCAGGGACGAAGGTCCTTGAAGGTGACAATTTTAGGGAAATAGAGGTGCAGTTGTGGATGAAGCAAGTAGTTGCATCCACTGCGCAGACCTTCTGCATGCCATGTTCTGAGTATCGTTCCCGAAAAGTGAATAAATGCATGGTAGGTGAGGAGGGTAAAGACCAGTCCTGACAGAGCACAGAAAATAAGCAGAGCACAAAAAACAAGCAGTTAGAGAAGACTAGGGTGTTGGGAGAGCTCATTGTGCCTTCTTTAAGAGGAATTGGGCTGCACGGAAAACCGTGTGAGCCACAACTAAAATGGGTGAGATGGGTGTGGAGAGCAGGAGTAAAGGGGAGGTTCAGTAGGTGATTCTTGGAGTTCCTCTGGGGTGGCCCTGTCTTCAGCAGGTGGGGCCTCCTGGTGATGTGGCTTCAACCTAGACATGTGAATCCAGGGAGTGAGACAGTTGTCTGGTAAGGAGAGTTTGGCGGCGGTAAGGGTAAAGAGAATGACAGGATAGGGGCCTTCCCATTTTGCGGCAAGAGTCCCTTTCTCCTCTGGGGTATTATAATAGACTAGACTAACAGGTGTTAAGGGAGGAGTGTTTGGAGAGGAGACTGGGTCCGGAAGAAGCCAGTCCTGATATTTCCAGAGTTCCGAGCGGAGATGGAGCAAGAGAGGCAAAGACAAATCTCGGGTGAGAGGTCCTTGTGAAATGACCAACCCAGGGGTTATAAGAGGTCTTCCATACATTATCTCAAAAGGAGACAGTAAAGATGGTTTCTTAGGGAGAGCTCTGATTCGAAGCAAAGCCAAGGGAAGGAGTTTGAAACAGTCTATGTTTAATTCCATTGTCAATTTGGTAAGGACTTCCTTTAGAGTACGATTTACCCTTTCCACTTTCCCTGAAGCCTGGGGGAAATATGGACAGTTGAAATGCCACTTGAAGGAGAGGGCTTGAGAGACCTTTTGTGTGATCCTAGAAGTAAACTCAGGGCCATTGTCATATTGTAGGGAAGTGGGCATACCAAACCTGGGGATGATGTCTGTCAGTAAGATTGAAGCTACAGTGGAAGCCTTTTTATTGGAAGTGGGAAATGCCTCAACCCAACCAGAGAAAGTGTCCACAAAGACAAGGAGGTATTTAGTGCGCCATACTGTGGGCATGTTGGTGAAGTCTACCTGCCAGTCAGCAGCGGGAATGTGTCCCCGGGCTTGGTGGAAAGGGAAAGGTTTGGGCCTTAAAGGAGTATGAGGGTTGGTCCGCTGACAGATCTGACAATTAGAGGCTATATTCTGTAGCATGGCTTGTCAGAGGGGGTGAGGGAAAAGAAACTCTGTAAAAAGAGGGTCAAAGACTGAGAATTGGAAAGGAATAGAGTATGAAGGAACTTGAAAAGATTCTTGTTCTTACTGAAAGACGTAGGGGCTTCAGATGAGCTGTCTAAAGTGGCCATTATATGTCCCCCATGGAGGCCATAATTGAAAGTGGTAGCAGCCATTCGTGCCGCCTGGTCAGCTTTGGCATTGCCCTCAGTGATAAGAAAGCCGTCCTTCTGATGGGACCTACAATGGACAACTCCCAACTGGGTGGGTAAGTGGCCTCTATTAGATTGGTTATAAAAGCTGAATTAGTGATCGCATTACCTTTGGTGGTAAGTAGGCCTCGCTACTTTCAAATATCAGCATGGGATAATAAGATATGGAAGACATATTTTGAATCAGTTTAGAGGGTGAGGGATTTGCCTTGTGCTAGAAGGCAGGCACGAGTGGATGCTATAAGTTCAGCCTACTTGTCTGTAGTTCCTGAAGGCAAAACTTTGGCCTCTATAATCTCAGTGGCTGAAAATACAGCGTATCCAGAGTAATGAGTTCCGTTCTCCCTAAAGGAACTGCTGTCAGTAAACCAGATAAGGTCAGGCTTGCTGAGTGGTCTCTCAGAAATGGAAGAATGACAGGGGAGGAAATCATCTAAGGTTTCCAAGCAATTATGAGTTGGTATGTGAGACATGGGAGTCATTGGGAGCAGTGAGGCAGGGTTCAGTGCAGAGCAGGGGAGGAAAATAATATTAGGGTTTTCCAGAAAGGAAGTGAGGGGCGACAGAAATCTGGATGTAGGGAGAGTTTGAAGGCCCTTTTAAGCTAAAAGATCCTTCAAGTGATGTGGGGAGTGGATAGTTCAAGGGGCCCCAAAAGTCAGATTAGAGGCTTCTTTGTGTAAAATTTGTCCAGTAGCCAGAGCTCTTAAGCAAGGGGCCCACCCACGGATGGTAGGGTCTAGTTGCTTGGACAAATATGACACAGGTGCAAATGTACGCCCATAGTTTTGACCTAAGACCCCAAGTGCTTGCCCCTCTTTTTCATGGACATATAGATGAAATGTTCTTGAAAGATCTGGAAGGTGAAGGGCAGGTGCCTTTAAGAGGAGTTGCTGAAGCCTGCGGAAGTGGTAGATGGGAAAGGAGGCAAGAGATTCACTAGGGGGTCCCTTTGCTAGGTCATACAGGGGTTTGGAGAGAAGAGAATAATTTGGGATCCAGGCCCTAAAATAACCTGCTAATCCTAGGAATGATAGTATTTTGGCTTTCGTATAGGGCACTGAAAGATCACAGAGGAGTTGCCTCCTATCCAGTGTTATTTCCTTTTTCCCGGGTGTAAGGCAAAAACCAAGATAGGTGACCGAAGACTGGGAAACCTGGGCCTTGTGGGGAGACTCCCTATATCCCTTGTCTTCTAGGAATTTATGAAGCTGAGCGGTGTGGGATTGAGAGTGTTCCAGAAAGACTACATAGAAGAAAGTCATAGACATATTGAAGTAGAGTAGAGTCAGGACAGGTCAGGTGAAAGGATGTGAGGTCCTGGGCAAGAAATTGGCCAAAGAGATGGGGGCTATCCCTGAATCCCTGTGGGAGGACAGTCCAGGTAAGCTGATGAGAATGGCGGGTGTGAGAGTCAGTCCATGAAAAAGCAAAGATATCCTGAGATTCTGAGAACAGGGGAATAGAAAAGAATGCATCTTTTAAATCTAGGACTGAGAAGTGAGTAGTAGTGGCATGGATCTGAGAGAGGAGGGTGTAAGGGTTGGGCACTAGCGGGTGGATGGGGTCCACAGAGGAGTTGACAAGGCGAAGTTCTTGAACCAGCCTGTAGGACACGTTAGGTTTCTTAACTGCCAGAATGGGTGTGTTGAAAGGAGAGTGTGTAGGCCTAAGATACCCCTTTCATAATAAATCCTGGATGATGGGTTCTAATCCAAGGAGAAATGTGGTTGTGAGTGGATATTGTGGTTGACTAACATATCTTGAAGGGTCCCGTAAGACAATATGAATAGAACTGCATTTAGCCATAAAGGGTGTAATTGTGTCCCAAACCTCAGGGTTAAATGGTTTAGATAGTCGTGGGAGAGTGCATGAAGGAGGTGTATCTGCCCCTAGGAATATCATGAGGAAATGAGAGGTAGGAGAGGTGTGGGTTGATAAGTGAATGGTGACTTTTAATAGTGAGAGTATGTCCCTTCCCAGAAAGGGAATGGGGCAATGGCTCATAACAAGAAAGGAGTGAGTGAAGGACAAAAGGGATCGCTGCATATAACATGATTGGGGGGGGGGTTTGAGGAAAAATCTTTTTACCTCCTACCCTGACAATAGGAGTTTTTGAGGGTGTGGTAGGACCCTAATACTCCCTCAAAATCGAAAAAGCGGCACCAGTATCCAAGAGGAAGTTAATGAAGCGTCCATCCACCAGGAAGGTGACCCTAGGCTCTTGATTCTTGATGGTAATAGTCTGGAGGGAAGGCCCAGGACTCCATCAATCCTCCTCTGCCAAGCCCAGGTGAGGCTGGGGTTGCAGGGCAGCAGACCAACCTTCCTTCTGGGTTGTTGGGCAGTCTGCCCCCCAGTGTCCACTTTGATGGCATTTTGCGCAGGGGTTGTAGGGTGTCCTCGGCGAAGAACAATTCCTGGTCCAATGTCCCTCCTTACCTCATTTGAAGCAAGCTCCAGGAGGGGTCATATTGGGACGGCATGGTGATGGCCTTCTCTGAATGAGCTTGGCCAACATTTGGAATTTGGCATTTTCAGCCCTCTGCCTACGGAATTCACTTTCATCCTCTCTACCATGAAAAACCTTGAAAGTGACAGCGAGGATTTTGGTCTGAGGGGTAGCAGGGCCCTGTTCAAACTTTTTAAGCTTGGCTTTAATGTAAGGGTAGCTTTGGGCCAGAATATATGTCATTAAGACATGACGGCCATCAGGGGTTTCTGGGTCGAGGTTTGTGTACTGCTGAAGGGACTTGGTTAGTCTATCCAGGAATTCTGAAGGTGTTTCCTCCTTCCTTTGAATGACCTCCTGCATCTTTTGAAAGTTAACAGCCTTGCGGGTGGACTTTTTCAGTCCCGCCAAGAGGCAGGATGTAAAAAGGTCACTAGACTGTAAGCCCATAGGGGATCCTGCTCTGGGACAACATGAGGGCCTGTGGGTGGTTATGATTGGTCCTATGATTTTCATCAGCATGGGCTTGGGCTAGCTCCCAGAACCATTGCCTTTCCTTGGGGAGAAGTTTATTGGCCAAGAGCATGTAGATGTCATGATGAGTGAGGCTATATGGTTGCAGTACCCATTGAAACTCCCGAATGTAAGTGGTGGGGTCAGTGGTGAAAGAGCCTAACTTCCTCTCTAGCTGAGTAATGTCCGACATGGAGAAGGGCACGTGGACTCTGATGACACCCTTGGGACCAGCTACCTCACGAAGGGGTGCGATTGTCTTGGGCATGGGAAGGAGTCCCTTAGACCTGATAACAGGAGGACTGAAAGAGGCAGGCGGTGGACAGGAAGGAGAGGGAGGGGAAGGGAATGTCTCTGTGGAAGAGGAGGAGGTGGAGCAGGCAGAAGAGTGGGGAAGGGAGGGGGATGAAATGGAAGGTTGAGGATCCGTGGAATCAGGCAGAGGAAGAGGAGGATTTTGCGGGAGAGAAGGGTCAGTTGGGGCTGGGGGATAAGGTGGGGGTTGATCTGCTGGGTCGAATGAGGAAGAATCTGCGAAGTCAGGAGTAGAACTAGGGGAAGAGAGGGGTTTGCAAGCAAGAAGGACCTGAGAGGGAGGGCAGGAGGAGCAGAGACAGGGTGCTGTGCGAGAAGGCTAAAACATTCAATACAGGGAATCTCACTCCACTTTTTCAGATGCTGGCAGTAATTAAAAAGGTCCAAGAGGAGGTTTGGATCTAAGGAGCCTTCTGGAGGCCAATGATTGCCATTATCCAGTGGATATGTAGGCCAATCTTGGGTACAGAATTTGATTAGAAGTTTGGGCTTGATGTCTGGTGTGAGGGAGAGTGTGGCCAGATTTTTTATTAAACTTTTGAGAGGTGAGGTTTCAGGTACAGATAAAGAGGTGTCCACAGTCACAGGGAGAGATGGAAGAGAGAGAGAGAGAGAGAGAGAGAGAGAGAGAGAGAGAGAGAGAGAGAGAGAGAGAGAATAAGTGTAAGCAAGAGAGACAAAGAGAAAACCCGGCCTGGAACGGACTCCGGGAAGCGCTCAGGGCGAATGGGGGTCAGGTGGGCATCCCCAAAATGACCAGCCATCATGAGGAAATACAGAGGGCACTACCTGATCGTCACCAGTGAAGTGCGATCTGTGAGACCCAATGGGTTCGGAGCCACGGGCAACCTGACATCAGGAAAGTTTTCGAACGCAGCAGAAGAAGTAAGTAATGAAAACAGAACTCCGGCTCCAGCAGAATGCAGTTCCAGGATGGGAGTTCAGTTTTCCCCGAGCAGAGAGGCAGCTTCAGCCAGACACAGCAGGCCCGCAGGAAACAGCAACTCTAGCCAGCAGCGGCAGCAGCAGCAGAGGAGGAAAAACCACAGAGCCTCTCATGTAAACTCAGAAGCCTCACACCCCAAAGGGAAACGGATCACCAGAGGGTCCACTGCAACCAGTAAAGGTCTTAGTGGGAGGAATTCCCTCCCCCCTACCAGGCGTCTAGAGTGTGACAGACGATCATGGTCACAAAGCCAGCGGTAGCAAGAAGGGAGTTGGCGAGCCGGGGTCAGGGGAGGCTTACATACAACAAATCAGTGGTGAGTGCAGGAAGCCTGCGTCTGAAAAGAGCAGACCAGGGCAGAGTGCCACGGTGGAGCAGTGGACGGGGCTCTTGTTGGAAAGAGCTCACCCATATCCTCACACGGGGCACCAGAATGAAAGAACTCCCCACGCAAAGGCACTTCACCGGGAGAATTCCAATTTTATTGCAAAAAGCTGTGTGCTTATATAGAACTAAGGAGGAGATTGGAGGGCTTAGATAAATGGCAGGCAATCCGTTTATTGGCAAGTTCTTTCAGATATCAGCTCCGGAGCCCAGGAATTAGTTCTTATTGGGGCTAAGATTCCCGGCCAGCAAGGTTTGAAATTGGCGCCAGCAGATGAGTTCACACGGGCGGGAACATTTCGCACCACTGCAGAAAAGAAGAATGTAGGAAGAAGAAGTGCTTAGGCGCCATGTTGGGTTTTTTTTTCTGGGGTATGGCTGCCGTTTATACTTTTCCCAACAATGAGTATACCAGACAGTGCCTTGATTGACTGGTTTTTATGAAAATGGTGTTTAACAGAGATGCCAGAAAGTTGGATCCTGCTGATTAGTGGGCCAAGAGCAAAGGTGGGCATGTGTGTGATAAAACATCAGTGGTGGGACCATGTGGATATGCCATTGGCTTCCAAATGGCTTGTGACTGACATGGTGAAGCCAGCAGACCCTTATATGTAAAGGCATCTTGTTACATGCAGAGGATTCAGGACATTGTTCAGAATCAGGTTGCTATGTTCAAGAGGGCAAGCTATGTGGAATAGAAGCCTGGTTCTTTTATTCTCCTACAGACCCTGACCCACCACATGTGACAGAAATCCCTCACACACTGTGTCCCCGTTGAACTCCTTGTATTTCATGAAGCAAATACCAAACTTCCAGTGCAGCACCAAGAAACACCACGAAAATAGAGGATGACCATATGGCTTCATAGTCCACACTAGAGACATTTAGCCCCAAGGGGCCACAGTTTACCTTCAAAGGGAGAATTCAGCACTGGTGTCTCATGTTCATTGGAAAATAAGAAACCATGTCCTCCAGGTCACATAGATGCCCAGGTTTATGGTTTCACTAGAAAGGAAGCTAAAGCACGTGACAACAACATATATTTCAAGTGCCCAACCGCACAGGCAGTATCTCAAGAAGTCTCTAGGACAACAGACCTCCATGTTTTTGAAGTGTTTACCCTGTCCCTTACTTTTGGAAACTCCTCTATCACTTCCAAGGTTGTGAACTCCTGATCGCATTCCATTCCAGATATGTATTCATGGATTTTCTAACTCTTCTCCTCTAATTGTGTCTTACATGGGGTGAAGGTGTTGTCAAGGTATTGTTCTGGATGAGAGTGGGAAGATTTTTGTGTAGCACATATTTACATACACATTGGATTCATTTTCCAATTTTCCATTCGAAATACTGAATCCCTGTCAGTAACCCATACCCTAATAGACTCTGACTACTAATCCTAATATGATGGAGACAAATAACCCAAACATAATATTAATACAAGCAGTTCAGAGGAGGCATGGTGTATAGTTGGTCTTGCCTTTTGCATGATATAGTGTAGGAGTTATAAATCTTGTCAATTGTTTGTTGAAATAGTACTCCATGTGTTTTTAAAGTTAACACATATGTGAATTTCTGTCTCCTTTTTTCTGTAGCCAATTCAGCACATGTATTTTTATATGCACATAAAAAATCCTACTTGGTATCACACGTACATTTTTGTGAGGTGGCTAACTTAGCAGAAACAAAGTATGAGAAGAGATCACCCCTCCTAAACGCTTTTGGAACTGAAAATTCAAACTATGAGTGAGATTTTTAGTTGAACAACATTATACATAAATCCATGATCAGTAAAATTAATATTTTTGGATCGGTGGATGATATATATTTCACGATGAATTTTGATTGGCATATATATTGCTACTTTCTAATGTTTCTCTGTGAGATATATATATATATATATATATATATATATATATATATATATATATATATATTGTCTAGATTTTTCCAAATATAAAATATATGTGTCCTATTATACACTCCCTAAATAATTCACTCATGCTCATGTATGTGGTTTTATAATCAAATTTTCATACGATTATTTTCAGAAATATTCATCCACCTGAAATACATATTTGTTTTCTAGTACTGAAAACTCACTTCACTGAATGGTGCAAACAAATCCTTATATTTCTACTGTAACTGACCCAATTTAACATCAATGCAAGTAGATTCCAAAGGGGCATGATGTGTATTTTGACGTTCATTTTTATTTAACACTGGTACATTACTATTTCTTCAGTTTTTGTACATCATAGTATATACATTTCATCCACAAGTTCACAAATTTAAAGACATTTGAAACACATTCAATCACTTCCTGCTTCAGGACACATGTATTCCTCCTTGCTTTTGACTGGTTATTTATTGAGACTTCTTTCCAAACACATTATTTTCGATTTCCATAATCAATTTTGAAGCAAAACTCACACACACTTTATGATAAACCACAACCCTAATATTACCATTAGATGTATAACTGGTTGGAATGAATGTATGTATGTCAATATGACATTTCCTGTGTATTTCCAGATATCAATTTATTCCAATTTCTAAAGTTGGAATCAGTTATATTATATATTCACACATGGTACACCTATTTGTGCCCCCAATACTAATTTATATCTCTTCTAAATATTGCTCCCAGAAATGGTGCAAGAAAGACTCATGTCACCTGATCTACATATATATTCTGTCAACAAAATGCAAAGTCACACTTACAATTGTACCAAAGCCTAAATGGAATGTGAGTATGGATTATGAAAATCACCCATGTCCAGGTTGCCTAATGCTCTCAAATGTCAATCCTATTGGTGACTACATATTTGTTTCTTCCTAAGATTATGTATTCAACCTCAAGCCTGTTGAAAATGTCTAATCCTATCAATCACTTCATCATTTGCCTGATTTCCTAATGTCTCTAATGATATCTGCTTTCCTACATATTTTCCCCAGTTCATCATTGTGACTGACTCTTCACATGTGCTGACATTTACATTTTCTGTCTACCTGAAACCCTATTGCTAAAGAACTTTTTGTCCAAATCCTATACTGACTCTTTTTTTCTAATCCTACCAACTATCTTCCTAATCCTACCAACTATCCTTTTCTGACTGGATGTTCTCTTCGACATTCAATTATCCAAGGTACAAGGTCCTATGCCATAATGTATAGATTTATCTGAGACACATGTGCACAACATAATTCCGAGTGAAGTATCCCAATCAAGGATCCAATGCCCTTTTGGGCTTCAAATCTTACCTAGATTTGTGTTTTCATACATATATTTCACCTCTATATATACTTATAAATATTGCAGGTTCCCAATACCATTATTCATGCAGCAGAATGATTCCTAACCCAAATCAAACATGTTATTAACCCTAACCATACTTTGTTTCCTCAATCTAACTTTACAGAAAAGCAAGGACAGAGTTGGTCTTATATAGAAATGTAAGAGATCTTCCACCTGCTGAGAACCTCAAAGGTCCATGCAGAAGTGAACCCTGGGGAAGATATAGAAAGCTATGAAGGACCTCAGAGAGCAAAAGTCATCTTTCATGACAAAAAAAAAAAAAAACAGGTCAGGATGAAGGGGTGTGTCTGAAGCAGTCTATCTCTTCTTAATGTAGAGAAGATGGACCAAACCAGGCCTGTGTGGAGAGCTGTTCACGGGTGCCTATGTTTGATATACCATTCTTACTTGTGAAAGTGTCACAGGAAGTAGGGGCAGCCTCCATCTATTGGGACACTTGGAAGCAACTGTTAGGACAAAGAGGTTGCCAAGGCAGTGACCTCATTCAGTTCCTGAAGGAAGTGACCTATATCATTTTCTTGGTGATGGAACTCTCTGAACTTGGGATCCAGGATGCCAGGCACCCAGAGGCATTCCCAGTCACAGTCCCAGTGGCCACACATGTTTGGATTTACCAAGGACAGAATCGGTCTTTCTTGGTAACTACTGATGTGAGGATGGCCAAATTCCAGGAGAGGTCTGAAGAGGGGTCTTTCCTGAGAAAGCAGGTAGTGTCTCACTACTGAACTGAAACCCACAGTGCCTCAAACTTCATCCATGAAAAATGGCTAGATAAATACAATAAAATTTTTTAAATTCCCTTAACCAGGTGGCACTGGAGAACCTTTGGATGTCTTTTTCCTGGTCATGAGTGTACAAGAGAATGCCATGATTGACGGTATTTCATGAAAATGGTGTAGAACAAAGATGCCAGTAAGTTGGACCCTGCTGAGTAGTGGGCCTTTTGCAGTGGTGGGCAGGTGTGTGATAATACAGCTGTGGTGTGGCCAGGAGGATTTTCCATTGCCTTCAAAATGGCTTGTGACTGATATGGTGCAGCCAGCAGACCCTTCTTGTTATATGGAGAGGTTTCCGGGCAAAGTTCAGAGTCAGATTTCTATGGACAAAGGGGCAAGCTTTGTGAGATAGAAGCCTGGTTGTTGCATTCTCCTGCAGACCCTGACCCACCACAAGTGACAGAACTCCCTCTAATATTGGGTCCCAGTTGAACTCATTGTATTTCATGAAGCAAATACCAAACTACCAGTGCAGCAGCAAGAAACACCACGAAAAGTGGAGGATTACCAAATGGCTTCACAGTTCACACGGGGAGACACTTAGCACCAAGTGGCCACAGTTTACCTACAAATAGAATATTCAGCACTGCTGCCTCATGTTCATTAGAATACAAGAAACCATGTCCTCCAGGTCACGTAGATGCAGACCCAGCTTTTATGGTGTCACTAGAAAGGAAGCTAAATCTCCTTGCAACAACATATATTTCAAGTGCCCAAACTCAGAGGAAGTTTCTCAAGAAGTCTTTAGGCCGGCAGAGCTCCATGTTTTTGGAGTGTTTACCTGTTAGACCAGGACGCTAGAAAAGACCACTGACTCAAATTAAAATCAAATAAAATTAAGCTTATTATTTCCACCGGCCATGCTGCCTCTCCCTCCCAAAACGAAGGGAACAAGACAGCAACCCCAGCTTTCCTACAGCCCAGCTTTATAGCCCAGAAAGTTACACAAAAGGGGGGTTACAGATAACAGAACTCTGATAAACATCACACTAAAGGTAGTTTACAATTTTTTTGCTGTCCCTACATGAGAATTCATGAGGACCATTAGAGCCTCAGAGAGGGTTGTTGTCTTGCCAGAGAAGGCAAATATTTATGATGTGTCACTAAAGTTTCAGAGAGGGCTGCTATCTGGTCAGAGAGCCAGGCATGTGTGAGTTCAAGGCGCGGGCAGGCATTCCACGCAGGTTCAGAATTTGAAGTAATTAATGGTAAAGCCAAAATTATCTTTTCATGGCTTTGTGGCATGATGGCTCCCAATTTTAATAAAAGATCAGGTTGGGTCTACAATTCCCCCCTTTTCTCTGTGTCCCTTTCAAATCTTTGAGAGATTATGGGAAGAGCACTGAGGAAATTTTAATCCCTCAGGTAAGAGTCTCCAAATTTTTAGAACTCACCCAAAACCGATCTCGCTGATTTTACCCTTCTTAATTACTTATATTGATAGTCTATTTATCTTTCTCTCCATTGTTGTAAGAAGAGTGGCATCACTAATTTTTTCTTCTTCTGTCCTGAGACAGGGTGACGTAAGTGGGCTCGGCGTGAGGGACATGAGTTGCCTATTAGAAGTCAGTTGAGAGACATGAGTTGCCTTTTAGAAGTCAGTTCGGTTTGAAGTCAGGTTGGGGAAGAACAGGTTGTAAAGTCATCTGTGAATGGGTTCTTCTATGAGTGAAACAAAAACCATGAGTACTGGATAAATGTTGCAGCAGCTAGAACATGTCACTGTATAGACATTCCCTCACCAGTCTTTAATATCCCCAGTTATCAGGACTGTCAACTTAATATTTAACTTTAAGTGTTACAGTTGGCCCTCCCAATAAGACACAGTTTAATAATTTAATGTCATCTGATCTTGTAAAATCCTTTTACTAGTATGACCTCTGCGTCTAATAGAGAAACCTTTAATTCTGTTACTCAGGGCTGGATAATCATACTAGCAAACACCAAGCCTACCTTTGTAGGTTAGGAATATCTGTAGGTCTTAAACTGAAAACTTCTGCCTGTGGTAGCTCTTCTTGATAGTCTCTTTTTATAAGTATTAGGCATTCCTGTGTGAGAATCCTTCTTTGTAGCCTCCAGTCTTACTTGTTTTGGGAGGATAAGATAAAGTGCATACCTTAAAATTTTATTATTATTATTATTATTATTATTATTATTATTATTATTATTTAATATGCCCAGGAGTGGCTGTATTTTGGTCTTAACTGTCTTTGCTAAGTGTTTAAGATGAAGCAGTCAAACTGACTTTTGTTTCCATTTATTGTTAACAGTCAGCTGACCTTTTATGGGAGTCAATTCTGGGGAAACTTGAGAAGAGATTCTCAGTTCTGCTAGTGCCATTTGCGCTAGGTGGGTCCAGGTCTTGCTTGACCATTTGGCTTCCCTCAGAAGCATCATGGATGTCTCCTTTTTATGATGACTCTCCTCTTTGTAACAAATGCACTGATTGGCTTTCTGTTATCCAGTGGTCTCATTAATCTCCCTGATCAGGAGGTTATGTGGCTCAGAGTTGCAAAGCTCTTTAGAGAAGTCCCCTGTTCCCTGGATTCAGACTGACTCAGAGGGCAAGAGCCAAATATTGGGTTTCTTGGCCCTTTTCATTTAACATTAATTTTAAATCCTAATCTTAAACATCCAGCAAATAAATTTTAACAGCCTTATATTAAGAGTACTGGGCTTTAATGTCTATAACTTTATAATTACCTTTTTATTAATTGGGATCTGTATTATTCTGTCTGTATTGTAGTTGATGACTTATTATCTTGAATAAACCCATGTTGTGTTCTTATAGCAACGCATTTGTAAAACACTAACAGGGAATCTTTAGATCACTTATAAGAAAATTTCAAACTAAAATTAACAAAAGTAAAAATACTTAGTTCGTGTAATATCTTCCCTGAATTTTTTGGCTGAGTTATACATTATATCCCCTGTTTGAGATCCTAGGAATATTGACAATAAAAAAAAAACTTTTTAACATAACTTTAAAGAAATATTATCTGACCTACATGTTTCATAGTCATTCTCACATGTAGTAAGATGGGACACACAGCCTTATCTCAGGTAAGGCAGGGCTCTTTATAAATCTTAAGTATTTTAATTCTAAAGCTGATCTTTATTTTTAAATATCTTTTGACAAAGTTTACATAAATTGTTTGAGGTCACATGAACATTAGCTAACACCATATGATATCACATTTAAAACATGAATTAAAGAAATGCTGAAAGTTTTTAACCTTTACAAAGATTAGGCTCTAATTAACTTAAAAATACATTTAAATTGTTCCCCAATGTAAAAAGTAACATAAAAATTTACATATCTTATTGATAACAGGTAAATAAATCCACAATATATTTTTTACCACACAACTTCAGAGCACCAGCTTGATATAATGCTCTTTTAAGGTTTCTACCTTACAGACTTGCATACCTGTAAGATATGAAAACATTAATAGCATAACAATTACATTTATGTTTCTACATTAATCAAGTTTGGCTTTTAAAGAAATGGCAGTACAGTGCTCTAAAATAACAGTTCTTATTTAATCAGTTGTTTAATTTTTATGGTTGCTTGCTCTAGAAAACATAAATCTTAATAAACTCAATGTTATGGGTAAACTTATGTTTTAAGAAATTTTTGCCTCATTAACACATGACTGATTTTTACAATCTTATACAGAGTTTACTAAAAAAAATACAGATCTTAGTAAATCAATCAGATATCTAACTAAAGTACTCATGAATGAGTAATCCCATATCAAATTTACTTTACTTATTTATCAAAAAGTTAGAGAAACGTATTGAACAGTGTAAACCATTTTTATGTTGAAGGAAAGGTACTAGAGCCAAGGCATATTAGACATTTTGTAGATGTTAATATTTTGTTAGATGTTTGAACACCTAGAAAACTTTGTAAGCTTAAATTTAAAAACATTTGTTTTTATCTCTTTATTCAATTTAAATTGAAACATTTAAATCACGTGAATTAAAGATCTTTGGATCCACTTTTTAAAATTTGTTTTTATGAGCGCTTTATTTTATGAGCACTCCTTATATATTTTAATTTATGTATCATATATATGATATACGGACATATGTATATATAGACATACAACACATAACAAAATTGTGCACACATAATAATAGTAAAGGCCTCGTAGCATTTCGCAGGTGAAATCTTTATTGCAATGTTTCAAGAAGTCCACAGTTGGTCAAAGATAGAACTGATCAGAAAAACATTAACCTAGGTCTGTATGCTCAAAATCATGAGGTCAAAAAACATAAAGTATCTCAGAAAAAAATAAGAGTCCTAGAAAAAATGACTTGCCAGCAATTAGAAAATACCATACAATTTACCTTTTTTTCCCTTAGATCTCAAATCCGTCTCCTACAAAGCTTGCAGGCTTCTTTCATTTGCATTTCAACATAAGTCATGGCTGAGGTCTGGAAGGAGCAGGAAAAAAACTGCTATTCTGAACAGACATCTCAGGACTAAGGCATTTTATCCATAATTTTCAGGTTCGGATGTTGAAAATTATGATACAAGTTTAAGATACAATTCACAAAATTTTATATCTTTACATCTTGTTTGGTCAACAGACACCATACTATGATTTACTATCCATGTCCAAATTAATGCACTGGTACACACAGTGACATTTTCCCAGGCTACCCAATTCAAAATTGGTGAAAAAAAAAGACTGTATGATTGGGAAGTTTCTTGCCAACTTGGAAGTAGAGTTCTTCAGTTATCCATTGTAAGTATTTAAGTTCTCTGGCATGAATTATCTGAAATCATAAACTAAACAATTACCTAAACCCGACTTTTAACTGCAAGATTGTACAATGCTTCAAAAACCCATTCAGATACCAGATTGTTAAAATAAAACATCATCATTTCAACACACATTCAGCTAAGATCATTCCCAAAAAACAATTTATAATATCAACACATTATTGCACATGCCTAAAAGGGCCAGAAAGAAAGACACAATACAGACCAAAAGGAGGTCCAGACTATGGCTGTCAGAGAGAACCCTTTAAACCAGAGCAGATAAGAGAAAAATCTCATAAACCAGTGGGACCATAGCTGTCCCCACAAGGGGACCAGATGTTTTCACAGAGGGGCAACCTGAAATGTAAAATAAAGTGTCTCCATGGTGATTTTACTGCATTTAGTGTCACCTTTTTCTTTTTCTCTTTTTTTAACAAGACAGAGGTGGCATAATCCTTACAGTGCAGGTAAGGAAGGAGGTAATTCCCTGAATCAACAGGGCTTTGGCAGCTGCTGGGAGTCCCTCAGTTTCTCCTTTTACATACAGGATTAGCTCCTCTGATTCAGTTCCACACCAAGCATGCTCTATCTCCTAACATTTCAGTAGATAGGTCTCACAAAGTTCCGGGGCGGAGGGGGGGTACAAGATTTGTAACTTAAAGTTTGGTTCCTGACCTTGAAGCCAATTAATACCAATTTAATAATGAGGACTGGGTTTTGAGAAAAAGAAAAAAGGAGGTTTATTGCTTGGCTAACAAAGGAGAAACACAGGGGACTCTGCCAAAGTTGTGACTCTCTTTATCTGGAGGGACAAGGGGTTTTAAAGGAGTTTCACTTGTTAACCTGGGAGATACTCTGTTCTTAGGTCCCCAGCAGGCATTTCCCTCTGCAATGGGTGTGCTCCAGGCAGCCAGCTAGGGGCTTCTATCATCCTGCTTCGCAAAGGGGGATAAAGTTCATTGCAGTTCCTTAAAACACAGTCCAAAGGGGTGTCAGGCTTACTCTCTTTATTTCTGATTTTCATGTCCAATATACTTAAGTTTTTACCACCAAAATCACACAACAAAACGAACAAAAACAAACAAACAAAAAAACAAAAAATAGAACACAGAACAGAAATAAACAGAAACCCGGTGGCTAAACACAGAAACAGGGGAACAGTGCAACATCTTGCTAAAGCTCCAGGGTAGAAGCGCGTGCGTGCTCATCGCCACCTCTCTACAGTTCCAGAGGAATTCCCTACAGAACAGAACAGAGGACAGAATGATTCTCGTTACTGTTCTGCACAGAAGTATATGTGAGCCTCCCCGTGCCACATCTCTGTCATCAGAAGAGATCTCCCTTAACTGGATATCAGATGTTATAAAGGAGCCACTTACCTATGGAGGCCTCCTCCATCAGGTGCTTGCTAATAGTTTTAGTGCAGAGGTTCACTGTAGTGCTCCCTGGACTAAAGGCTCTTTTCCAAATATAAAGAAGATGGACCAAATCAGGCCTTCGTGGAGAGCGGTTCCTTGGTGCCTATGGTTGATATACCATTCTAATTTGTGAAAGTGCCACAGAAAATAGGGTAAGCCTCCTTCTCATGGTACGCTTGAAAGCAACTGTTTGGATAAAGTGGTTGCCAAGGCAGAGACCTAATTCAGTTCCTGAAGGATGAGACCTCACCTCAATCCCTTGGTAATGGAACTCTCTGAACTTGGGATCCAGGAAGCCAGGCACACAGAGTCAGTCTCAGTCCCAGTCCCAGTGTCTCACTTGCTTCAATTTAGCAAGGACAGAGTCAGTCTTTCTTGGTACCTACTGATGTGAGGATGGCCAAATGCCAGGAGTTCTCTGAAGAGGGGCCTTTCCTGAAAAAGCAGGTAGTGGCTCACAGCTGGCTCCTGAACACTTCACAAAGTTGGACAAGGAGACCAGATCTGAGACAGGACACGCCATATTGGGGGAACATAGTATGGCCCAGCAGTCAGAGGATACTCTGGAGAGTGAGAGACCTACTTGGGGAAGGAGGTGCCTTTGTGGGTGTAGATGTGTGTTTGTGGTTTTGTCTCATGTTCTGAGAATAGGCAGGAAAGTCGGTTTGTTTGGTTTGGAGTGAACTGTTTCTAGTAAGTTGTTTCACAAGGCGAGTGTTTCTATGTCTGTGTATCCCACAGTGTCCGTGCTTGTAGACATTAGAAAAGAGAATGCATCAATGGATGTTTCCTGTCAAGTAGAAAGCTTCCCAGCATTCATCCTGCCCAATTTATGAATGCACTAGGGCTTGCCTTATCGATGGGCAACACCTGCTATTTTCCTAAGTTCATGTTTTCTTCCTGAAATCTAGCCACTCTCCAGAATAGGTTCATGCATTTGCATCCAGGATATGTACCACCTCCAACCACTGTGACATGGACATGTACTGGATAGCTGAAGAGAATGGCAAGCATCTCAGAAAAGTCAGATATCAGTGTGACCCGGAAAGTCTCAGTAGAGAAACCCTGCAAAGGGCCTTTTGATTACCTATTGTTCTGTTGCCCTGAATGTCAGGAAGTTCTTTGCCTCAGGCCACGCTTTTGTGAAGCCTGAAGAAAACAGTTTTCAAATGGAAATGAATGGGCATCACCTGTGGCTCTTTGCTTAAGTGCGTTGTAAAGGGATGTGTCTGAATCAGCCTCTTGGCCCTGTGTGAGCCTGTGGCTTAGATTATCAGCACCTGATGGGTCTAAAGAAAGATCCCATGTGTGGATCCATAAACAAAATGGCCAAAAAATCAGTCATTGTTGATGAAGTCTCTCGCATTCCTCTGTAAGGTTCCTGACCTCCATCAAGTGAGAAAAGGGATCCATTGGGTCAATTGAGTTCTTCAAACCCTGCAGATGCTAGCCCATAGGTTCTTGGGTTTTCTTATGAATCCAATTCAAATAAAGACTCTAAACCCCACAGACAGTAGGCCTCAAATTGAAGAACAGAGCTGTATTAATGGCAGGCATATTTGATCACTCCTGGTTCACAGGAAGGGTGTCCAGGCCACTCTGACTTTTGGCAAATGAGGGGAAAGGGAGATTATTTGGGACACTGTCTTGTGCTGCGCCTCTCATGGAATCCTCCTGCCAGAAGTTATGATGAGTGTCTATTTGGAAGAAGATGAGTGCCATTTCGGAGTGTTTTGGTTTTAATTGTGGGCATTTGTGTGGCGGTTGGTAGAGATAATTGGGTCCACCTTGTCTTGAATTTTGGTGTGATTCCCCTTAGAGACTGTGTTTTGGAACTGACCTCTGAGAAGGTACAAGGTCCTGTGTCATTGTATATCCATAATTCTAGGACATCTCCACGGAATGTAATTCAAAGCTAAGTATACCAATCAAGGACCAAATGAACTTCTGGGCTTCAAATCTTACCTAGATTTCTGTTTTCATACTTATATTGAAAGGTTAATAAAATAGGTACTTGTCACGTCCTGTTTTTCTGTATGCTTAATAAAACACTGTTGAAATCTTGAGAACTGTTTGCTCTTCTTGTTCCCAGAATGTGCTGCCCCCAACTGCCAAACTGCAGAATGTACTCCATCAACCATTTGCACGCAAACCGCCCACTCGCCCTTAACCATCAATAAACTTCCCTCCCTGCCCTCTCCAAGGAAAATATATAAGCACTTCTTAAGCTGTTCTCAGGGCTCTCTGCTCTATTCAACTGATCTCTGAGCCCTTGCATGCCGGACTCCCAATAAACCCTTTGAGGTTGCATTAGACAGTCTCTTGGTGGTCTCTTCCAGCGACGCTCACCCGACCTTTACTTCTGGTGGCCCCAGCGAGATCCGGCAGCTGCAGATGAAAGACCCCCAATGGGCTCCTCTGGGGGTAAATAAGGCCCCTCTTTCTGGTTTCAGGATTCAGGTTAGGGTTTGACAAAATGGCTATTGGTAAAGAGCGTGAGCTCTCTCCCACGGTGGCTGACACACATGTCACAGAGCCACAGGCCATGTTCCTGTGGGATGGACTCGGGAAATCGAAGAACCATAGTCTCCTCGACTCAGTGATATTTTCTTTCAGATTTGGAATTGGCAGCCCATCAGGATTTGCCCGCTACTCAGTCCTGGTCTCAGTATTGGACGTCCATTGTCTGTCTTTATTGTCTTGTCTTGTCTGTGTCGTGTGTCTTTGCTTTCACTGTCTGTGTATATTTCATTATGGGACAGAGCACTTCAATGCCTCTGTCCCTGACCCTTAATCACTGGACCAAAGTCTGCTTAAGGGCTCAGATTCTTTCTTTTTCATTAAAACACCAGACCTGGCAGATTCTGTGTCTCAGAATAACCCACCTTTGTAGTCGGATGGCCCCTAGAAAGATGTTTCTACTTCGCACTAATTTGAAAAGTCTGAGATATTGTCTTTCAGCCGGGGCCACATAGCCATCCAGATCAATAGCCATATATCTTAACTTGTCAGGACCTCTGCAAATCTCCTCCTCCATGGATGAAGCCTTTCCTTGTCCCTGCACCCACTCCTACTCCTTCCCCTACGATTCTATCTCTCAAACTCTCTGCTCCTCAACCTCCACCCTCTGTTCTCCCTGAGTCTCAAGACTCTACTCGTCCTTATCCTCTGCCCTTGTCCCCCAACCCCCAAAACCCTGTAAGTAATTCCCCTGCTGCTTACTCAGCCTCTCCACCATTCGAGGAAGCCAGGATGGCCCAGCACCCTCCAGATGACTGTCGAATGGCACACACAGCCCCTCCTTCCCTAGAGGAAGCTGGCCCGGCTAAAAAAACTCAGAGAACTCACCAACGTTTTCACACCTGCCTACTTGGGATGACTGCCAACAACTTTTAGGGACTCTCTTCACGACAGAGGAATGAGAGGAAAAACCTCCTGGAAGCTAGAAAAAAATATCCTCGGACTTGATGGGCGACCAACACAACTTCCTAACATAATCAAAGCCGGCTTCCCCTTAAACCAACCCAACTGAGACCCCAACACCTTTGAAGATAGGGAGCATATGTCCAATTATTGCCAGGCTCTAATAGCGGGTATCCAAGGGGCCGCTAGGTGACCAACTAATTTGGCCATGGTAAGAGAAATTATTAAAAGGCCTGATGAATCTACCTCTATGTTTCTAGAGAGAATTATGGAGGCATATAAGAGATATACTCCTTTCGATCCTCAGGCAGCAGATCAAAAGGCATCTGTCATGATGGCCTTAATTGGGGAAGCTGCCATGGATATTAAAAAAAAAAAAAAGTTAAAAGAGAGATTTAGTCAGAGAAGCCAAAAAAATATACTATAAAAGAGAAACAGGGAAAAAGAAAGGGAGCAAAGGGATGATGAGAGAAGCAAAAGAAAGACTAAGGCATTGACTTAGATCCTGGTCACAACAAGAAAGAGGCCAGAAATTAAGACATAAGGTGACAGGAAGGGATACCTGGGCCCGTGCCAGAGGCCACCCCTGGCCTCAGATCAATGTGCCTACCGTAAAAAAAAAGGACACTGGGCCAAAGAGTGCCCTATAAAGAGACAGACACGCCAGCCAGCCATTCTGACTCTGGAGGATGACTAAGAAAGTTGGGGCTCAGATTCCTTCCCCTAGCTCAGGGTAACTTTTGAAGAGTAGGGGACCCCAGTAAACTTTGAAATGAATACAGGAGCAGTATACTCAGCCCTTAGGGCCCCATTGGGCCGTCTATCAAATAAAAGGTCTGTAGTTCAAAGGGCTAATGGCAGTAAATATCGGGCTTAGACTACTAAGAGGACCATGGACCTGGGGAAAGGAAAAATCCATCACTCCTTCCTAGTAATCCCAGAATGCCCGCACCCATTGATGGGCAGAGATCTGCTCACGAAGCTCTGGGCCAAAATAACTTTTAACCCTGAAAGCCCCCAAAAGAAATTTCTAAATCCTTCAGTAAAAACTCCTATAGTCACGGCTGTAACTATATTAGTAGAAGATAAACATCCACTCTTCACACCCCCCAAGACTGATCAAACAGGCAAGCTACCACAGAAATGGATAACAGATAACCCAGATGCCTGGGCAAAAACTGCTGTGTTAGGCCTGGCCGTGAAACAACCTCCAATAACAGTGGAGTTAAAAACCTCAGCCTCCCCAATCAATGTCAAATAATATCTTCTAAGCATAAAAAGCTAAAGATGGGATAAGGCCCTATATTCAGAAATATCTGGCCTTAGGGGTCCTAAGGCCCTGTCAATTGGCCTGGAACACTCCCCTGTTATTAGAAGAAAAAGCCAGGAACCGGGGACTATCAACCTGTTAAAGACCAAAGAGAGATCAACAACAGAGTGCAGGACATTCACCCCACAGTACCTAATCTGTTCCAACTGCTTAGCACTCTGAACCCTGAGCAGAAATGGTATACTGTTCTGGACTTAAAACAAGCTTTCTTTTGCTTGCCTCTGCATAAAGATAGTCAGTTGCTGTTTGCTTTTGGGTGGGTAGACCCAGAAACTGGAAAGTATAGTCAACTAACTTGGACTAGACTCCCAGAGGGGTTCAAAAACTCCCCCACTCTCTTTGATGAAGCCCTCCACAGAGATCTCAACAATTTCAGAACTACACACCCCAAAGTCACCCAGCTTCAATACGTGGATCACCTGCTACTGGCATCCAACACCAAGGAAAACTGAACTGGGACCCAAGCACTATTATCGGAGCTTGCTCAACTCGGGTATAGAGCTTCTGCCAAAATTGCCTAATTTGCCAGCAAGAAGTAACCTTCCATGACTATTTCCTCAGGGGCGGTAAACGATGGCTCACTGAGCCCAGAAAACAAACCGTTGAGCAGATACCAACCCCATCTTACAGCAGACAACTAAGAGAGTTTCTTGGGATTGCTGGGTTTTGCAGGTTATGGATAAATGGGTTCGCGTCCTTAGCTGCTCCTTTATACCCGCTGTTAAAGGGAGATGCCCAATTCCAATGGACCCCTGAGTAACAGGAAGTTTTAGATAACATCTAAGGACACTGACACTGAACGCCTCAACTTTACTGAGCTCAGCCTGCAATTACAGAAAGCCCTACACTAAGTTAAAAATGTACGTCAACTCACTCACCTTGGTTCAAAGAAACTGCAGGCACTCCTGTAGGATTAAGAACAGAGTTTTCCACTAACCAACACACAGCGAAAGAAAAAAACTGAACCGGTAACAAAAGCCTGTTGGGTCAGTCAATTGTTTAATGCTTACCCTTCCAAGTTTCTTAGAGGAAAGCACCTATGAGGAACCAGACCAGGAAAATTCTGGGAAGTGGACATTACTGAAATTAAGCCAGCAAGGTATGGACTTAAATATCTCCTAGTCTTTGTCGATACATTTTCAGGATGGATTGAAGCCTTACACACACACACACACACACACAAACACACACAGGAAAAAAAAAAAAAACAACGGCCCAAATGGTTCTCAAGAAGATCCTGGAAGATATTTTTCCAAGATATGGTCTGTTTAAGGTAATAGGGTCTGATAATGGACTTGTGTTCATGGCCCAGGTAAGTCACGTGTGGATTAATTGTAAGTTACATTATGCTTATATACCCCAGAGCTCAGGAGAGGTAGAAAAAATAAATAGAACCATTAAAGAGACCTTAACAAAATTAAGCTTAGAGACTGACATAAAAGATTGGACTATGCTCCTGCGTTATGCACTGTTTCATGCGAGAAATACTCCCTCAGTTTCTCTGTGTAACCTCACCCCCTATGAAATTCTCTATGATGCCCATCATCCAGTAAGGGACCTAATCCCCAACTCTAAGGCCTAACAATCCCTTCCACACCCCTTGCTTGACAGACTTAAAGCCATTGAAAGAACTCAGTGATAACTGTGGAAACAGCTGGCCACTGCCTACCAACCTGGGGACGAGGGGATTCCACATCAATATCAAGTAAGAGACTTCGTCTACATAAGACAACATCAGGTGTCATTCCTAGAACCCCGCTGGAAAGGAACATACCAGGTGCTACTTATAACACCTACAGCGGTAAAAGTAGACAGAATCACTTTTTGGATCCATGCCTCTCATCTAAAGCCTTCGCTGTGTCCAGACTCTGGTTGGAAACTGGAAAAGACTGGTAACCATTTCAAATTTCGTATTCGCTATGTGGACAAGACTGTAGACTCTCAACTTGGCCACCAGTACTCCTAACCCTCATCAGCCTGTTCAGCAGTGAAGGCTGATCTCAAATCCTACTAGACAAGAAGTATGGTATATCTCGCATACAGCCCCCTTAGGGACCTGGTGGCTATCTCTCCACCCAGACATTTTTCAGCTTGGTATACGTCTTTCCTATTGAGATAACCCTGATGAAGAGGATCCCACTAAAGTTTCATTAAATCCCTTCCGTTCCATAGATAATTGAAACAAACATTATGGATGCACAGAAACGCGAGCCAGATTCAGGTGGGCTAGCCTAGATTATGATGTATGCCCGGCGGACTATCAAAGCCACAAACAGCCATGGCTGTGTGGGGGAAAAGCCAACTTCTTGTGTAACTCACGGGGATGTGAGCATACCGGGGCTGCCTGGTGGAACCCAAACTCCTCATCACATTCAGTACACAGCATTGGCCATATTACCAATTAGACAACCAAAAGCTATGGCCCCCAGAGGGTTCTCTAGATCCTCAAATTCTGCGTGACATTTTTAACTTCAGCAAGTGCTCAAAAGGGGAAAATTCCCCTATGTGGAATCCTTTTCCCTCCTTCACTCACATCCTGTACTATGCTTCTCCAATAGTTCCTCACCCTCGGTCTTCTGCTCTAGAGTCTCTGCTGTCACCCCCACCTCAGCAACGTGATTTCTCACCTCCAATTACTAGATCAAAAACCCAAACCTCTGCCAGTTCTCAGACCATTGCCCCCTTGCTGAGGTAGCAGGTACCGAGGTACCCCTCCACTCACTCACTCCTCTCTTTTTCTGTCTGTGCGTGCACTAGGTCCCACCAAGTCCTCTAAGAAGCTAAACCAAAGCTCAAACCAGCTGAGAAGAACCCTCAGACCCCTATCCAAGATGTAATAAAAATGGTCTTTAAAGTTGCTTTGTCATCACTGAAAACAGGTTTCTAAAAATTTAAAGTCCCTCAGGGGTTTTTGGAATACTCACTCCCATCTTCACCTCTGCTCTACCTGTTCTACTGCTCAAGTTTTGTTCTAGGAAAATCCCAAACCCCTTTTCCATTATTCTTTTACATCTCATCTTCCTCATTCTCAGATCCACGGAGCTGCTCTCAGCCTCGCCTTCCCAGTCTTCCCCCTCTGTACCAGGTCCATAGATATGTCTTAAATAACCTTCTCCAGAAGTCTTCACCGAGGCTTACATTAGGTCTTTCAGCAAAAGAGTCCCTCTGAAAGAGTTCAATGTAGATAAACTTCCACTTTTCGTGTTGCCCTGTTCTACTTGGCCACTGGCTGGAAAAATCACCACCCCTAAGCTTGACACCGCCTTACTAGGTTTTCACAAAATATGTGAACAAAGCCTCTGGCCTTGAGCTGGGGCTTCACAGAGATGACTACATTTCTAAGATAAAAAAGTTACCAACTGGGCTTCATGGTGACAGCTGGCAGGGAGAAAAAAAAGAGACAAAAAAGCTCTCCCTTTCCAAGGTGTCCTTGAAAAGTTAACTTGCCCAGAACAGAGGAACAAAAACAGAAACAAAAACTGATTTTTGTGAATTTCTACAGACTGTGAACTTCTGATCCACTTCCCTTACATATTGGGTACAAATTCTAAAACTACCAAAACTTGGGGTTCAGGGGATTAATTGATTACAACAGAAGCAATGCCCTCTAAATCCGGATGCAACCAAATAAGGCTGTTTTCCTGTGTTTGGTGCTATCTTAGGTCCCTTTCCTTGTCCATCCCTACAACAGTATAATTCTATACACTTTAACATTATTTATGTTTTCATAAAATGGTCAATATATGTGATTAATTATGTAATGATGCAGATGTTTTCCAGAGTTCTCTATCATGACGTAGGTTCATTTAAAGATCAAATAGGGGGGCATACAACCAGGTTCCAGCGGGAACCTGTATCCCTCACTTTAGCCATCCTATTAGAAATAATAGTTGCTTAAGGGGTGGGCTAGTCCATGAGACACAACAAAGACACAATTAGAAGCAGAAATAGGCCAAACCTTAAAGACATTAAAAACCGACATCACAGCTTTACAGGAATTTTAACCTCTCTCTTTCTGAAGTTGTTTTACAAAGCAGGCGAGTGTTGGACCTCCTCTTCATGAGAGAAAGGTGCCTTTTTGCTTGCATTGAGGGAAGAATGTTGTTTTTGTGCCGACAATACTGGAGTTGTAAAAGAATCTATGAATAAATTAAGAAAACGACTTGAAGAGCGTCAAAGAGAGACAGAGGCCCCAAAAGGGAGGTTTGAGTCTTGGTTCACATAGTGACCTGATTAACTGCGCTTTTATCTGCCATGGCCGGTCCATTAAAATTCCTCATATTATTGCTAACTGTAGGACCCTGTTTGCTCAACTGTGTAGTTTTCTTTCTAAACCAAATCGAACCTGTTATTAATCCTAACCATACACTGTTCTCTCAATCTAATTTTACGGAAGAGCAGGGACAGAATTGGTATTAAAATACAGGAAAATAGAGGATCTTCCACCTGCTGAAAACCTCAAAGGTCCACGTAGAAATGATCCCTGGAGAAGATGTAGGCAAGTATGAAGGACCTGAGAGAGCAAAAGTCTTCCATGGCAAACAACCTGCTCAGGATGAAGGGATGTGTCTGAATCAGCCACTCTCTTCTTAATGTAGAGAAGATGGACCAAAGCAGGCATGTGTTGAGAGCTGCTCCTGCATGCCTATGGTTGACATACCTCTCTGACCTGTGAAAGTGTCACAGGAAGTAGGAGCAGCCTCCCTCTCATGGGAACCTTGGAAGCAACTGTTAGGACAAAGTTGTTGCCAAGGCAGTGACCTCATTCAGTTCCAAAATTAAGTGACTTCACCTAACTTCCTTGGTGATGGAACTCTCTGAACTTGGAATCCAGGAAGCCAGGCACCCAGAGCCAGTCCCAGTCCCAGTCCCAGTGGTCAAACTTATTTTGATTTACCAAGGACAGACTCAGTCTTTCTTGGGACCTACTGATGTAAGGATGGCCAAATGCAAGGAAAGCTATGAAGAGGGGCCTTTCCTGAGAAAGCACGCAGTGGCTCACCGCTGGCTCCTGACAACTTCACAGAGTTGGCCAAAAGACCAGATTTGAGACAGAACAGGCTATTTCCAGGGAACATAATAAGGCCCACCAGACAGAGGACACTCCGGATAGTCACAGACCTACTTGGGGGAAGGAGGTGCCTTTGTGGTGTGGGTGTGGGTTTGTGGTTTTGTCTCATGTTCTGAGAATAGGTATGAAAGGCGGTTTGTTTTGTTTGGAGTGAACTGTTTCTAGTAAGTCGTTTGACAAGGCGAGAATTTCTATGTCTGTGTATCCCACTGTGTCCGTGGTTGTAGACATTAGAAAACAGAATGCATCAATTAATATGTCCTGTCTAGTAGAAAGCTTCACAGCATTCATCCTGCCCTATTTATGAATGGACTGCAGCTTGCCTTATTGATGTGCAACACCTGCTATCTTCCTTAGTTTCTGTTTTATTCCTGAATTCTGGCCACTCTCCAGAATAGGTTCATGGTTTTCTGTTTAAGATATGTACAACCTCGAAGCTCTGTGACATGACCATGTCCTGTATAGCTGAAGGGAATGGTGAGCATCTCAGAAAACTCAGATATCAGTGTGACCAGGAAAGTCTTAGTGGAGAAACCCTGCTTGGGGCCTTTTGTTTACCTACCCTTCTGTTGCCCTGAATGTCAGGAAGGTCTTTTCCTCAGTCCACCACTTTGTGAAGCCTGAAGAAAACAGTTTTCAAATGGAAATGAATGGGCATTACCTGTGGCTCTTTGCTTAATTGCTTTGGAAAGGATGTGTCTGAATCAGCTTATTTACCCTGTGTGAGGCTGTGGCTTAGATTCTCAGGTCCTGATGGATCTAAAGAAAGATCCCATGTGTACATCCAAAACCAAAATGGCCAAAAGAGCAGTCCTTGTGGATGAAGTCTCTCGCCTTCCTCTGTAACTTTCCTGACCTCCATCAAGTCAGATTAGGGATCCTTTGTGTCAAATGAGTTCTTCAAAGCCTTGCAGAGTCTAGCCCATAGTTGCTTGGGTTTTCTCAAGACTCCAATTCACATAAAGAATCCAAACCCCACAGTCATTTGGCCTCAAATTGAAGAAGCGGAGCAGTATTAACGGGAGGCCTATTTAATCTCTTCTGGTTCACAAGAAGGGTGTCCAGGCCACCCTGAATTTAGGCAAATTAGGTGCAAAAGAGCTTATTTTGGACACGGTCTTGGGCTATGCCCCTCATGGAAAACTCCAGCCATAGTGGAGTTTATTGTGAGTGTCTATATGGAAGAAGATGGGCGCCACGTTGGAGTGTTTTGGTTTAAATTGTGGTCATTTGGTTGGCGGTTGGAAGAGATGACTTGGTCCACATGTTCTTGAACTCTGGTGTGATTCCCTTAGAGTCTGAGTTCTTCAACTGACCTCAGAGAAGTATTGCCATGAATAGTGTTGAGATTTTTGGAAGCCAGGCATGAGCATCGCCCTTGGAAACTGAGTTCTAGGCCCAGGGTGGCTTTCCACAGAGCACTGAGCCTCTCAGCCAGGATACCACGAATTTTATTCTGAAAAACTTGACACCCATAGTTGAGAGTCAAAACTCATATGGACCTCACATTGTAGACCTAAATGGGCATAGCATCATATGATCTTCTGGCCACTCTTTGGGAAGCCTTACCTGTGAGTGTTCTCCAGATATTTCATTGAAATGAGCTTCCTAAACATTTAATGGTTCCTGAAAAAATTGAAACTCAAAGTGCCTCCAACTTCATCCTTAAAAAATGGCTAGATAAATACCATGAAATTTTTGAATTTCCCATCACCAGGTGGCACTGGAAAACCTTTTGATGCCCTGTTGCTGATCATGAATATACCAGACAGTGCCTTGATTGACTGGGTTTCATGTAAATGGTGTAGAACAGAGATGCCAGTAAGTTGGACTTTGTTGAGTAGTAGGTTAGAGCAGTGGTGGGCAGGTATGTGATAAACATCTGTGGTGGGGCCATGTGAATCTTCCATTGGCTTCCAAATGGCTTGTGACTGACATGGTGCAGCCAGCAGAACCTTCCATGTAAAGGCAAGTTGTTATATGGAGAGGTTTCAGGACATTGTTCAGAATCAGGTTGCTATGGTCAAGGGGGCAAGATATGTGGGATAGGATCCTGGTTCTTGTATCCTCCTGCAAAACCTGACCCACCATACATGACAGAACTTCCTCTTGCATTGTGACCCAGTTGAACTCCTTGTATTTTGTGAAGCAAATACCAAACTCTCAGTGCAGCAGGAAGAAACACCACGAAAATGGAAGATGACCATATGCCTTCACAGTGCACACCGGCACACATTTAGCCCCCAGTGGCCACAGTTTATCTAAAAAGAGAATTCAGCACTGCTGCCTCATGTACATTGGGAAATAAGAAACCATGTCCTCCAGGTCTCATAGATCCAGACCAAGCTTTTATGGTCTCCCTAGAAAGGAAGCTAAAGCTCTTGACAACAACATATTTTTCAAGTGCCCAACCTCACAGGCAGTTTCTCAAGAAGTCTCTAGGCCAGCAGACCTCCATGTTTGTGGAGTTTTTACCCTGTCCCATACTTTTGGAAACTACTCTACCACTTCCAAGGTTGTGAGCTCCTGAGCATATTGCATTCCACAAATTTATTCACAGATTTTCTAAATCTTCTCCTCTAATTGTGTCTTACTTGGGGTGAAGGGATTGTCAAGGCATTGTTCTGGTTGAGAGTGGGAATAATTTTGTGTAGCACATATTTAATACACATTGGATTCATTGTTCAATTTTCCATTCGAAATACTGAATCCTTGACACTAACCCATACCCTACTAGACTCTGACTATTAATTCTAATATGATGGAGAAAAATAACCGAAACAGAATAGAAATACTAGCACTTCAGAAGAGGCATGGTGTATAGTTGGTCTTGCCTTTTGTATGATATAGGGTAGGAGTTATAAATCTTGTCAATTTTTTGTTGAAATAGTTCTGCATGTGTTTTTAAAGTTAACACATCTGTGAATTCCTGTCTCCATTTTTCTGTAGCCTATTCAGCACATGTATTTTTATATGCACATATAGAATCCTACCTGGTATCACACGTATATTCTTGAGAGGTGGCTAACTTGGCAGATACAAAGTGTGAGAAGAGATCACTCCTCATTAATACTTTTGGAACTGAAAATTCAGACTATGAGTGAGCTTCTTAGTTCAAGAACATTATACATAAATCCATGTTCAGTAAAATTAATATTTTTGGATCTGTGGATGATATATATTTCACAATGAATTTTAATTGGCATATATATAGCTACTTTTCAATGTCTCTGTGTGTGTTTTGTGTGTGTGTGTGTGTGTGTGTGTGTATATATATATATATATATATATACTCTCTAGATTTTTCAAAATATAAAATATATGTGTCCTATTATACACTCACTAAATTCATTCTTGTTCATGTATGTGGTTTTATATTAAACTTTTCATAAGATTATTTTAAAAATATTCATCCACCTGAAATACATATTTGTTTTCTAGTACTAAAAAGTTACTTCAGTGAATGGTGCAAACAAATCCCTTTATTTTTACAGTAGCTGACCCACTTTAACATCAATGCAAGTAGATTCCTATGGGACATGATGTGTATTTTGACGTTCATTTTTATTAAACACTGGTACATTACTATTTCTGCAGTTTTTGTACATCATAGAATATACATTTCATCCACAAGTTCACAAATTTAAAGAAATTTGTAACACATTCAATCACTTCCTGCTTCAGAACATATGTATTCCTCCTTGTTTTTGACTGGTCATTTCATGAGACTTCTTTCCAAACACATTATTTTCGATTTCCATAATCAATTTTGAAGCAAAATTCACACACTCTTTATGATAAACCACAACCGTAATATTACCATTAGATGTATTACTGGTTGGAATGAATGTATATATATCAATATATGATTCCTGTGTATTTTCAGATATCAATTCAATCCATTATTTAAAGTTGGAACAAGTTATATTATTTATTCGCAGTATGGTCTATTCATGCATTATCTCTATATTCATACATACATGGTAACCTATATGTACCTCCAATACTAATTTATACCCCTTCAAAATATTGCTCCAATAAATGGTGCAAGAAAGACTCATGTCACCTGATCTACATATACGTTTTATCACAGTAATATTCTGGCCACAAAATGCAAAGTCACACTTACGATTGTACCAAAGCCTAAATGGAATGTGAGTATGGGTTATGAAAATCACCCATGTCCACGTTGCCTAATGCTCTCAAATGTCAATCCTATTGGTGACTACATATTTGTTACTTCCTAAGATTATATATTCAATCTCAAGCCTGTTGAAAGTGTCTATTGCTATCACTCACTTTATACTTTGCCTGATTTCCTAATGTCGCTATTGATATCTGCTTTCCTACATATTTTCCCCATTTCATCACTGTGACTGACTCTTCACATGTGCTGACATTTACATTTTCTGTCTACCTGAAAACCTATTGCTAAAGAACTATTTGTCCAAATGCTATACTCACACTTTTTTCTAATCCTATCAACTATCTTCCTAATCCTACCGACTCTCCCTCTTTGAATGGTTGTTCTCCTCAACATTCAATCATCCAAGGTATCAGGTCCTATGCCATTGTGTATAGATTTATCTGAGACATCTGTGCAGAACATAATTAAATGCTAAGTATCCCAATCAAGGACCTAATGCCCTTCTGGGCTTCAAATATTACCGAGATTTCTGTTTTCATTCATATATTTCACCTATATAATCTTATATATATCGCAGGTTCCCAATACCATTATTCATCCAGCAGAATGATCCTAACCCAAATCAAACATGTTATTAACCGTAACCATACACTGTTCCCTCAATCTAACTTTACAGAATAGCAGGGACAGAGTTGGTCTTACAATACAGGAATGTAGGAGATCTTCAACCTGCAGAGAACCTCAAAGGTCCATGCAGAAATGATCCCTAAAGAAGATGTAGGCAGCTATGAAGGACCTGAGAGTGCGAAAGTCATCTTTCATGACAAAAAAAAAAAACAGGTCAGAATGAAGGGATGTGTCTGAAGCAGTCTCTCTCTTCTTAATGTAGAGAAGATAGACCAAACCAGGCTTGTGTGGAGAGCTGTTCCCGGGTGCCTGTGGTTGATATTCCATTCTAGCTTGTGAAACTGTCATAGGAAGTAGGGGCAGGATCCATCTCAGGGACCCTTGGAAGCAACTGTTAAGACAAAGTGGTTGCCAAGGCAGTGACCTCATTCAGTTCTAGATGAAGTGACCTATGTCACTTTCTTGTTGATAGAACACTCTGAACTTGGGATCCAGGAAGCCAGGCACCCTGAGGCAGTCCCAGTCCAAGTCCCAGTGGTCTCAAATGTTTGGATTTAAGAAGGACAGAGTCAGTCTTTCTTGGCAACTAAATTGAAGATGGACAAATGCCAGGAAAGCTCTGAAGAGGGGCTTTACCTGAGAAAACAGGCAGTGGCTCACCGCTGGCTCCTGATAACATCACAGTTTTGGCCAAGGAGACCAGATCTGACATAGCACAGCCCGTCTCGGGGGAACATAGTATGGCCCACCAGTCAGAGGACGCTCTGGATAGTCACAGACCTATTTGGGGAAAGAAGGTGCCTTTGTGGGTGTGTGTGTGTGTGTGTGTGTTTGATTTTATCTCATGTTTTGAGAATATGTAGGAAAGTCGGTTTGTTTGGTTTGGCGTGGACTGTTTCTAGTAAGTCCTTTGAGAAGGCGAGTGTTTCTATGTCTGCATATCCCACTGTGTCCGTGGTTGTAGACAATAGAAAAGAGAATGCATAAATAGATGTGTCCTGTCTAGTAGAAATCTTCGCAGAATTCTTCCTGTCCAATTTATGAATGGACTGCAGGTTACCATATGGATGGGCAACACCTACTACCTTCCTACATTCGTGATTTCTTCCTGAATTCTGGCCACTCTCCCATAGGCTCATGGTTTTGTGTTCAAGATATGTATCTCCTCCACAATCTGGGACATGGCCATGTACTGGATAGCTGAAGAGAATGGTGAATATCTCAGAAAACTCAGATATCAGTGTGACCAGGAAAGTCTCAGTGGAGAAAATCTGCTTTGGGATTTTGCTTACCTATTGTTCTGTTGCCCTGAATGTAAGGAAGGTCTTTGCCTAAGGCCCCACATTTCCAATGCCTGAAAAAAACAGTTTTCAAATGGAAATAAATGGGCATCACCTGTGGCTCCTGGCTTAATTGCTTTGCAAAGGGATATGTCTGAATCAGCCTCTCAGTGCAGTTTGAGATTATCGCTTAGATTCTCAGCACCTGATGGACCTAAAGAAAGATCCCATGTGTGCATCCAAATCCAAAATGGCCAAAAGAGAAGTCATTGTGATGAAGTCTCTTGCCTTCCTCTGTAAGGTTCCTGATCTCCATCAAGTGATAACAGGGATCTTTGGGTCAACTGAGTTCTTCAAGCCCTGCAGAGGCTAGCCCATAGGTGCTTGGGTTTTCTTATGACTGCAAATCACATAAAGAAACTATACCCGACAGTCAGTATGCCTCAAATTGGAAAAGCGGAACAGTATTAATGGCATGCCTCTTTGATCAGTCCTGGTTCACAGGAACGTTGTCCAGGAAACACTGACTTTAGACAAATGAAGGGCAAGGGAGCTTATTTTGACATTCTCTTGGGCTGTGTGCCTCATAAAAACTTCCAGCCAAGGTTATGATGAGTGACTATATGGAAGAAAATGAGGGCCATGTGGGAGTGTTTTGGTTTTAATTCTGGTCATTGGTGTGGCGGTTGGAAGAGATGACTGGGTCAACTGGTCTTGAACTCTGGTGTGTTTCCACGTAGAGACTGAGTTTTGAAACTGATCTCAGAGAAGTATTGCCATGAATTGTGTTGGGATTTTAGGAGGCCACGCATGAGAGTCGCCCTTGGAACCTGAGATCTAGGACCAGGGTGGCTTTCCACAAAGAACTGGGAATCTCAGCCTGGATATCACATGATTTTATTCTGAAAGACTTGGCAGCCATAGTTGAGAGTCAAAAGACATAGGACCTCACATTGTAGACCTCAATGGTCCTGGCTTCAAGTGACCTTTGTCCACTCTTTGGAAAGCCTTGCCTGTGAGAGTTCTCTAGAATTATTTTGAAATGAACTTTTTCAATATTTAATGGTTCCTGAATAATTGAAATCCACAGTGCATCCAACGTCGTCCTTGAAAAATGGCTAGATAAATAACACGAAATTTTTGAAATTTCCATGACCAGGTGGAACTGTAGAAACTTTCGATGTCCTGTTGCTTACCATGAGTGTACCAGACAGTGCCTTGATTGACAGGGTTTCATGAAATTTGTTTAGAACAGAGAAGCCAGTATTTTGGAGCCTGCTGAGTAGTGGGCCTAGAGCAGTGGTGGAGAGGTGTGTGATAAAACATCATGGTGGGGCCATTTGTATCTGCCATTGGCTTCCAAATGGCTTGTAACTGACAGAGTGCAGACATCAGACCCTTATATGTAAAAGCATCTTGTTATATGGCGTAGTTTCAGGGCAATGTTCAGAATCAGGTTGCTATGGACAAGCGGGCAATCTTTGAGAGATAGAAGCCTGGTTGGTGAATTTTCTTGCAGACCCTGACCCACCACACGTGACAGAACTACCTCAAGCACTGTTTCCCAGTTGAACTCCTTGTATTTCGTGAAGCATGAACCAAACTCCAAGTGCAGCAGCAAGAAACACCACGAAAAGTGGAGGATGACCAAATGGTTTCACAGTCCACACGGGGAGACAATAAGCCCCCAGTGCCCACAGTTTACCTACAAAGAGAGAATTCAGCACTGCTGCCTCGTGTTCATTGGAAAATGAGAAATGTTGTCCTCCAGGTCTCATAGATGCAGACACAGCTTTGAGGGTCTCACTACAAAGGAAGCTTAACTCCTGACAACAACCTATATATCAGTGCCCAATTTCACTGGCAGTTTCTCAAGAAGTTTTAGGCAAGCAGAGCTTCATGTTTGTGGAGTGTGTACCTTGTCCTTACTTTTGGAAACTCCTATTCCACCTCCAAGTTTGTGCACTCCTGAGCATTTTCTATTCCAGAAATGTAATCACAGATTTTGTAACTCTTCTACTCTAATTGTGTCTCCCTTGGGGCAAAATTAATGACAAGGCATTGTTCTGGATGAGAGTCAGAAGATTAATTTTTCTATTTTCCATTTGAAATTCTGAATCCCTGACACTAACCCATATTCTACTAGACTCTGACTACTAATCCAAATATGATGGAAGAAAATAACCCAAACAGTACATAAATACTTGCAGTTCAGAGTTGGACTTGCCTTTTGCATGATAAAGGGTAGGTGTTATAAATCTATTCAATATTTAATTGAAATAGTTCTCCATGTGTTTTTAAAGTTAACAAATATGTGAATTACTGTCTCCCATTCTCTGGAGCTTATTCAGCACATGTATTTTTATATGCACAAATAGAATCCTACAAGGTATCACACGTACATCCTTGTGAGGTATATGACTTAGCAGATACAAAGTGTGAGAAGTGATCACTCCTCCTAAACGCTGTTGGAACTGAAAATTCAACCTATGGGTGAGCTTCCCAGTGGAACAACATTATACATAAACCCATGTTCACTAAAATGAATGTTTTTGCATCTTTATGATATATATTTCATGATAAATTTCGATTGGCATATATATTGCTACTTTTTAATGTCTGTGTTAGTGTGTGTGTGTGTGTGTGTGTGTGTGTGTATGTATATATATATATATATATATATACATATATATATATATATATATGGAGAGTATATATATATATATATACTCTCCATATTTTTAAAAATATGAAATATGTGTGTCTTATATACACTCCCTAAATTCATTCATGTTCATGTATGTGGATTAATAATCAACTTTTCACAAGATTATTCTTAGAAATATTCATCCACCCGAAATACATATTTGTTTCCTAGTACTGAAAACTAACTTCAGTAAAAGGTGCATACAAATCCTAATATGTCTACTTTAACTGACCCAGTTTATCATCAATGCATGTAGGTTCCTATGGGACATGATGTGTATTTTGACATTAATTTTTATTCCACACTGGTACATTACTATTTCTTCAGTTTATGCAAATCTCAGTATATATATTTTATTCACTAGTTAGCAAATTTATAGGCATTTGTTTCACTTTCAATCACTTCCTGCTCCAGAACACATGTATTCCTCTATGTTTCTTGACTGGTCTATTCATGAGACTTTTTTTCAAATATATTATTTTCGATTTCCATAATCAATTTTGAACCAAACTCACACACCCTTCATGATAAACCATAATCCTAAGATTATCGTTAGATATATAACTGGTTGGAATGAATGATTGCATATCAATATAAAATTTCTTATAAATTTTCAGATATTTATTCAATCCATTATTTAAAGTGGATCCAGTTATATTATTTATTCACAGTATGGTCTATTCATGCATTATGTCTATATTCATTGAAACAGGGTACACCTATTTGTACCCCCATACTAATTTGTAAGTCTTCAAAATATTGCTCGCAGAATTGGTGGAAGAAATACTCTTTTCACCTGATCTACATACACATTTTATTACAGAAATATTCTGGACACAAAAAGCAAAGGTCACACTTACAATTGTACCAAAGCGTAAATGGAAAGTGAGCATGGATTACTAAAAACATCCATGTCCAGGTTGCCTAATGCTCTCAAATATCAATTCTATTTTTGACTACATATTTGTTTCTTCTTAAGATTATATATTCAACTTCAAACCTGTTGACAATGTCTAACCCTATCACACAATTTGTACTTTGCTTGATTTCCTAATGTCTCTATTGATATCTGCTTTCCTATATTTTTCCCCAGTTCATCATTGTGACTGACTCTTCACATGTGCTTACATTTACATACACTCTCTACCCGAAATCTTATTGCGAAAGAACTTTTGGTCCAAATCCTATACTCACTCTTCTTTCTAAACCTACCAACTACCTTCCTAATCCTACCGACTATCAGTTTTTGACTGGATGTTCTCTTCAACATTCAATATCCAAGGTACAAGGTACGATGCCAGTGTATATTGATTTATCTGAGACATCTGTGCTGCACATTACTCAAAGCTAAGTATCCCACTCAAGTCCCCAATGCCCTTCTGGGCTTCAAATCTTACCTAGATTTCTGCTTTCATACTTATGTTTCACATATATACTCTTGTAAATATCGCATTTTGCCAATACCATTATTCATCCCGCAGAATGATTTGTAACCCAAATTGAACATGTTATTAACCCTAACCATACACTGTTCCCTCAGTATAACTTACTTAAGAGCAGGGACAGTGTGGGTCTTACAATATAGGAATGTAGATGATCTTCCACCTGCTGAGAACATCAAAGATCCATGGAGAAATGATCCTTGCAGAAGATATAGGCAGCTATGTAGGACCTGAGAGAGCAATAGTCATCTTCCATGGCAAACAACCTGGTCAGGATTAATTGATAGTCTGAATCAGCCTCTCTCTTCTTAATGAAGAGAAGATGGACTGAACCAGGCCTCTGTGGAGAGCTGTTCCCTGGTGCCTATGGTTGATATACCATTCTAACTTCTGAATGTGTCACAGGATGTTGGGGCAGCCTCCATCTCATGGGAACCCTGGATGCAACTGTTAGCACAAAGTGGTTACCAAGGTAGTGACCATATTCAGTTCCTGAAAGAAGTGACCTCACTTCACTTCCTTGGTGATGGAATTCTCTGAACCTGGGATCCAGGAAGGAAGGCACCCAGAGCCAGTCCCACTCCCAGTTCCAGTGGGCTAACTTGTTTGCTTTTCCCAAAGACATAGTCAGTCTTTCTTGGTACCTACTGATGTGAGGATGGAAAAATGCCAGCAGAGCTCTGATGAGGGGCCTTTCCTGAGAAAGCAGGTAGTGGCTCACCTTTGGCTCCTGACAACTTCACAGAGTTGGACAAGGAGACCAGATCTGAAACAGGACAGGCCATTTTGTGGGAACATAATATGGCCCACCAGTCAGAAGACACTCCGGATAGTCACAGACCTATTTGGGGGAAGTAAGTGCCTTTGCCGTTGTAGGTGTGAGTTTGTGGTTTTTTCTCATGTTCTGAGAATAGGTAGGAAAAGTGGTTTGTTTGGTTTGGAGTGGACTGTTTCTAGTAAGTCGTTTGACATGGTGAGTGTTTCTAGGTCTGTGTATCCCACTGTATCCGTGGTTGTAGACATTAGAAAAGAGAATGCATCAATGGATGTGTTGTCTCTAGTTGAAAGCTTCCCCGCATTCATACTGCCCAATTAATGAATGGACTGCAGCTTGCCTTATGGATGGGCAACATCTACTATCTTCTAAAGTTCCTGTTTTCTTCGTGAATTCTGGCCACTCTCCAGAATAGGCTCATGGTTTTGTTTCCCAAATATGTAACACCACAAGATTCTGTGACATGGCCATGTGCTGGATTGCTGAAGGGAATGGGAGCATCTAAGAAAACTCAGATTTCAGTGTGACCAGTAAAGTCTCAGTGGAGAAACCCTTCTTTGGGCCATTTGCTTACTTCTATTTCTATTACCCTGAATGTCAGGAAGGTCTTTGAATCAGGCCACCCCTTTGTGTAGCCTGAAGAAAACTGTTTTCATATGGAAATGTATGGACATCACCTGTGGCTCTTTGCTTAATTGATTTGGAATGAGATGTGTCTGAATCAGCCTCTTGTCCTTGTATGAGGTTGTGGCTTTGATTCTCAGCACCTGATGGATCTAAAGAAAGATCCCATGTGCTTCCAAAACTAAAATGGCCAAAAGAGCAGTCATTGTTGATGAATATTTTTGCCTTCTTGTTTTAGGTTCCTGACCTCCATAAAGTGAGAATAGGGATCCTTTGGGTCAAATGAGTTCTTGAAATCCCTGCAGAGGCTAGCCCATATTTGCTTGGGTTTTCTCATGACTCCAAATCACATAAAGAATCTATACCCTACAGCCAGTAGGCCTCAAATTGGAGAAGTGGAACACTTTAACAGCAGGAATATTTGATCATTCCTGGTTCACAGGAAGAGTGTCCAGGCCATCATGATTTTAGGCAAATGAGGGGCAAGTGAGCTTATTTGGGCTCATAGAAACCTCCAGCTGGAGGTTATGATGAGTGTCTATATGGAAGAAGATGATGGCCCTGTGGGAGTGTTTTGATTTTAATTGTGGTCATTTTTTGGCGGATGGAAGGGATGACTGGGTCCACCTGGGCTTGAACTCTGGTGTGATTCCCCTTAGAGACTGAGTTCTGAAACTGACCTCAGAGAAGTATTGCCATGAATTGTGTTGGGATTTTAGGAGGCCACGCATGAGACTCACTCTTGGAAACTGAGATCTAGGCCCAGGGTGGCTTTCCACAGAGGCCTGAGAATCTCAGCCAGGATATCACATGATTTTATTCTGAAAGACTTAGCACCCATATTTGAGAGTCAAAACACACATGGACCTCACATTGTAGATGTCAGTTGGCCTGGCTTTAGGAGACCTTTTGGCAACTGTTTGAGAAGCATTGACTGTGAGAGTTCTCCAGAGCGTTCATTGTAATGAACTTTCTCAACACTTAATGGTTCCTGAATGAATTGAAACCCACAGTGCCTCTAACTTCATCCTTGTAAAATTTCAAGATAAATACCAAGAAATTTTTGAAATTCCCATGACCAGGTGGCACTGCAGAAACTTTTGATGTCCTGTTGCTGATCATGTGTATACCAGACAGTGCCTTGTTTTTGACTGGGTTTCATTAAAATGGTGTAGAACAAGAGAAGCCAGTAATTTGGAGCCTGCTGAGTAGGGGGGCTAGAGCAGTGGTGGGCAGGTGTGTGATAAAACATCATGTTGGGGCCATGTGAATCTGCCATTGGCTTCCAAATTTTTTGTGACTGATATAGTGCAGACATCAGACCCTTATATGTAAAGGCATCTTGTTAAATGGAGAGTTTTCAGGGCAATATTCAGAATCAGGTTGCTATGGTTATTGGGGCAAGCTATGTGGGATACAAGCCTGGTTGGTGCATTCTCCTGCAGACCCTGACCCACCACACGTGACAGAACTCCCTCCAGCACTGTATCTCAGATGAACTTTTTATGTTTTGTGAAGCAAATACCAAATTCCCAGTGCAGCAGCAAGAAATACCACGAAAAGTGGAGGATGACCAAATGTCTTCACAGTCCCCACTGGGAGACACTTAGCTTCCAATGGACACAGTTTAGCTACAAAGAGAGAATTGAGCACTGCTGCCTCATGTTCATTGAAATATAAGAAACCATGTCTTTCGGTTACATAGATGCAGACCCAGCTATGATGGTCTCACTACAAAGGAAGCTAAAGCTCATGACAACAACATATATTTCAAGTGCCCAACCTCAGAAGCCGTTTCCCAAGAATTCTTAGGCCAGCAGAGCTCCTTTTTGTGGAGTGTTTACCCTGTCCTTTACTTTTGGAAACTCCTCTACCACCTCCAAGGTTGTGAACTCCCGAGCATATTCCATTCCATATATGTATTCATAGATTTTCACACTTTTCTACTCTAATTGTGTTTTACTTGGGGCGTAGGTAATGTCAAGGCATTGTTCTGGATGTGAGTGGGAAGATTTTTGTGTAGCACATATTTACATACACATTGGATTCATTTTTCAATTTTCCATTTGAAATACTGAATCCCTGACACTAACCCATACCCTACTAGTCTCTGACTAATAATCCTAATATGATGGTGAAAAATAAGCCAAAAAGAGAAGAAACACAAGCAGTTCAGAGGACGCATTGTGTATTGTTGGAATTGCCTTTTGCATTATATAATGTAGGAGTTATAAGTCTAGTCAATTTTTTTGTTGAAATAGTTCTAAATGTGTTTTTAAAATTAGCAAATATGTGAATCCCTGTCTCCCTTTCTGTGTAGCCTATTCAGTACATGTATTTTTATATGCACATATAGAATTCTACCTGATATCACTCGTATACACTTGTGAGGTGGCTGAATTGGCAGATGCAAATTGAGAGAAGAGTTCACTCCTCCTAAACGCTGTTGGAACTGAAAATTCAACCTATGGGTGAGCTTCCTAGTTGAAAAACATTATACATGAATCCATGTTCAGTAAAATGAACATTTTTCGATCTGTGGATTATATACTTTTCATGATGAATTTCTATTGGCATATATGTTGCTACTTTTTTTTTCTTTTATTGGTTGCTCAAAACATTACAAAGCTCTTGAATATCATATTTCATACATTAGATTCAAGTGGGTTATGAACTCCCATTTTTACTCCAAATACAAATTGCAGAATCACATTAGTTACACATCCATATTTTTACATAATGCCCTATTAGTTACTGTTGTATTCTGCTACCTTTCCTATACTCTACTATCCCCACTCCCCTCTCTTCCCATCTTCTCTGTCTACCATACCTACTGTAATTCATTTCTCTCCTTGTTTATTTTCCCACAACCTCTTATATGTAATTTTGTGTAACAATAAGTGTCTCTCTCCATTACCATGCAATTTCCCTCTTCTCTCCCTTTGCCTCCCACATCATGTTTCTGCTTAATGTTAATCTTTTCTTCATGCTCTTCCTCCCTGCTCTGTTCTTAGTTGCTCTCATTATATCAAAGAAGACATTTGGTAATTGTTTTTTAGGGATTGGCTAGATTCACTAAGCATAATCTGCTCAGTGCCATGCATTTCCCTGCAAATTCCATGATTTTGTCATTTTTTAGTGCTGCGTAATTCTCGATAGTATATAAAAGTCACATTTTTTTATCCATTCATCTATTGAAGGGCATGTGGGTTGGTTCCACAGTGTAGCAATTGTGAATTGTGCTGCTATGAAAATCCATGTGGCAGTATCCCTGTAGTACGCTCTTTTAAGGTCTTCAGGGAATAGTCCGAGAAGGGCAATAGCTTGGTCAAATGGTGCTTCCATTCCCAGCTTTCCCAGGAATCTCCATACTGCTTTCCAAATTGGCCACACCAGTTTCAGTCCCACCAGCAATGTACAAGAGTACCCTTTTCCCCACATCCTCGCCAGCACTTGTTGTTGTTTGACTTCATAATGGCTGCCAATCTCACTGGATTGAGATGGTATTTTAGGGTGGTTTTTATTTGCATTTCTCTTACTGCTAGAAATGGAGAGCATTTTTTTCATGTACTTGTTAATTGATTCTATGTCCTCCTCTGAGAAGTTTCTGTTCAGGTCCTTGGCCCATTGGGTTATTGGTTATCTTATTGTCTAATTTTCTAAGTTCTTTGTATACTTTGTATACTCTGGATATTAGGGCTCCATGTGAAGAGTGAGGACTAAAAATTTGTTCCCATGATGTAAGCTCCATATTTACCTCTCTTATTGTTTCTCTTTCTGAGAAAAAATAATTCAGTTTAAGTAAGTCCCATTATTATTAACTCTTGTTCTATGGGTGTCCTATTAAGGAATTTGGAGCCTGACCACACAATATGTAGATCGGAGCCAACTTTTTATTCTATCAGACGCAGAGACTCTGATTTAAATCTAGCTCCTTGATCCACATTGAGTTAACTTTGGTGCATGGCGAGAGGAGGGGATTCAGTTTCATTTTGTTGCATATGGATTTCCAGTTTACCCAACACCATTTGATGAAGATGCTATCCTTCCTCCATTGCAGGCCATTAGCTCCTTTATCAAATATAAGATAGTTGTAGCTTTTTGGATTAGTTTCTGTGTCCTCCATTCTGTACCATTGGTCCACCCGCCTGTTTTGGTACCAGTACCATGCTGTTTTCATTATGATTGCTCTGTAATATAGTTTGAAATCTGGTATCGCTATACTGCCTGATTCACACTTCCTGCTTAGAATTGCTTTTGCTATTCTGGGTCTTTTATTTTTCCATTTGAATTTTATGATTGCTTTATCTATTTCTACAAAAAGTTTCTATGGGATTTTGATTGGCATTGCATTAAACCTATAGAGAACTTTTGGTAATATCACCATTTTGATGATGTTAGTTCTGCCTATCCATGAACACGGTATATTTTTCCATCTTCTAAGATCTTATTCTATTTCTCTTTTTAGGGTTCTGTAGTTTGCATTATATAAATCTTTCACCTCTTTTGTTAGGTTTATTCCCAAGTATTTAATTATTTGAGGAAATTGGGAATGCAGTGTTTTGACTCATTTTTGTTTCAGAAGTTTTGTCGCTGATATACAGAAATGCCTTTGATTTATTCATGTTGATTTTGTATCCTGCCACATTGCTGCATTCATTTATGAGTTCTAGTAGTTTTTTCTGTAGACCCTTTTGGGTCTTCTATGTATAGAATCATGTCATCTACAAATAGTGATAATTTAAGTTCTCCTTTTTCTATTTTTATGCCTTTAATGTCTTTCATCTCTCTAATTGCTCTGGCCAGTTTTTTGAGAACTATATTGAATAGAAGTGGTGATAGAGGGCATCCCTGTCTTGTTCCAGATTTTAGAGGGAATGCCTTCAATTTTTCTCCATTCAGAATGATGCTAGCCTGAGGATTAACATAGATAGCTTTTACAATGTCGAGGTAAGTTCCTGTTATCCCTAGTTTTTAAAATGTTTTGAACATAAAGAAATGCTCTACTTTGTTGAATGGTTTTTCTGCGTCTATCGAGATGATCATATGGTTCTTATTTTTAAGTCTATTGATGTTGTGAATAACATTTATTGATTTCCATATATTGAACCCTCCTTGCATCCCAGGGATGAATCCAAGTTGATCATGGTGCACGATTTTTTTGATGTGCCTTTCTATCCAATTCGCCAGAATTTTAATGAGGATTTTTGCATCTAGGTTCATCAGAGATATTGGTCTGTAGTTTTCTTTCTTTGAGGTGTCTTTGTCTGGTTTCAGAATCAGGGTGATGTTGGCCTCATAGAATGAATTCGGCAGAGCTCCCAGTTTTTCTATTTCCTGAATAACTTGAGAAGTATTGGTATTAATTCTTCTTTAAAGGTTTTGTAAAACTCTGCTGTATATCCATCCGGTCCTGGGCTTTTCTTGGTTGGTAGTCTTTTGATTGCTTCTTCTACTTCATCCATTGATATTGGTCTGTTTAAATTGTGTGTTTCCTCCTGACTCAGTCTGGGCAAATCATATGACTTAAGAAATTTATCGATGTCTTCACTATTTTCTATTTTATTGGAATACAGGTTTTCAAAATAATTTCTAATTTTCTTCTGTATTTATGTAGCATCTGTTGTAATATTGCCTTTTTCATCCCGTATGTTAGTAATTTGATTTCTCTCTCTTCTTCTCTTCGTTAGCATGGCTAAGTGTCTGTCTATCTTATTTATCTTTTTGAAGAACCCCTTTTAGTTTTGTTAATTTTTTCAATAGTTTCTTTTGTTTCAATTTCGCTATGATTTTAATTATTTCTTGCCTTCTGCTACATTTGCTGTTGTTTTGCTCTTCCTTTTCTAAGGCTTTGAGATGAAGTGTGAGCTCATTTATTTGTTTTTCTTTTCTATTTTGAGGAATGACCTCTAGGCGATGAATTTACCCCTTAAAACTTCTTTTCATTGTACCCCATAGAATCTGATATGTTGTGTCTGTATTTTCATTTATCTCTAAGAATTTTTTGATTTCCTCCTTTATGTCTTCTGTAACCCATTGATCATTCAGTAACATATTCTTCATTTTGGATGTGATGTATGATTTTTTCTTCCTTCTTTTATCATTGGTTTCCAGTTTCATTCCATTATGATCACAAAAAATTCATGGTATTATCTCCACCCCTTTATATTTACTGAGGGTTGCCCTATGGCATAACATATCGTCTATTTTTGAGAAGGATCCATGTGCTGCTGAGAAAAAAGTATATCCACTTGATGATGGTTGATATATTCTATATATGTCAGTTAAGTCTAGGGTATTGATTGCGAGATTGAGTTCTATAGTTTCTTTTTTCAACTTTTGTTTGGAGGATCTGTCCAATGGTGAGAGAGGTGAGTTGAAGTCACCCATAATTATTGTATTGTGGTCTATTTGATTCTTTAACTTGAGGAGAATTTGTTTTATGAACATCGCAGCACCATTATTTGCTGCGTGAATATTGATAATTGTTATGTCTTGTCGGTGAATGGTTCATTTTAGCAGTATATAATGTCCTTCTTTATCCCTTTTGATTAAATTAGTCTTGAGGTCGATTTTATTCGATAGGAGGATGGCCACCCCTGCTTGCTTACGAGGACCGTGTGCATGGTATAAATTTTCCCAATCTTTCACCTTCAGCCTGTGTATGTCTTTTCCATTCAGATGTGTCCCCTGGAGGCAATATATTGTTGGATTTTTTTTTAATTTCAAGTTACAAGCCTATGTCACTTTATTCGAGAGTTTAAGCCATTTACTTTTAGAGTTACTAATGATATATGGTTTGTACTGCCACCCATGTTTGCTTATATCTTTTTTTTAAATTAGTTTGTTTCTCCATGATTAGCTTTTCCCCCGCCCTCTGTCATTACTGAGGCACTTCTCACTCATGGTTTTCGTTGTTGATTTTCATTTCTTCCTCGTGTAGTGTTTTGCTCAAGATGCTTTGCAATGCTGGTTATCTTGCTGCAAATTCTTTTAGGTTTTGTTTATCATGAAATATTTTTATCTCGTTGTCTTACCTTAAGCTTAATTTTGCTGGATACATAATTCTTGGTTGGCATCCATTGTCTTTCAGTGTTTGAAGTACGTTGTTCCAGGATCTTCTCACTTCCAGCATCTATGATGAAAAATCCATTGTTAACCTTTTTGGTTTACCACTGATTGTAATGATTCTAATCTGCCTCCTTTCTCTGGTAGCTTTTAATATTTTCTATTTGTTCTGTATATTGGATATCTTCATAACAATGTTTCTTGGCATTGGTCTACTGTGATTTTGTGTGCTCGATGTCCTGTAAGCATCTACAATTTGTTTATCCCTTTCCATTTTTATTTCTGGAAAGTTTTCTGTAATTATTTCATTCAGCAGATTTCTCATTCTCTTGGTTTGAATCTCTGTACCTTCCTCTATCCATATGACTCATTAGTTTTTTTTTTTATGTTATTCCATATCTCTTGAATGTTTTCTCATAATTTTTTACAGCATTTCTTTGTTGGCTAGACTTTTTTCAAGATGATATATTTTGTCTTCATTCTGTCTTCTACTTGCTCTACACTGTTAGTGATACTCTCAATTGAATTTTTAATTTGGTTTATCATTTCCTGGATTTCTAGAATTATTGTTTGATTTTTCTAATAATCTCTATCTCCTGATAAAGATGCTTAATTTCTTATTTTATCTGTTTATGTAATTTATTTTCAATGCGTTCTATCACTGTTTGTTTTTGCTGTCTCGTATCCTCTTTAAGGTTCCATTCCATCTGTCTAAGGTATTCCTTGAGTTCTTTATATGACCATTTTTCTGATGACTCTAGGTGCTCTTGAATATTTAGGCTGTCCTTCATTGTTCGTACTCCTTTTCTTCCTTGCTTTTTTATGCTTCTCATGTTACTTCTCGTTCTTTTGACTACTGAGTTACTGCTTACTCTTATAAATTTATTTGATGCTTGAGAGGAAAGATATTAGAAGGGAAGGGAGAAGTCACTAAAGAGAATGAGAGTAGGCAGGTAGAATTCAAGTAAGGGGGAATAAAAAAATTGAAATGAAATGAAAAGACAAAAAAAATAGAAAATATAGAAAGAAAATTTTAAGTAATAATGATGATTAAAAAATTGAAAATTAAAATTTAAAATAATAATATTAATAATAATAATAATAAAATAAAAGAAATTAAAAAAATAAAAACATTTAAAAAAGTTAATGAACAACAACAACAACAATGAAAATGAAAGAAAAAGAAAAAAATACAAATAAAAAAATAGTAATAATACATGCAGTCCTAGAGTTCAATTAACTTCTCTTCCAGTAGGTGGAGCTGTGCGCACTGGGCCAAGCTTCTCCTCTCAATAAGTGGGAACCAATCACTGTGCAGCAGCTCTTCCTCCCAGACTGGGCGGGTCTCCAACCCTGAGTGCCTAGGGCCTTCTCTTGTGCTTCCTCAAGCCAGGCCCCACTCACCTGTGACGCTCACCACAATACTGGTTACAAGCCAGGCCTCTGCTCCTGGTAGCCCTGTTTCCATGAACGGCTGGGCACACTCTCCTTAACTGCCTCCCTCAGACCCTAAGTTTGTAGAGCTTGGGGCTGAGAAACCCCAGTGAATTTGCTTGCTCTTCGGGAGCCATGGCCCCGGTAGGTGGTGTAAGAGACCTCAATTGTCAGCACTGGTGGGAGCGGTAGCCGGCAATTACACGCCTCGAGTCCCGAGCCAATCCTGATTCCCTAGGTCTGGGTATTGCGCTCCTTGGAGAGCTGGGAGGGGCCATTACGGCAGAGGTGGGAAGGGCCCTTGAGGTTTCCCTGCGGTGTTGAGAGAGATGGCAATGGGATAACATACTTGTCGCACTGGTTTCAATGAAGTTATCTCCTCCGACTGTGACGTCAGTTCGCTGCCATGGTGGTATACCATTAAAATGGTGACCGTTCGTTCCCTTTGCTGGGTGACCAATGCAACAGCTGGGTCCTGACTATCTCTCCCAAGCCCCATTTCAATCCTGCGGCCACTGCCTATGAAGGCTCAGTTGGCTTTTAACTCTGTCAATTCCGAAAGCCCGACCAATTATTTCAGCGGGAATGTTAGTGCTGAGTCACAAAAACCAGATGAATCTAAGCTTGAATGCAGCCAATCCGGGCTTTGTGTGTGTTCTGAGGGGCCCAGACTGTTCGCCCCAGATTCACAACAGGTCAATATTGCCTAGTGATTCTGAGCAAACAGCATTTAGACAGTTTACGACTCCCTATGCCCGCGCAGCTGAAGAGATCAGAGACTTGAATTCTCCATGCCTGCCTTCATAATGGATCTCCTGTATTGCTACTTTTTAATATCTGTGCATTTGCGTGTGTGTGTGTATATATATATATATATATATATATATATATATATATATATACTCTTTAGATTTTTCAAAATATGAAATATATGTGTCTTATTATGCACGCCCCTAAATACATTCATATTCATATCTGTGGATTTATAATCAACTTTCAACAAGATTATTTTCAGAAATAATCATCCACCTGAAATACATATTGTTTCCTAGTATTGAAAACTAAATTCAGTGAATGGTGCATACAAACCCTAATATTTCTACAGTTACTTAGCCAGTTTAAAATGAATGCAAGTAGATTCCTAGGGGACATGATGTGTATTTTGACTTTCATTTTTATTCAACACTTGTACGTTACTATGTCTTCAGTTCATGCACATGATGGGATATATATTTCAGTCACAAATTAGAAAATTTATAGGCATTTGTTTCACGATCAATCACTTCCTGATTCAGAACACATGTATTCCTCCATGTTTCTTGACTGGTCTTTTCATGAGACTTCTTTCCAAACATATTATTTTTGTTTAACATCATCACGTGTAAAGCAAAACTCAAACACCATTCATCATAAACCATAATCCTAATATTACCATTAGAAATATAACTGGTTGGAATGAATGATTGTATATCAATATAAGATTTCTTATATATTTTCACATATCAATTCAATCCATTATTTAAAGTGGAATCAGTTACGTTATTTATTCATAGTATGGTCTATTCATGCATTATCTCTATATTAATAGACACAGGGTACACCTCTTTGTACCCCTAATACTAATGTATATGTCTTCAAAATATTGCTCCCAGAAATGGTGAAAGAAATACTCATGCCACCTGATCTACATATACATTTTATCACAGTAATATTCTGAACAAAAAAAAAAAAAACCATAAAAATGTCACACTTATGATTGTACCAAAGCCTAAAAGGAAAGTGAACGTGGATAACTAATAACATCCATGTCCAGGTTGCCTAATGCTCTCAAATGTCATTCCCATTTGTGACGAGATATTTGTTTTTTCCTATGATTATGTATTCAAACTCAACCCTGTTGAAAATGTCTAATCCTATTACTCACTTTATACTTTGCCTGATTTCGTAATGTCTCTATTGACACCTGCTTTCCTACATATTTTCCCCAGTTCATCATTGTGACTGACTCTTCACATGTGCTGACATTTCCATTCACTCTCTAAACGAAACCCTATTGCTAAAGAAGCTTTTTATTCCAAATCATATACTCACTCTTCTTCCTAAACCTACTGACTATCTTCCTAATCCTACTGACTATCCCTTTTTGACTGGATGTTCTCTTCTACATTCAATCATCCAAGGTACAAGGTCCTATGCCACTGTATTTCGATTTAACTGAGACAACTGTACAGAACATAATTCAACACTAAGTATCCAAATAAAGGGCCCAATGCCCTTCTGGGCTTCAAATCTTTCTTAGATTCCCGTTTTCATACATATATTTCACGTATATATTCTTATAAATATCGCAGGTTCCCAATCTCATTATTCTTCCTGCAGAATGATTCCTAACCCAAATCGAACATATTATTAACCGTAACCATACACTCACTTTGCAGGAGAGCAATAACAGTGTGGGTATTAAACTACAGGAATCTAGGGGATCTTCACCTTCTGAGAAACTCAAATGTTCATGCAGAAATGATCCCTGGTGAAGATGAAGGCAGCTATGAAGTACCTCAGAAAGCAAAAGTCATCTTCCATGGCAATCATCCTGGTCAGGATGGAGGGTTGTGTCTGAATCAGTCTCTCTCTTCTTAATGTATAGAACATGGACCAAACCAGTCCTGTGTGGAAGCTGTTCCCGGGTGCTTATGGTTGATATAACATTCTAACTAGAGAAAGTGTCCCATGAAAATCAGGACAGCCTCCACCTCATGATACTTTTGGAAGCAACTGTTAGGACAAAGTGCTTGCCAAGGCAGTGACATCATTCATATCCTGAAGGAAGTGATCTCACCTCACTTCCTTGGTGATGGAACTCTCTGAACTTGAAATCCAGGAAGCCAGGCACCAAGAGACAGTCCCTGTCCTAGTCCCAGTGGTCTGACATGTTTGGATTTACCAAGGACAGAGTCAGTCTTTCTTGGTACCTACAGATGTGAGGATGGCCAAATGCCAGGAAACCTCTGAAGAGGGGCTTTTCCTGAGAAAGCAGGTAGTGTCTCACCGCTGGCTCTTGAGAACTTCACAGAGTTGGGCAAGCAGACATGATCTGAGACAGGAGAGGTCATTTTGGAAGAACATAGAATGGCCCACCAGTCAGACGACACTCCAGGGAGTCACAGACCTACTAGGGGGAAGGAGGTGCCTTTTTGGGTGTGGGTGTGAGTTTGTGGATTTGTCTCATGTTCTGAGAATAGGTAGGAAAGGCGGTTTGTTTGGTATGGAGTGGAATATTTCTATTAAGTCCTTTGACAAGGCGAGTGTTTCTATGTGTGTGTATCCCACTGAGTCCATTGTTGTAGACATTAGAAAAGACAATGCATCAATGGATGTGTCCTGTCTAGTAGAAAGCTTCCCAGCATTCATCCTGCCCAATTCATGAGTGGACTCTGGCTTGCCTTATGGATGGGCAACACCTACAAGCTTCCTAATTTCCTGTTTTCTTTCTCAATTCTGGCCACTCTCCAGAATAGTATCGTGGTTTTGTGTACAAGATTTGTACCTCCAAGATCTGTGACATGGCTATGTACTGGATAGCTGAAAGAAATGGCTAGCATCTCAGAAATCTCAAATATCTGTTGACCAGGAAAGTCTCAGTGGAGAAACCCCTCTTTGTTCCTTTTGCTTACCTATTGTTCTGTTGAATGTCAGGAAGTTTTTTGCCTCAAGCCACCACTTTGTGAACCCTGAAGAAAACAGTTTTCAAATGGAAATGAATGGGAATCACCTGTGACTCTTTGCTTAATTGCTTAGGATTGGGATATGTCTGAATCAGCCTGTTGGCCCTGTGTGAGGCTGTGGCTTAGATTCTCAGCACCTGATGGATCTAAAGATAGATCCCATGCATGCATCCAAAACCAAAATGGCAAAAAGATCAGATATTGTTGATGAACTCTCTTGCCTTCCTCTGGTAGGTTCCTGATATCCATCAAGTGAGAATAGGGATCCTTTGGGTCAAATGAGTTCTTCAAAGCCCTGCAGAGGCTAGGCCATAGGTGTTTGATTTTCATGACTCCAATTCACTTAAAGAATCTAAACCCCAAAGCTAGAAGGCCTCAAGTTGGAGAAGCCAAGCAATATTAAAGGCAGGCCTATTTGATCACTACTGGTTCACAGGAAGAGAGTCCAGGCCACCCTGACTTTAGGCAAATGAGGGGCACGGAGCTTATTTTGGACACTGTCATGGGCTGCGTCCCTTATGGAAACCTCCAGCCAGAGAATATGATGAGTGTCTATATGGAAGAAGATGAGGGCCATGTGAGAGTGTTTGGTTTAAATTGTGGATATTTGTCTGGCGGTTGGAAGAGATCTCTGGGTCCACCTAGGCTTGCACTTTGGTGTGATTCCCCTTAGAGACTGAGTTCTTTTACTGATCTCAGAGAATTATTGCCAGGAATTGTGTTGGAATTTTAGATGGCCATGCATGAGAGTTGCCCTTGGAAAGTGACATCTAGGCCCAAGTTGACTTTCCACAGAGCACAGGGAATCTCAGCCAGGATATCACATAATATTATTCTTAAAGACTTGGCAGCCATATTTGAGAGTTGAAACACACATGGACCATACATTGTAGACCTCAAGGGGCCTGGCTTAATCTGACTTTTCGCCACTTTTGGAAGCCTTGCCTGTAAGAATTCTCCAGAGTTTTCATTGAAATGAGCTTCCTCACCATTTAATGGTTTCTGAGTGAATTAAAATCCACAGTGCCTCCAACTTCATCCTTGAAAATTGGCTATATCAATACCATGAAATTTTTGAAATTCCCATGACCGGGTAGCACTGGAGAATATTTGGATGTCCTGTTGCTGATCATGAGTATACAAGACAGTGCCTTGATTGACTGGGTTTTATGAAAATGGTGTTGAACAGAGATGCCAGTAAGTTGGATCCTGCTGAGTAGTTGTACTAGAGTAGTGGTTGGCAGGTGTGTAATAAAACATCTGTGGTGGGGGCATTTGGATCTGCCATTGGCTTCCAAATGGATTGTGACTGACATTTTGCAGCCAGTAGACCCTTATATGTAAAAGCATATTGTTATATGGAGAGGTTTTAGGGCAATGTTCAGAATCAGGTTGCTATGGTCAATGGGGCAAGCTATGTGGGATAGAAGCCTGGTTGGTGCATTCTCCTGACGAACCTGACCCACCACACTTGACAGAACTTACTTCAGCACTGTGTCCCATTTGAAATCCTTGTATTTCATGAAGCAAACACCAATCTCCCAGTGCAGCAGCAAGAAATACCACGAATAGTGGAGGATGACCAAATGGAATTACAGTCCACAAGGGGAGACACTTAGACCCCAGTGGCCACAGGTTACCTACAAATAGAAAATTCAGCACTGCTGCCTCATGTTCATTGGAAAATAAGAATCCATGTCATCCAGATCACATAGATGAAGACTCAGCTATGATGGTCTCACAACAAATGAAGCTAATGCTCCTGACAACAGCATATATTTCATTGCCCAACCTCAGAGGCAGTTTCTCCAGATGTTAGGCTGGCAGAACTTCATGTTTGTGGAGTTTTTACCCTGTCCCTTACTTTTGGAAACTCCTCTACCACCTGCAAATTTGTGAACTCCTGAGCATTTTTCATTACAAATATGTATTCACAGATTTTCTAACTCTTCTCCTCTAATTGTGTCTTATGTGGGGCGAAGGTAATGTCAAGGCATTGTGCTGAATGAGGGTGGGAAGATTTTTGTGTAGCACATATTTGCATACACATTTGATACATTTTCCAATTTTCCATTCGAAATACTGAATCCCTGACACTAACACATACCCTACTAGACTTTGACTTTTAATCCTAATATGGTGGAGAAAAATAACCCAAACAGAATAGAAATACAAGAGGTTCACAGGAGGCATGGTGTATAGTTGGACTTGCCTTTCGTATGATAAATGGTAGGTGTTATAAATCTAGCGAATTTTAATTGAAATAGTTCTCCATGTGTTTTAAAAGTTAACAAACATGTGAATAACTGTCTCCCTTTCTCTGTAGCCTATTCATCACATGTATTTTTATATGCACATATAGAATTCTACCTGGTATCACTCGTACATTTTGTGAGGTGGCTGGCTTGGCAGATGCAAATTGTGAGAAGAGATCACTCCTACTAAATGCTGTTGGAACTGAAAATTCAACATATGAGTGAGCTTCTTATTTGAACAACATAAATCCATGTTCATTAAAATGAATATTTTTGGATCTGTGGATGATATATTACTTCGTGGTGAATTTCGATTGGCATACATAATGCTACTTTTTAATGTCTGTGTGTGTATGTGTGTGTGTGTATATATATATATATATATATATATATATATATATATATATATATATATATTCACTCTCCAGATTTTTCAAAATATGAAGTATATTTTTCTTATTATACACTCCCTAAATTCACTCATATTCATGTATTTGGATTAATAATCAAGTTTTCACAAGAATATTCTCAGAATTATTCATCCACCAGAAATACATATTTGTTTCTTAGTACTGAAAACTAACTTTGGGGGATCATATGATGGTGGTGAAGGGAGTGCATCACCCCCATGTACCGCGTCACTGTGCGGGAGAATGACGAGTTATAATGGCTAAAACCTATCTTGTTAGAAATTTCCAGCAAAATTGGGGTGCTCCAAAACCTAGTCGACATATTTCCATCTCACGAGGATCAGCTACGCGGGCTCAAACACGAGTGATTTGTCCGCATAGAGGGTCATGCTGCTTATTCAGGAAATCGGTCTGCGGCTAGAGTCTGCGGCGTGCACTGGGAAACGAAGAGATAGCAATGCAAATATACAGCGGTGTGGATTCTGTGGGCTCCTGACAGGTATGCAATCACTGTGCTAAGTGCTGAATTCTGGGTTTGAGACGGGAAAGGATGCGGTCCAATTCGGTTCTCCACACCGGTCAGACCACAGAGGAAGCCAGCGGCCACCATCTTGGAGAGCTGATGTCACCATTCCTGTTTTCGACTGATCGAAGCTCATTCACCTATAGAACAGGTAATTTCAGGATGCCATTCACCTTTGTGTCACAGACAAATTACTCAGGCTCAGTGCCAAAGAACCTGCAGAAACTCCGTCTTGGAGCCTGCTCCTATTAGAACATACACCAAGCCCAGAGCGGCCGAATTCCGCCTCTCGGAACTGATCTGGCCCAGGGCTAAAGAACCCGCGGAAACTGCTTCTCGTTCTGGGTCTTGCTGAATACTGTGGAGGTAAATATCAACCGAGCCTTCATAGGCAGTGGCAACAGGATTGAGACGCGGCTTGTGAGGGCCGGTCAGGACTCACCCATTGCTTTGGTCACCCAGAAAAGGGAACAAAATGCTGCCTTTCACATGGGATACCAACATGACAAATTTCTGATGTCATCAGAAAGCAGCAGAGGAGATAACTTCATTGATACCAGCAGTGACAGAAACAGTTGGTCTCCTGGTGAAGAAAGTGAGTCACAAACACCCGGGTCTCTCTCACTTTGTCATCAAGCCAGAGGGGCAGAGCAGAGCAGCTGCCCGCACCTGGAACAGACCCAGTGACACACCTGCATGGTAGTCACGTCAACCCAATTGGAGTAGAGGCAGAACAGAGCTGCTACCCGGGCCCAGAACAGGCCCAGCGACCCACAGGTGTGGTAGTCACGTCACCCCAATTGGAGTTGTTGCAGAGCAGAGCCTTCTCCCGTGCCTAGTACAATCCCAGTGGGTCACCGGCATGGTAGTCACATTACCCCAATAGGAGTAGGGGCAGAGCAGAGCCTTTGCCCATGCCCAGAACAGGCCCAGCAACCTGCAGGCATGGTAGTCACGACACACCAATTGGAGTAGGGGCAGAGCAGAGCCACCACCCGCGCCTGCAAGGTAGCAGACCTGCACCTGACCAGAAGAAGAGGCCCAGCGGCCTGCTGGCGCGGCAGACACTTTACCCCATTTGGAGTAGGGGCAGAACAGATCTGTAGCCCGTGCTCACAAGGTATCCTGACCTGCGACCAACCGGCAGACCAGGCCCAGCGGCCCACTGGCGTGGTAGTCACGTCACCCCAATTGGGGTAGGGGTAGAGCAGAGCCGCCGCCCACGCAAGCAAGGTAGGCAGACCTGCGACCGATCGGCAGAACACCACAGGGGTCCACGGGCGTGGTAGACACGTCACACCAATTGGAGGAGGGGCAGAGGAGAGCAGCCTCCTGCGCCTGCATGGTAAGCAGACCTGCGACCGATCAGAATAACAGGCCTAGCGGCCCATCAGCGTGGTAGATATATCACCCCAATTGGTGGAACAGCACAGCCACCCCTGCCCCTGCAATGAAGACTTTTCAAATATACAAGAGCAATATAAATATATAGGGGGAAAATTTCAAAATCACAACAGTTTCACCAAGCAGAAAGAAACGCGAGCAGTATGAAAAGAAAAGGAAAAAAGAACCACAAGCAATGCAGGTCAACACAACTTTAGAAGAGGTAATAGCTGCAGCAGATGGAATGTCAGATAAAGAACTCAGGATATACATTCTTCAGATGATCTGAAGTCTCAAGGAAGACATTAGACAGCAAAATCAGACAATGAAAGATCACTTCAACAATGAATTACATAAACAAAACCAAGAAGCAAAAGATCAACTATACAGGGAGATAGAGGTTGTAAAAAATAACAAACAGAAATCCTAGAAATGCAGGAAGCAATAAACCATCTTAAAAACTCAATTGAGAATACTACCATCAGAGTAGAACACTTAGAAGATAGAACATCAGACAATGAAGACAAAGTATTTCAACTTGAAAAGAACATAGACAGCTCAGCCAAACTGTTAAGAAACCATGAACAGAACATCCAAGAAATATGGGATAAAATAAAGAGACCAAACTTAAGAGTCATTGGGATACAGGAAGGTATAGAGGTCCAAACCAAAGGAATGAGCAATCTATTCAATGAAATAATATGAGAAAACTTCCCAGACTTGAAGAATGAGACAGACTCCCACATTCTAAAAGCCTACAGGACGACGAATGTGAAAAATCATAAGAGATCCACACCTAGACACATTATAATGAAGATGCCCAACATACAGAATAAAGAGAGAATTTTAAAATCTACAAGAGAAAGGAAGCAGATTACATTTAGGGGTAAACCAATCAGGATAACAGCTGATCTTTCAACAAAGACTCTGAAAGCTAGAAGATCCTGGAATGACATTTTTCAATCACAGAAAGAAAATGGGTTCCAACCATGTTCTGTGTATCCAGCAAAATTAAGCTTCAGGATGGAAGATGAAATTAAAACTTTCCACAATAAACAAAAGTTAAAAGAATTTGTAGCTAGAAAACCATCTCTTCAAAACATCCTTGGCAAAATATTACAGGAAGAGTAATTGGAAAATAATGAAAACCAACAGTGGGAGGTAGGACATTAAAGGGGGGAAATAATCAAAGAGGAAAACAATCCATGTTTAATAACATAAATAAACAAATATGGCTGGAAGAACAACCCTTATCTCAATAATAACTGTAAATGTTAATGGCTTAAACTCACCAATTAACAGACACAGGCCAGTAGAATGGATCACAAAACAAGACCCAATAATATGCTGCCTACCGGAGACGCATTTGATAAGAAAAAGACATACATACACTGAAGGTGAAAGTTTGGAAAAAATCATATCACTCATATGGACTTGGGAAAAAAGCAGGAGTGTCCATACTCATATCAAATAAAATAGATTTCAAGCCAAAGTTAATCAAAAGGGATAAAGAGGGACACCACATACTGTTCAAGAGAACCATACACCAGCAAGACATAACAATCATAAATATGTATGCCCCAAACAATGGTGCAGCTATGTTCATCAAACAAACTTTTCTCAAGTTCAAGAGTCTAATAGACCACCATACAATAATCATGGGAGACTTCAACACAGCTCTCTCACCACTGGACAGGACTTCCAAACAAAAGTTGAAATAGGAAAATATAGAACTCAATAACACAATTAATAACCTAGACTTAATTGACATATATAGAATATACGACCCAACATCAAGCAGTTACATTTTTCCTCAGCAGCACATGGATCCTTCTCAAAAATAGATCATATATTATGTCACAGGGCAACTCTTAGACAAATTAAAGGAGTAGAGATAATACCATGCATCTTATCTTATCATAATGGAATGAAACTAAAAATCAATGATAAAAGAAGGAAGGAAAAACCATGCATCATTTGGAGAATGAACAATAGGTTACTGAATGATCAATGGGTTATAGAAGACATCAAGGAGGAAAATAAAAAATCCTTAGAGAAAAATGAAAACACAGACACAATATATCGGAATCTATGGGACACATTGAAAGCAGTTCTAAGAGGAAAATTCATTGCTTGGAGTTCATTCCTTAGAAAAAGAAAAAAACAACAAATAAATGATCTCATACTTCATCTCAAAATCTTAGAAAAACAAGAGCAAACAACAGCAAAAGAAGTAGAAGGAAAGAAATAATTAAAATCAGAGCAGAAATCAATGAAATCGAAACAAAAGAAACAATTGAAAAAATTGACAAAACTAAAAGTTGGTTCGTTGAAAAAATAAATAAAATGGACAGACCCCTAGCCATGCTAATGAAGAGGAGAGAGAACTGAAATTACTATCATATGGGATGAAAAAGGCAATATCACAACAGATATTTCAGAAATACAGAAGATAATCAGAAATTACTTTGAATCCTTATACTCCAAAATAATAGAAGATAGTGAAGGCATCGAAATATTTCTTAAGTCATATGATCTGACCAGAGTGAGTTAGGAGGATATAGACAACCTAAACATACCAATATCAATTGAGGAAATAAAAGAAACCATCCAAAGACAACCAACTAAGAAAATCCCAGGACCATATGGGTATACATCAGACTTTTACAAAACCTTTAAATATGAACTAATACCAATACTTTTCAAGCTATTTCAGAAAATTGAAAAAGAGGGAGATCTTCCAAATTCATTCTACGAGGCCAATATCACTCTGATTCCTTCACCAGATAGACACTTCAAAGAAAGAAGACTAAAGACCGATATCTCTAATGAACCTAAAGGCAAAAATCTTAAATTAAATTCTGGAGAATCAGATACAAAAACATATCAAAAAAATGTGGACCATGATCAAGTAGGATTCATCCCTGGGATGCAAGGAGGGTTCAATATACGAAAATCAATAAGTGTTATTCACCACATCAATAGACTTAAAAATAAAAACCATATTATCATCTAGATAGATGCAGAAAAAGCATTCGACAAAGTACAGCATCCCTTTATGTTCAAAACTCTCGAAAAACTAGGAATAACAGGAACATTCCTCAATATTGTAAAAACAATCTATGCTAAACCGCAGGCTAGCGTTATTCTTAATGGAGAAAAATTGAAGACATTCCCTCCAAAATCTGGAACAAGACAGGGATGCCCGCTCTCACCACTTCTGTTCAATATAGTTCTCAAAAGACTGGCCAGAGCAATTAGACAGATGAAAGAAATTAAAGGCATATAAATAGGAAAAGAATAACTTAAATTATCACTATTGCAGATGACATGATTCTATACCTAGCAGACCCAAAAGGGTCTACAAAGAAACTAATAGAGCTAATAAATGAATTCAGCAAAGTGGCAGGATATAAAATCAACACGCATAAATCAAATGCATTCCTGTATATCAGCGACAAATCCTCTGAAATGGAAATGAGGACAACCACTCCATTCACAATATCCTAAAAAAAAAATGGGAATCAACCTAACAAAAGAGGTGAAAGTCTTATACAATGAAAACTACAGAACCCTAAAGAGAGAAATAGAAGAAGATCTTAGAAGATGTAAAAATATACCCTGTTCATGGATAGGCAGAACTAACATCATCAAAATGGCGATATTACCAAAAGTTCTCTATAGAGTTAATCCAATGCCAATCAAAATCCCAAAGGCATTTCTTGTAGAAATAGAGAAAGCAATCATGAAATTCATATGAAAAAATAAAAGACCCAGAATTGCAAAACAATGCTAAGCAGGAAGTGTGAATCAGGTGGTATAGCGATACCAGACTTCAAACTATACTACAGAGCAATAGTAACAAAAATAGCATGGTACTGGTACCGAAAAAGGCAGGTGGACCAATGGTACAGAATAGAGGACACAGAAACCAATCCACAAAACTACAACTATCTTATATTTGATAAAGGGGCTAAAAGCATGCAATGGAGGAAGGATAGCATCTTCAACAAATGGTGTTGGGAAAACTGAAAATCCATATGTAACAAAATGAAACTGAATCCCTTTCTCTCGCCATGCACAAAAGTTAACTCAAAATGGATCAAGGAGCTTGATATCAAATCAGAGACACACTGTCTGATAGAAGAAAAATTTGGTTACGATGTACATACTGTGGGGTCGGGCTACAGATTCCTCAATAGGACACCCATAGTACAAGAGTTAATAACTAGAATCAACAAATGGGACTTACTCAACTAAAAAAGTTTTTTCTCAGCAAAAGAAACAATAAGAGAGGTAAATATGGAGCCTACATCCTGGGAAGAAATCTTTACTACTCACACTTCAGAGAGAGCCCTAATATCCAGAGTATACAAAGAACTCAAAAAATTAGACAATAAGATAACAAATAACCCAATCAACAAATGGTCCAAGGACCTCAACAGACACTTCTCAGATGAGGACATACAATCAATCAATAAGTACATGAAAAAATGCTCACCATCTCCAGCAGTCAGAGAAATGCAAATTAAAACCACCCTAAGATACCATCTCACTCCAGTAAGATTGGCAGCCATTATAAAGTCAAACAACAAGAAGTGCTGGCAAGGATGTGGGAAAAGAGGTACACTTGTACATTGCTGGTGGGACTGCAAATTGGTGCAGCCAATTGGGAAAGCAGTATGGAGATTTCTTGGAAAGCTGGGAATGGAAGCACCATTTGACCCAGCTATTCCCCTTCTTGGTCTATTCACTAAAGACCTAAAAAGAGCATGCTACACGGACACTGCTACATCGATGTTCATAGCAGCACAATTCACAACAGCAAGACTGTGGAACCAACTTAGATGCCCTTCAATAGAATAATGGATAAAAAAATGTGGCATTAACACACAATGGATTATTACTCTGCATTGAAAAATGAAAAAATCACAGAATTTGCAGGAAAATGGATGGCATTAGACTGGATTATGCTAAGTGAAGCTACACAATTCCTGTAAAACAAATGCCAAATGTCATCTTTGATATAAGGAGAGTAACTAAGAACAGATAGGGACAAAGAGCATGACAAGATGATTAACATTAAACAGGGATGAGAGGTGGAAGGGAGGGAGAAGGGAAATTGCATGGAATTGGAAGGAGACACTCTGGGTTATACAAAATTACAAACAAGAGGAATTGAGGGGAAAGGGAAAAATAATACAAGGGGGAGAAATTTATTACAGTAGAGGGAGTAGAGAGAGAAGTGGGGAGGGGCAGGGAGGCTAGGGGGGATAGTAGAGGATAGGAAAGTCAGCAGAATACAACAGACACTAGTATGGCAATATGTGAATCAATGGATGTGTAACTGATGTGATTCTGCAATCTGTATACAGGGTAAAAATGGGAGTTCATAACCCACTTGAATCAAAGTGTGAAATATGATATATCAAGAACTATGTAATGTTTTGAACAACCATAAATAAAAATAAAAAAAAAACTATCTTTGGTGCATAATGCACACAATTCTAATATTTCTACAGTAACTGACCCAGTTTAACATCAATGCAAGTAGATTCCTATTGGACATGATGTGTATTTTGACTTTCACTTTTATTCAACACTGATACATTACTATTTCAACAGTTTATGCACATAACAGGATATATATTTCATTCACAATTTAGAAAATTTATAGGCATTTGTTTCACTTTCAATCACTTCCTGCTTCAGAACACATGGATTCCTCCATATTTCTTGACTGGTCTTTTCATGAGACTTTTTTCCAAACATATTATTTTCGATTTCCATAATCACTTTTGAAACAAAACTCACACACACTTCATGATAAACAATAACCCTAAGATTACCATTAGATATATAACTGGTTGGAGTGAATGATTGTATGTCAATATATGATTTCCTATATATTTTCAGATATCAATTCAATCCATTATTTAAAGTGAAACCAGTTATAATATTTATTCACAGTATGGTCTATTCATGCATTATCTCTATATTCATAGACACAGGGTACACCACTTTGTACCCCCAATACTAATTTATATGTCTTCAAATATTGCTCCCAGTAATCGTGGAAGAAATACTCATGTCTTATGATCTACATATACATTTGATCACAATATTTTTCTGGGCACAAAATGCAAAAATCACACTTATGATTGTACCAAATACTAAATGGAAAGTGAACATGGATTACTAAAACGATAAATGTCCTGGTTGCCTAATGCTTTCAAATGTCATTCCTATTGGTGACGACATATTTGTTTCTTCCTAAGATTATGTATTCAATCTCAACCCTATTGAAAATGTCTAATCCTATCACTCACTGTATAATTGCCTAATTTCGTAAGGTCTGTATTGATATTTTCCTTTCTACATATTTTCCCCAGTTAATCATTGTGAATGACTCTTCACATGTGCTGAAATTTACATTCACTCTATAACCAAAACACTATTGCTACAGAACTTTTGCTCCATGTCCTATACTCACTCTATTTCCTAAACCTACTGACTACCTTCCTAATCCCACCGACTATCTCAATTTGAGTGGATGTTCTCTTCTAAAATCAATCTTCCAAGGTGTAAGGTCCTATGCCATTGATTATCGATTTATCTGAGACATCTGTGCAGAACGTAATTATAAGCTAAGTATCCCAATCAAGGGCCTAATGCCCTTCTGGGCTTCAAATCTTACCTAGATTTCTGTTTCCATACTTATATTTCACCTCTATAATCTTATAAATATCGCAGGTTCCCAATACTATTAATCATCCTTCGCAATGATTCGTAACCCAAATCAAACATGTTATTAACCCTAACCATACACTCTTCCCTCAATCTAACTTTGCAGAAGAGCAGGGACAGAGTTCGTCTTACAATGCAGGAATGTAGGGTATCTTCCTCCTGCTGAGAACCTCAAATGTCCATGCAAATTTGATCCCTGGAGAAGATGTAGGCATCTATGAAGGACCTGAGAGAGCAAATGTCATCTTCCATCGCAAACAACCTTTCCAGGATGAAGGGTTGTGTCTGAATAAGCCTCTCTCTTGTTAATGTACACAAGATAGACCAAACCAGGCATGTGTGGAGAGCTGTTCCTGGGTGCCTATGGTTGATATACCATTCTAACTTGTAAAAGTGTCACAGGAAGTAAGGGCAGCCTCCATCTCATAGGACAAAGTGGTTGCCAAGGCAATGACCTCAAAGAATTCCTGAAGGAAGTAATCTCACCTCACTTCCTTGGTGATGGAACTCTCTGAACTTGGAATCCGGGAAGCCAGGCACCCAGAGCCAGTCTCAGTCCCAGTCCCAGTGGTCTTATTTTTTGGATTTACCAAGGACAGAGTCAGTCTTTCTTGGTACCTACTGAGGTGAGGATGAACAAATGTCAGGAAAGCTCTGAAGAGGGGCCTTTCCTGAGACAGCAGGTAGTGGCTCACTGCTGGCTAGTGACAACTTCACAGATTTGGCCAACGAGACCATATGTGACACAGGACAGGCGATTTCATCAGAACATAGTTTGGCCCACCAGTCAGAAGACACTCCCAATAGTCACAGACCTACTTGGGGAAGGAGCTTCCCTTGTGTGTGTGGGTGTGGGTTTGAGATTTTGTCTCATGTTCTGAGAATAGGTAGGAAAGGCGGTATGTTTGGTTTGGAGTGAACTGTTTCTGGTAAGTCGTTTGACAAGGCCAGTGTTTCTTTGTCTGTGTATCCCACTGTGTCCGTGGTTTTAGATATTAGAAAAGAGAATGAATCATTGGATGTGTCCTGTCTAGACTCAACTTGCCCAATTTATGAATGGACTGCGGCTTGACTTATGGGTGGACAACTCCAACAATCTTCCTAAGTTCCTCTTTTCTTCCTGAATTCTGGCCACTCTCCAGAATAGGCTCATGGTTTTTTGTCCAAAATATGTACCACCTCCAAGCTCTGTGACATGGCCATGTACTGGATAGCTGAAAGAAATGGGAGCATCTCAGAAAACTCAGATATTAGTTTGACCAGGAAATTCTAAGTGAAGAAACCCTTCTTTGGGCCTTTTGCTCACCAATTGTTCTGATGCCCTGAATGTCAGGAAGGTCTTTGCCTCAGGCCACACCATTGTAGAGCCTAAAGAAACAGTTTTCAAATGGAAATGAAAGGGCATCACCTGTGGCTCTTTGCTTAATTGCTTTGGAAAGGGATGTGTCTGAATCAGCCTTTTGGCCCTGTGTGAGACTGTGGCTTAGATTCTCAGCACCTGATGGATCTAAAGAAGGATCCCATGTGTGCATCCAAAACCAAAATGGACAAAAGAGCAGTCAGTGTGGATGAAGTCTCTCGCATTCCTCTGTAAGGTTCCTGTCATCCATCATGTGAGAATAGTGATAATTTGGTTCAAATGTGTTCCTCAAAACCCTGCAGAGGCTAGCCCATAAGTGCTTGGTTTTTCTCAAGACTCCAATTCACATAAAGAATCTAAAACACACAGTCAGTAGGCCTCAAATTGGAGAAGCAGTGCCATATTAATGGCAGGCCTATTTGATCACTCTTGGTTCACTGGAAGGATGTCCTGGCCACCCTTATTTTAGGCAAATGAGGGGCAAGGGAGGTTATATTGGACACTGTCTTGGGCTGCACCCCTCATGGAAACCTCCAGCCAGAGATTATGATGATTGTGTAAATGGAAGAAGATGAGTGCCATGTGGAAGTGTTTTGGATTTAATTGTGGATATTTGTGTGACACTTGGAAGACATAACAAGGTCTACCTGGGCTTGAACTCTGGTGTTATTCCCCTTATAGACTGAGTTCAGGAACTGATCTCAGAGAAGTATTGCCATGTATTGTGTTGTGATTTAAGAGGCGATGTATGAGAGTCACCCTTGGAAACTGAGATCTAGCCCCAGAGTGGCTTTCCACAGAGCACTGGGAATTTCAGCCAAGATAACACATGATTTCATTCGAAAGACTTGGCAGACATAGTTGAGAGTGAAAACACACATGGACCTCATATTGTAGACCTTAATGGGCCTGGCTTAATGTGACCTTTTGGCCATTCTTTGGGAAGCCTTGCCTGTGAGGGTTCTCCAGAGCTTTCATTGAAATAATCTTGCTCACCATTTACTGGTTCCTGAATGAATTGAAACCCACAGTGCCTCCAACTTTATCCTTGAAAAATGTCTAAATAAATACCATGAAATTTTTGAAATTCCCATGACCAGGTGGCACTGGAGAATCTTGGGATGTCCTGTTGCTGATCATGGATGTACCAGACAGTGCCTTGCTTGACTGGGTTTTATGAAAATTGTGTAGAACAGAGGTGCCAGAAAGTTGCAGCCTGCTGAGAAGTGGGCCTAGAGCTGTGGTGGGCAGGAGTGTGATAAAACATCTGTGTTGGAGCAATGTGGATCTTCCATTGACTTCCAAATGGCTTGTGGATTACATGAAGCAGCCAGCAGACCCTTGTAATTAAAGGCATCTTGTTATATGGAGCGGATTCAGGGCAATGTTCAGAATCAGGTTGCTATGGACAAGGATGCAATGTGGCAAGCTTTGAGGGATAGAAGCATGGTTGGTGCGTTCTTCTGCAGACTCTGAACCACCACACATGACAGAACTCCCTCCAGCACTGTGTCTCAGTTGAACTCCTTGAATTTCATGAAGCAAATACCAAACTCCCAGTTCAGCAGCAAAAACCCCACAAAAAGTGGAGGAGGACCAAATGGCTTCACAGTCCAACGGGGAGACACTTAGCCCCCAGAGGCCACAGTTTACCTAAAAAGAAGAAAATCAACACTGCTACCTCATGTTCATTGGAAAATAAGATACCATGTCCTCCACATCACATAGAGGCAGACCCAGCTTTGATGGTCTCACTACAAAGGAAGCCAATTCTCCTGACAACAACATATTTTTCACGTTCCCAAACTCAGAGGCAGTTGCTCTAAAAGTTTTTAGGCCAGCAGAGCTCCATGTTTGTGGAGTGTTTACCCTGTCCCTTACTTTTGGAAACTCCTCTACAACCTCCAAGGTTGTGAACTCCTGAGCATTTTCCATTCCAGATATGTATTCACTGATTTTCTATCTATTCTCCTCTAACTGTGTCTTACTTGGGGTGAAGGTAATTTCAAGGCATTGTTCTGGATGAGAGTGGGAGGATATTTGTGTAGCATATATTTGCATACAAATTGGATTCAATTTCCAATTTTCCTTTTGAAATACTGAATCCCTGACACTAACCCATACATACTAGAGTCAGACAACTCATCCTAATATGATAGAGAAAAATAACACAAACCTATAGAAATACAAGCAGTTCATTGGAGGCATGTTGTATAGTTGGACTTGCATTTTGCATTATACAAGGTAGGAGTTATAAATCTAGTCAATGTTTAATAGAAAAAGATCTCCATGTGTTTTTAAAGTTAACAAATATGAGAATTCATGTTTCCCTTTCTCTTTAGCCTATTCACACTTGTATATTTATATGCATATATAGAATCCTACCAGGTATCACACGTACATCTTTGTGAGGTGGCTGACTTGGCAGATACAAATTGTGAGAAGAGATCACTCCTCCTAAATGCTGTTGGAACTGAAAATTCAACCTATAAGGAGCGTCCTAGTAGAACAACATTATACGTAAACTCATGTTCAGTAAAATAAATATTTTTGCATCTGTGGATGATATATATTTACTGATGAATTTCGATTGGCATTTATATTGCTACTTTTTAATGTCTGTGAGTGTTTTGTGTGTGTTTTTGTGTGTGTGTGTGTGTACACTCTCCAGATTTTTCAAAATATGAAATATATGTGTCAAATATACACTCTCTAAATTCATTTATGTTCATGTATGTGGATTTTTAATCAACTTTTCACAAGATTATTCTTGTGAAAAGTTGATTAAAAATATTCAGAAATATTCATCCACCTGAAATACATATTTGTTTCCTAGTACTGAAAACTAACTTCAGGGAATGATGCATACAAATCCTAATTATTCTACAGTAACTGACCCAGTCTAACATCAATGCAAGTAGATTCCAATGGGACATGATATGTAATTCTTTATTCATTTGTATTCGACACTTTTACATTATTATTTCTTCAGTTTTTGCACATCATAGGATATACATTTCATCCACAAGTTCACAAATTTGTAGGCATTTGTTTCAAATTTAATCACTTTTTGCTTCAGAACACATGTATTGTCAAGGTTTCTTTACTGGTATTTTCATGAGTCTTCTTTCCAAACACATTATTTCCATAGTCACTTTTGAAGCAAAACTCACACACTCTTCATGATAAACCAAAACACGAATATTACCATTAGATGTATAACTGCTTGGAATGAATGATTGTATATCAATATACGATTTCCTGTGATTTTTCAGATATTAGATCAATTCATTTTTTAAAGTTGAAAAAAGTTATATTATTCATTCACATTATGGTCTATTCATTCTTTATCTCTATATTCATAGACACAGGGTACACCTCTTTGTACCCCCGATTCTAATTTTACATCTTCAATATATTGCTTGCAGAAATGTTGGAAGACATACTCATGTCACCTGATGTACATATACATTTTATCAAAGTAATATTCTGGACAAAAAAATGTAAAGGTCACATTTATGATTGTACCAAAGCCTAAATGTAAAGTGTACATGAATTACTAAAAACATCCATGTCCAGGTTGCCTAATGCTGTCAATTGTCAATCCTATTGGTGACTACATATTTGTTTCTTCCTAATTTATATATTCAAACTCAACCCTGTTGGAAATGTCTAATCCTATCACTCACTTTATACTTTGCCTGATTTCATAATGTTTCTATTGATATCTGCTTTTCAACAAATTTTCCCAAGTTGATCCTAGTGACTGACACTTCATATGTGCTGACATTTACATTCACTCTATAATCGAAACCCTATTGCTAAAGAACTTTTGGTCCAAATCCTATACTCACTCTTCTTTCTAAACCTACCGACTATCTTCCTAATCCTACCGACTATCCCTTTTTGACTGGATGTTCTCTTCTACATTCAATAAAATGTCCTATGCCATTGTATATCGAATTATCTGAGACAATTTTGCAGAGCATAATTCAAAGCTAAGTATCCCAATCAAGGGCCCAATGTCCTTCTGGGCTTCAAATCATACCTAGATTTCTGTTTTCATACTTATATTTCACCTCTATATTCTTGTAAATATCGCAGGTTCCCAATAGCATTATTCATCGCACAGAATGATTCGTAACCCAAATCAAACCTGTTATTAACCCTAAACATACTCTGTTCCCTCAATCTCATTTTACAGAAGAGCAGGGACAGAGTGGTTTTTACAATACAGGAAACTTGGGGACCTTCCACCTGCTGAGAACTTCAAAGGTCCATGCATAAATGATACCTGGAGAAGTTGTAGGCAGGTATGAAGGACCTGAGAGAGCAAAAGTCATCTTCCAATGCAAACAACCTGGTCAGGATGAAGGGATATGTATGAATCAGCCTCTCTCTTCTTATTGTAGAGAAGATGGACCAAACCAGGCCTGTGTGGAGAGCTGTTCTTGGGTGCCAATGGTTGATATACCATACTACCTTGTGAAAGTGTCACAGGAAGTAGGGGAAGGCTCCATCTCATGGGACCTTTGGAAGCAACTGTTAGGACAAAGTCGTTGCCAAGGCAGTGACCTCATTCAGTTCCAAAGAAAGTGACATACCTCATTTCCTTGGTGATGGAACTGTCTGAACTTGGTATCCAAAAAGCCAGGCACCAACAGGCAGTCCCAGTCCCAGTCCCAGTGGGCTCATTTGTTTGGATTTACCAAGGACAGAGTCAGTTTTCTTGGTACCTAATGATGTGAGGATGGCCAAATGCCAGGAAAGCTCTGAAGATGGACCTTTCCTGAGAAAGCAGATAGTGGTTCACCACTGGCTCCTGACAACTTCACAGAGTTGGCCAAGGAAACCAGATCTGAGAGAAGACAGACCATTTCAGGGGAACATAGTATGGCCCACCAGTCAGAGGACACTCTGGATAGTCACAGACCTACTTGGGTGAAGGAGGTGCCTTTGTGGGAGTGTGTGTGGGTTTATTGTTTTGTCTCATGTTCTGAGAATAGATGGGAAAGGCGGTTTGGTTTGGAGTGGACAGTTTCTAGTAAGTTGTTTCACAAGGTGAGTGTTTCTATGTCTGTGTATCCCACTGTGTCCATTGTTGTAGACATTGGAAAAGAGAATGCATTAATGGATGTGTCCTGTCAAGTGTAAATCTTCCCATATTTCAACCTGCCCAATATATGAATGGAGTGCAGCTTGTCTTGTCGATGTGCAACACCTGCTATCTTTCTAAGTTGCTGTTTTCTTCCTGAATTCTGTCCACTCTCTAGAATAGGCTCATGGATTTATGTTCAAAATATGTACCACCTCCAACTCTGTGACATGGCCATGTACTGGATAGCTGAAGAGAATTGCGAGCATCTCAGAAAACTCAGATATCAGTGTGACCAGGAAAGTCTCAGTGGAGAAACCCTGCTTTGGGCCTTTTGCTTACTTATTGTTGTTTTTCACTGAATGTCAGGAAGTTCTTTGCCTCAATCCACCCCTTTGTGAAGCCTGAAGTAAACAGTTTTCAAATGGAAATGAATGGCATCACCTGTGGCTCTTTGCTTAATTGCTTTGGGAAGGGATGTGTCTGAATTAGTCTCTTGGCCATGTGTGTGGCTTTGAGTTAGATTCTCAGCACCTGATGCATCTAAAGAATGATCCCATGTGTGCATCCAAAACCATAATGGCAAAAAAATCATTCATTATGGATGAAGTCTCTTGCCTTCCTCTGTTAGGTTCCTGAACTCCATCAAGTGAGAATAGGGATTCTTTGGGTCAAATGAGTTCTTCAATTCCCTGCAGAGGTGCTTGGGTTTTCGAGTAACTCCAAATCACATAAGAAATTGATACCTGAAATCAGTAGGCCTCAAATTGGAGAAACACAGAAGTATTAACGGCAGGCTTATTTGATCACTCCTGGTTCACAGAAACGGTGTCCAGGCCACCCTGACTTTAGGCAAATGAGGAAAAAGCGAGCTGATTTTGGACACTGTCTTGGCTTTTCTCAAGACTCCAATTCACATAAAGAATCTACACCCCACAGTCAGAGAGCCTCAAATTGGATAAGCGGAGCAGTATTAAGGGCAGGCCTATTTGATCACTCCAGGTTCACAGTAAGGGTGCCCAGGCCACGCTGAAGTTAGGCAAAAGAGGTGCAAGAAGCTTATTTTGGACATTTTCTTGGGCTGCACAACTCATGGAAAACTCCAGGAAGAGGTTATGATTAGTGTCTATATGGAAGAAGAATAGGGCCATGAGGGAGTATTCTGGTTTTAATTGTTTTCATTTGAGTAGCGGTTGGAAGAGTTGTCTGGGTCCACCTGGACTTGAACTCTGGTGTGATTCTCCTTATAGACTGAGTTCTGGAACTGACCTGAGAGAAGTATTGCCAAGAATTGTGTTGGGATTTTAGAAGGCCAGGCATGAAGTTGCCATTGGAACCTGAGATCTAGGCACAGGTTGGCTTTCCACAGAACACTGCGAATCTCAGCCAGGATATTACATGATTTTATTCTGAAAGACTTGGCATGCATTATAGAGATTCAAAACCCACATGGACCTCGCTTTATAGACCTCAATTGGCCTCGCTTCATGTGACTTTTTGGCCACTCATTGGGTAGCCTTGCTTGTGAGAGTACTCCAGAGCTTTGCCTGAAATTACTTTCCTAACCCTTTAAGGGTTCCTGAATGAATTGAAACCCACAGTGCCTCCAACTTCATCCATGAAAAATTGCTAGATAATTACCATGAAATTTTTAAAATTCCCATGACCAGATGTCACTGGAGAACCTTTGATGTCCTGTTGATGATCATGAATATACCAGACAGGGCCTTGATTGACTGGGTTTCATGAAAATGGTGTAGAACAGAGATGCTAGTAAGTAGGAGCCTGGTGAGTAGTGGGCCTAGAGAAGTGTTATGCAAGTGAGTGATAAAACATCTGTGGTGGGGCCATGTGGATCTTCCATTGGCTTCCAAATGGCTTGAGACTGACATGGTGCAGCCATCAGACCCATATACGTAAAGGCATATTTTTATATGGAGAGGTTTTAGGGCAATGTTCAGAATCATGTTGCTATTGTCAAGGGGGCAAGCTACGTGGGATAGAACCCTGGTTGGTGCATTCTCCTGGAGACCATGCCCACCACAGCTGACAGAACTCCCTTCAGCACTGTCTCCCATTTGAACTCATTGTATTTCATGAAGCAAATACCAAACTCCCAGTGCAGCAGCAAAAAACACGACGATAATTGGAGGATGACCAAGTTGTGTCACAGTCCACACGGGGAGACACTTAGCCCTCAGTGGCCACAGTTTACCTACAAAGAGAGAATTCAGCACTGCTGCCTCATTTTTATTGTAAAATAAATAACCATGTCCTCCAGGTCACATAGAAGCAGATCGAGCTTTGATTGTCTCACTACAAATAAAGCTAAAGCTAATGAAAACAACATATATTTTAAGTGCCCAACCTCAAAGGCAGGTTCTCAAAAAGTCTTTAGGCCAGCAGAGCTCCATGTTTGTGGAGTGTTTACCCTGTCCCTTACTTTTGGAAACTCCTCTACCACCTCCAAAGATGTGAAATCTGGAGCATTTTCCATTCCTGATAGGTATTCACAGATTTTCTAACTCTTCTCCTCTAATTGTGTCTTACTTGGGGCGAAGGTAATGTCAAGGCATTGTTCTGGAGGAGAGTGGGAAGAATTTTCTGTAGCATATATTTGCATACACATTGGATTCAGTTTTTTATTTTCCATTCAAAATACTGAATCCCTGACTCTAACCCATACCCGACCAGACTCTGACTACTAATTCTAATATGATGGCGAAAACTAACCCAAACAGAATAGAAATACAAGCAGTTCAGAGTAGGCCTGGTGTATTGTTGGACTTGCCTTTTGCATGATACAGAGTTGGAGTCATGAATCTAGTCGATTTGTTGTTGAAATAGTTGTCCATGTATTTTTAAGGTTAACAAATATGTGAATTCCTGTCTCCCTTTCTCTGTACTCTTATATGCACATATAGATTCCTACCTGGTACCACACGTACATTCTTGTGATGTGGCTGACTTGGCAGATACAAATTGTTAGAAGAGATCACTCCTACTAAACTTGTTGGAATTGGATATTCAACCTATGGGTGAGCTTGCTAGTTGAAGAGCATTATACATAAATCCATGTTCAGTAAAATTAATATTTTTAGATCTCTGGATGATGCATATTTTATAATGAATTTTGATTGACATATATATTGCTACTTTTTGTCTGTGTGTGTGTTTTGTATATATATATATATATATATATATATATATATATATATATATATATATACACTCTCCAGATTTTTCAAAATATGAAATATATGTGTCTTATATACACTACCTAAATTCATTCATGTTTATGTATGTGGATTTATATTCAACTATTCACAAGATTATTCTGAGAAATATTCATCCACCTGAAATTTGCCTAATGATCTCAAATGTCAATCCTATTTGTGACTACATATTTGTTTCTTCCTAAGATTATATATGTAAACTCAACCCTGTTCAAAATATCTAATCCTATCACTCACTTTATACTTTGCCTGTTTTCGTAATGTCTCTATTGATATCTGCTTTCCTACATATTTTCCCCAGTTCATCATTGTGACTGACTCTTCACCTGTGCTGACATTTACATTCACTCTCTAATCGAAACCCTATTGCTAAAGAACTTTTTTTTCCAATTCCTATACTCACCCTTATTCCTAAAAGTACTGACTATCTTCCTAATGCTATAGACTATCCCTTTTTGACTGGATGTTCTCTTCTACATTCAATCATCCAAGTAAATGTGGGGCGAGCTTCAGAGGAGGAGACAACCAACAGACTATCTCATGCAACATCAAAGGGTTTTTTTGGTGTCCAGCATGCTGGGGCTCAGAGATCACTTGAATCGAGCAGATAGCCCTGAGAATAGCTTAAGTAGAGCTTATATACTTTCCCTGGAGAGGGCAGGGAGGGAATTTTATTGATGGGTCAGGGCGAGTGGGTGGTTTGCGTGCAACTGGGTGAGGGAGTACATTCTGCAGTTGCGCAGTTGGGGACAGAACATTCTGGGAACAAGAGTTGCAAGCATTTCTCAAGATTTCAACAGTGTTTTGTTAAGCATACAGAAAAATAAGAAGTGACAAGTACCTATTTTATTAACCTTTAATTCCCCACTTCCTCTTCTGGCTACTTTTAATCATAAAAATGATCATTGGAGGGTGTCACATTCTATGTCTGCTAGTGGGGTATTACCATAAGTTTAACTCGTCCAATTTGAGCCTGGAGAAAAGAAATTACACGGTTGAGCAAACAGGGTTTTATAGTTAGCAATAATATGAGGATTATTATTGGACCTGCCAGGTTGATAAAAACGTAGTTAACCAGGAGGAGTGTGTGAACCAAGACTCAAGCCACCCTTTTTGGGCCTCTCTCTCTTGTTGATGCTCTTCAAGGTGTCTTTTAAATTTACTCATAGATTTTATTACAACTCCAGTATGGTCAGCATAAAAACAACATTCTTTCCTCAATGCATCACAAAGGCCCCCTTCTCTAATAAAGAGGAGGTCCAACCCTCAACTGTTCTGTAAAACAACTTCAGAGAGAGAGGTTAAAGATTCATGCAAAGCTCTGATGGGGGTTTCTAATATCTTACTTTTGCTCTATTGCTGCTTCTAATTGGGTCATTTGTTGTGTCCCATGGACAATGGCAGTGGCTCCTGTGCCCACCCGTGCAGCAACTCCTATTCATAATAGGATGGCTAAAGTGAGCGATACATGTTCCCAGTGGAACCGGTTGTATGCCCCCCCATTTGATCTTCAAACGAACCTGCATCATGATAGAGCACTCTGGGAAACATCTGCACCATTTCAAAATTAATCCCATCTGTTGACCATTTCATGAAAACATAAACAATGTTTAAGTATATAGAATTATGCTGTTGTAGGGACAGACAAGGCAAGGCACCTAAGGCACTGAAGACAGGGAAACAGTCCTATTTTGTTGCAACCGGATTCAGAGGGCATTGCTTCTGTTGTAATCAATTAATCCCCTGAAACTCAAGTTTAGGTAGTTTCAGAATTTTGTACCCAGCATATAAGGATGGGGCTCAGAAGTTTACAGTCTGCAGAAGTTCAAAAAAGCAGTATTTGTTTCTGATTTTTCCTCTGTTCTGGGCAAGTTAAATTTTCAAGGACACATGGGAGGGGGAGAGCTTTTTATTCCCTTTCTTATTTTCCCCCTGCCAGCTGTTACAACGGAGCCCATTTGGTAATTTCTTTATCTTAGAAATGTAGCCATTTCTGTGAAGCCCCAGCTGAAGGCCAGAGGCCTTGTTCACATATTTTGTGAAAAACAAGTTAGGGGTTGTCTAGCTTAGAAGTACTGAGTTTTTTAACCAGTGGCCAAGTAGAACAGGGCAATACAAAAAGAGAAAGTTTATCTACATTGAACTCTTTATAGAAACTCTATGCTGAAAGTTCTAAATTCAGCCATGGTGAAGACTTCTGGAGAAGGACATTTAAGACTTTTCTGTGGGCCTGGTACAGAGGGGGAATACGGGGAAGGTGGGGCTGAGAGAAGCTCTGAGGATCTGAGAATGAGGAAAAAGAGAGATGTAAAAAAATAATTGGATAGGGGTTTGGGAATTTCCTAGCAACAAAACTTCAGCAGTAGAACAGGTAGAGCAGAGCAGAAAACGGGAGTGAGTATCCCAAAATTCTGTGAGGGACTTTAAATTTTAGTAACCTGTTTTCAGTGATGACAAAGCAACTTTAATGGCCATTTATATTACATCTTGGATAAGGGTCTGAGAGCTCTCCTCTGCTCGTTTGAGCTTTGGGTTAGCTGGAAAGAGGACCTGGTGGGACCCGGTGAGGGCACTGACAGGAGAAGAGAGGAATGAGTCGGTGGAGGGGTACCTCAGTACCTGCTACCTCACTAGTGGGCAATTGTCTGAGAACTGGTGGAGGTTTGGGTTTCTGATCTAGTAATTGGAGGGGAGAAATCAGGTTGCTGAGGTGGGAGTGACAGCAGAGAGTCTGGAGCAGAAGGCTGAGGATAAAAATCTATTGGAGAAGCATAGTTCAGGATGTGAGTGAAGGAGGGAAAAGGCTTCCACATAGGGGAATCTCCTTTCACCCTTTTGAGCACTTGCAGAAGTTAAAAAGGTCACGCAAAATTTGAGGATCTAGAGACCCCTCTGGGGGCCATCCTTTTTCTGTTTTCTACTTGGTAATATGGCCAATGCTGTGTACTGAATTTGATGAAGTATTGGGGTTCCATCAGGCAGCCCCTGTATGATCACATCTCCATGAAATACAGAAGAAGTCGGCTTTTCCCCCACACAGCCGTTACTGTTTGTGGCTTTGATAGTTTGCCGGGCAAACATAGTAATCTAGGCTAGCCAACCGCATCTGGCTCGCGTGTCCCTACATCCATAAAGTTTGTTTCCATTATCTATGGTACGGAAGGGATTTAATGGTATTTTAGTGGGATTTTCTTCATCAGGGATATCCCAATAAAAAAGACCTATGGCCAGCTGACAAATGTCTGGGTGGAGAGATGGCCACCAGGTCCCTAAGGGGGCTGTATGCGAGATAGATTATACTCTTTTCCAGTAGGATTTGTGATCAGCCATCGCTGCTTAACAGGCTGATGAGGGTTAGGACTACTTGTGGCCAAGGGGAGAGTATATAACCTTATCCACATGGCGAATACACAATTTGAAACTGTTACCAGTCTTTTCCAGTTTCCAGAAAGATTCTGGACAAGGAGCAGGCTTGAGATGAGAGGCATGGATCCAGGAAGTGATTCTGTATACCTTTACCACTGTAGGTGTTATAAGTAACACCTGGTATGGTCCTTTTCAGCAGGGTTCCAGGGATGACACCTGATGTCATCTTACATACATGAAGTCTCTTATTTGATATGGATGTGGAATCCCCTGGTACACAGTTTGGTAGGCAGTGGCCAGCTATTTTCACAGGTATCACTGAGTTCTTTCAAGAGCTTTAAGTCTGTCAACCAAGAGGGTGTGAAATGGATCCTTAGGTCTTACAGTTGGGCTTAGGACCCTTACTGGATGAGGGCCACCATAGAGAATTTCTCAGGGGGTAAGGCTACTCAAAGAAACAGAAGGATTTTTTCTTGCATGAAACATTGCATAAGTCAGGAGCATAGTCCAATCTTTTATGCTGGTCTCTAAGCTTAATTTCGTTAAGGTCTCTTTAATTGTTCTATTCATTCTTTCTACTTGTCCTGACCTCTGGGGTCTATAAGCACAATATAACTTCCAATTAATCCCCAGGTTCCTGGCTAACCCCTGACTTACCTGGGCCATGAACATCGGTCCATTATCAGATCCTATTACCGGCTTAGCTTCCTCCAATGGTAGAGAGGCTTAGTCAGAAGCAGGGGAATCACTTAGAGTGTGTTGTGTGTTAGGGGACGAGGGCAGTGGATAAGGAGGGGAAGAAGAGTCCAGTAGAGTCAAATCTTGTGACTCAGGGAGAACAGAGGGTGGAGGAGGTGGAAGAGGTGAGGGTTTGAGAGATCATGGGGGAAGGAGTATGAGCAGAGGCATGGGTAAGGAAAGGCTTCACCCATGGTGGAGGAGATTTGCAGAGGTTGGCAAAGTTAAGATATATGGCTGTTGATCAGGATGGCTATGTGGCCCTGGCTGAAAGACAATATCTCTGACTTTTTAAATTAGTGGGAAGTAGAAAGATATTTCTAGGGGCCATACGACTCCAAAATGGGCCATTCTGAGGCACAGAGAGTCTGCCAGGTCTAGCGTTTTACTAAAAAAAGAAAGATACTGAGCCCTTAAGCAGACTTTGGTTCAGTGATCAAGGGTCAGGGACAGAGCCATTGAAGTGCTCTGTCCCATAATGAAAGGTACACAAACAGTAAAAGCAAAGTCACATGACACAGATAAGACAAGACCATGAAGACAGGCAATGGACGTCCAACACTGAGACCAGGAATGCGTAGCCGGCAAAACCCGATAGGATGGCAATACCTAATCTAAAACAAAATATCACTGAGTCGATGAAGCAATTGTTCCTTGATTCTCCGAGTCCTCTGCGGGGTCCCCCATGGAGGTGCCCTATGTCTCTGTGACACGTCTCTCAGCCACCGTCGGAGAGACCCCAGGCTCTTCATCTCCAGCAATTTTGCCAAGCCCTAACATGACACCTGAAACCAGAAAGAGGCGCCTTACTTGCTCCGAGAGGAGCCCGTTGGGGGTCTCTCATCCGCCACTGCCAGAACTCGGTGGAACCTCAATATGTAAAGGTCAGGCGAGTGTCGGAGGAAGAGACTACCAAGAGACTGTCTCATGCAACAGCAAAGGGTTTTTTTTGGGTCCAGCTTGCTGGGGCTCACAGCTAACTTAAATAGATCAGAGAGCTCTGAGAACAGCTTATGCAGAGCTTACATACATTTCTTGGAGAGGGAAGGGAGGGAAGTTTACTGATGTGTAAGGGTGAGTGGGCGGTTCGCGTGACACCGAGTGAGGCAGTACATTCTGCAGTTTGGCAGTTGGGAACAGTACATTCTAGAACAAGATTAGCAAACATTTCTCAAGATTTCAACAGTGTTTTGTTAAGCATACAGAAAAACAGGAAATTACAAGTACCTATTTTATTAACCTTTCACTACCGACTATCCCTTTTTGACTGGATGTTCCTTCTACATTAATTCATGCAAGGTACAAGGACCTATGCCATTGTATATCGATTTATCTGAGACATCTCTGCAGAACGTAATTCAATGCTGCGTATCCCAATCAAGGGCCCAATGCCCTTCTGGCCTTCAAATCATACTTAGATTTCTTTTTTCATACATATATTACACCTATATATTCTTATACACATAGCAAGTTCCCAATACCATTATTCATCCAGCACAATGATTTCTAACCCAAATCAAACATGTTTTTAACCATAATCATACACTGTTCCTTCAATCTAACTTTATAGAAGAGCAGGGAAAGAGTTGATTTTACAATAAAGAAATGTAGGGAAACTTCCACCTGCTGAGAACCTCAAAGGCCCATGCAGAAATGATCCCTGGAGAAGATGTAGGCAGCTATGAAGGACCTGAGAAAGCAAAAGTCATCTTCCATGGCAAACAACCCGGTCAGGATAAAAGGTTGTGTCTGAATTAGATTCTCTTCTTAATGTAGAGAACATGGACCAAAACAGGCCTGTGTGGAGATCTATTCCTGGGTGCCTATGGTTGATATACCATTCTAACTTGTGAAAGTGTCACAGGAAGTAGGGGCAGCCTCAATCTCATGGGACCCTTGGAAGCAACAGTTAAGACAAAGTGGTTGCCAAGACAGGGACCTCATTCAGTTCAGGAAGGAAATGACCTCACCTCACTTCCTTGGTGATGGAACTTTCTGAACTTTGGATCCAGGAAGCCAGGCACACAGAGCCAGTCCCAGTCCCCATCCCTGTGGTCTCACTTATTTGAATTTACCAAGGACAGTCAGTCTTTCTTGGTACCTTCAGACGTGAGAAGAACAAATGCCAGGAAAGCTCGGAAGCGTTGCTTTTCTTGAGAAAGCAGTTAGTGGCTCACCGTTGGCTCCTGAGAAGTTCACAGAGTTTGCCAAGGAGACCAGATCTGAGACAGGACAGGCTATTTTGGGGGAACATATTATGGCCTACAAGTCAGAGGACACTCCGGATAGTCAAAGACCTACTTGGGGGAAGAAGGTGCCTTTGTGGGTGTGGTTGTGGGTTTGTGGTTTTGTCTCATTCTCTGAGAATAGGTAGGAAAGTCAGTTTGTTTCGTTGGAAGTGGACTGTTTCTAGTAAGTCATTTAACATGGCGAGTGTTTCTCTGTCTGTGTATCTCACTGTGTCCGTGGTTGTAGACATTAGAAAAGAGAATTCATGAATGGATGTGTCTTGTCGAGTAGAAAGCTTCTCAGCATTCATATTGCCCCATTTATGAATGGACTGTAGCTTGCCTTATTGATGTGCAACACCTGCTATCTTCCTAAGTTCCTGTTTTCTTCCTGAATTCCGGCCAATGTCAAGAATAGGCCTATGGGTTTGTGTCCAAGATCTTTACCACCTCAAAGCTCTGTGACATAACAATGTACTGGATAGCTGTAGGGAATGGGGAGCATCTCAGAAAACTCAGATATCAGTGTGACCAGGAAAGTCTCAGTGGAGAAACCCTGCTTTGGGCCTTTTACTTACCAATTGTTCTGTTGCCCTGAATGTCAGGAAGGTCTTTGCCTCTGGCCACCCCTTTTTGAAGCCTGAAGAAAACAGTTTTCAAAGGGAAATGATTGGGCATACCTGTGGCTCTTTTCTTAAGTGCTTTGAAAAGGGATGTGTATGAATCAGCCCCCTGGCCCTGTGTGTGGCTGTGACTTAGATTCTCAGCACCTGATGGATCTAAAGAAAGTTCCCATGTTTGCATCCAAATGAAAAATGGCCAAAAGAGCAGTCATTGGGATGAAGTCTCTTGACTTCCTCTGTAAGGTTCCTGAACTCCATCAAGTGAAAATAGGGATCCTTTGGGTCAAATGAGTTCTTCAAAACCTACAGAGGCTAGCCCATAGGTGTTTGGTTTTATCATGACTAAAATTCACATAAAGAATCTAAACCCCACAGTCAGTAGGCCTCAAATTGGAGAATTGGAGCGGTATTAATGGCAGGCCTATTTGATCACTCCTGGTTCACAGGATGGGTGTCCAGGCCACCTTGACTTTAGGCAAATGAGGGTCAAAGTAGCTTATTTTGGACACTGTCTTGGTCTGCGCCCCTCATTTAAACATCCAGCCAAATTATGATGAGTGTCAATATGGAAGAAGATGAGGGCCATATGGGAGTGTTCTTGTTTTAATTGTGGTAATTTGTGTGGTAGTTGGAAGAGATGACTGGGATCACCTGGGCTTGAACTCTGGTGTGATTCCCCTTAAAGAATGAGTTCTGGATCTGACCTCAGAGAAGTATTGCCGTGAATTCTCTTGGGATTTTACTAGGCCACGCGTGAGAATCGCCTTTGGAAACTGAGATCTAGGCCCAGGATGGCTTTCCACGGAGCTCGCGGATTCTGAGCCAGGATATCACATGATTTACTTCTTGAAGACTTGGCAGCCCTAGTTGAGAGTCCAAACACATATGGACCTCACATTGTAGACCACAATGTGTCTGGATTCATGTGACCTTTTTGCCAGTCTTTTGGAAGGCTTTTCTGTGAGTGTTCTCCAGAGCTTTCATTGAAATGAGCTTCCTCACCATTTAATGGTTCCTGAATTAATTGAAACCCACAGTGCCTCTAACTTCATTTTTGAAATATGACTAGATTAATACCATGAAATTTCTGAAATTCCCATGACCAGGTGGCACTGGATAAACTTTGGATTTCCTGTTGCTGATCATGAGTGTACCAAAGAGTGCCTTGATTGACTGGGTTTCGTGAAAATGGTGTAGAACAGAGATGCCAGTAATTTGGATCCTGCTGAGTACTGGGCGTAGAGAAGTGGACTGTAGGTGTGTAAATAAATATTTTTGGTAGGACCACCTGGATCTTCCATTGGCTTTGAAAGACTTGCGACTGACATGGTGCAGGCAGAAGACCTTTATATGTAAAGGCATCTTGTCATATGGAGAGGTTTCAGGGCAATGTTCAGAATCAGGTTGCTATAGTCAAGGGGAAAGCTATGTAGGATAGAAGCCTGGTTCGTACATTCTCTTCGCGACCCTGACCAACCACACATGACAGAACTCCTCCAGCATTTTTATCCCAGTTGAACTCCTTGTATTTCGTGAAGCAAGTACCAAACTCCCAGTGCAGCAGTAAGAAACACCCTGGAAAGTGGAGGATCACCAAATGGCTTCACAGTCCACATGGGAGACACTTCAGCCCAGTGGCCTCAGTTTACCTACAAAGAGAGAATTCAGCACCGCTGCCTCATGATCATTGGAAAATAAGAAACCATGTTCTCCAGGTAACATAGATGCAGACCCAGATTTCATGGTGTCACTACAAACGAAGCTAAATCTCCTGACAATTACATATATTTCTTGTTCCCAACCTCAGAGGAAGTTTCTCAAGAAGTCTTTAGGCCACCACAGCTCCATGTTTCTGGATTGTTTACCCTCTCCCTTACTTTTGGAAACTGTTCTACCACCTCCAGTGTTGTGAACTCCTGAGCATTTTCCATTCCACATAAATTCACAGATTTTCTAACTCCTCTCCTCTAATTGTGTCTTACTTTTAGCGATGGTTATGTCAAGGCATTGTTCTGGATGAGAGAGGGAAGATTTATGTGTATCACATTTTTGCATACACATTAGATTCATTTTCCTTTTTTCCATTTGAAATACTGAATCCCTGACACTAACCCATACCCTACTAGACTCTGACTACTAATCCTAATATCATGGAGAGAAAGAAACCTAACCGAATAGAAATACAGGCCTTTCATAGGAAGCATGGTGTATACTTCTATTTGCCTTCTGCATTATCAAGAGTATGTGTTTTAAATCTAGTCAACTTTTCATTGTAATATTTCTCCATGATTTTTTAAAATTATCACATATATAAATTCCTGTCTCCCTTTCTCTGTATCCTATTCAGCACATGTATTTTTTTATGCATATATATAATATCCTACCTGGTATCACACGGACATTCTTTTGAGCTCCCTGACTTTGGAATATAAAATTGTGAGAACAGATGACTCTCCCTAAATCATGATGGAACTGAAAATTCAACCTATGGGTGAGCTTCCTAGTGAAAAACACTATACATAAATCCATGTTCAGTGAAATGAATATTTTTGAATATGTGGATGAATTATATTTCATGATGAATTTCGATTGGCATATATATTGCTAAATATTAATGTGTGTGTGTGTGTGTGTGTGTGTGTATGTGTGCATGTGTGTGTGTGTGTGTGTTTGTGAATTTTTTTAAAATCTGGAAAAAAATATATATATATATATATATTTTTTTTTCCTCCAGATTTTAAAAAAAATATGAAAAATATGTGTCTTATTATACACTCCCTAAATTCATTTATATTCATGTATGTGGGTTCAAAATCCAATCTTTACAAGATTATTTTCAGCAATATTTATATTCCTGTAATACATTTTTGTTTCCTACTACTGAAAACTAAGTTCAGTAGGTGGTGCATACAAATCCTAATATTTCTACAGTACCTGACCCAGTTTAACATCAATGCAAGTATATTGCTATGGGACATGATGTGTATTTTGAAGTTCATTTTTATTCAACACTGGTATATTACTATTTTATCTGTTTATGGACATCATAGGATATATTTCTTCATCCACAACTTCACAAAATTATAGGCATTTGGTTCACATTCATTTACTTACTACTTAAGAACACATGTATTCCTCCATGTTTCTTTACTGGTCTTTTCACTAGACTTCTTTCTAAACACATTATTTTTGATTCCATAATCATTTTTGAAGCAATACTCACCCTTCACGATAAACCGTAACCCTAATATTACCATTACATATATAACTGGTTGGAATGATTGTATATATATCAATATAAGATTTCCAATATATTTTCAGATGCAAACTCAATCCATTATTTAAAGTTGGAACTAGTTATATACTTTATCACAATATGGTCTATTCATGCAACATCTCAATAATCATCAACACAAGGTACACCTATTTGTATCACCAGTACTAATTTATAAGTTTCCAGAATATTACTCCCCATAATGGTGGAAGAAATACTCATGTCACCTTATCAACATATACAATTTATCACGGTAGTATTCTGGACACAAAATGCAAAGGTCACACATATGATTGTACCAAAGCCTAAATGGAAAGTGACCATGGATTACTAAAAACATCCATGTCCAGGGTGCCTAATGCTCTCAAATGTCAATCCTATTGATTACTACATATTTGTTTCTTCCTAAGATTATATATTCAACCTCAAGCCTGTTGAAAATGTCTAATCCTATCACTCACTTTATACTTTGCCTGATTTCCTAATCTTTCTATTGATATCTGCTTTCCTACATATTTTTCCCAGTTCATCATTGTGACTGTCTCTTCACATGTGCTGACATTTACATTCACTCTCTAACTGAAACCCTATTTCTAAAGAACTTTTGGTCCAACTCCTAGAGTCACTCTTCTTCCTAAACCTACTGACTATCTTCCTAATCCTACAGACTATCCCTTTTTGACTGGATGTTCTCTTCTACATTCAATCATCCGAGGTACACGGTCCTATGCCATTGTATATCGATTTATCTGAGACCTCGGTGCAGAACATAATTCAAGCTAAGTATACAAATCAAGGGTTCTGTTGCCCTGAATGTCAGGAAGGTCTTTGCCTCAGGCCACCCCTTTGTGAAGCCTGAAGAAAAAAATTTCAAATGGAAATAAATTTACATCACCTGTGGCTCTTTGCTTAATTGCTTTGGAAAGGGATTTGTCTGAATCTGCCTCTTGGCCCTGTGTGAGGCTGTGGCTTAGATTCTCAGCACCTAATGGATCTAAAGAAAGAACCCATGTGTGCATTCAAAACCAAAATGGCAAAAAGAGCAGTCATTGTGGATGAAGATTCTTACCTTTCTCTGTTAGGTTCCTGACCCCCTTCAAGTGAGAATAGGGATCCTCTTTGTCAAATGAATTCTTCAATGCTCTGCAGATATGCTTGGGTTTTCTCATGACTCCAAATCACATAAAAAATCTATACCTGACATTCAGTAAGCCTCAAATTATAGAAACAGAGCGGATTTAATGGCAGGCCTTTTTGATCACTCCTGGTTCACAGGAAGGGTGTCCAGGCCACCCTGACTTTAGGGAAATTAGAGGCAAGGGAGCTTATTCTGGAAACTGTCTTTGGTTGCGACCCTCATGAAAACTTCCATCCAGAACTTTTGATGAGGGTCTTTATGGACGAAGATGAGGGCCATGTGGGAGTTTTTTTGTTCTAATTGTGGTCATTTGTGTGGGGGTTGGAAGAGATGACTTGGTCCACCTGGGCTTGAACTCTGGTGTGATTTCCCTTAGAGCCTGAGTTCTGGAACGTACCTCATAGAAGTATTGAAATGAATTGTGTTGCTTTTTAGGAGGCCACGCATGAATGTCACCCTTTGAAACTGAGATCTAGGCCCAAGGTGGCTTTCCACAGAGCAATGGGAACCTCAGCCAGGAAATCACATGATTTTATTCTGAAAGACTTTGCAGCCATTGTTGGCCCTCGGAAGCAAGAAGGAGTGGCCATACTCATATCAATTAAAATCAACTTAAACCTAAGTTAATCAAAAGTGATAAAGAAGGACACTATATACTGTTAAAAGGCACCATTAACCAACAAGACATAACAATTATCAATTTGTATGCATCAAACAATGGTGGTGCAAAGTCATAAAACAAACTCTCCTCAACTTCAAGAGTCATATAGGCTATAACACAATAATTACGGGTGACTTCAGCACACAACTCTCGCAATTGGACAGATCCTCTAGAGAAAATCTGAATTAAGAAACTATAGAACTTAATAGAACAATCAATAACCTAGACTTAACCAACATATATAGAATATATCAAACATCATGAAGTGGATACATGTTCTTCTCAGCAGCACATTGGTCCTACTCAAATATAGACCATATATTATGCCATATGGAAACTCTTAGTAAATATAAAAGTATGGAGATAATACCATGCACCATATCTGATCATAATGGAATGAAACTTGAAATTAATGATTGAAGAAGGAAGGAAAAATTCTACATCACATGGAAAATGAACAATATGTTACTGAATGATCAATGGGTTACAGAAGACATAAAGGAGGAGATAAAAAATTTCTTAGAGACAAATGACAATACAGACAAAACATACCGGATTCTATGGAAAACAATGAAAGCAGTTTTAAGAGGGAAACTCATTTCTTGGAATTCTTTCCTCAAAAAAAAAAAAGAAAAAAAACAACAAATAAATGATCTCACACTACATCTCAAAAACCTAGAAAAAAAAAAGCAAAACAACAAATGTAGTAGAAGACGAGAAATAATTAAAATTAGAGGAGAAATCAACAAAATTGAAACAAAAAAATTGAAAAAATAAAAGTTGGTTCTTTGAAAATAAATTAAATCGACAGGGCCTTAGCCATGCTAATGAAGAGAAGTAGAGAGAGAACTCAAATTACTAACATATGGGATAAAAAAGGCAACATCACAACAGACACTACAGAAATTCAGATGATAATTAGAAAGTATTTTGAAACCCCATATTCCAATAAAACAGAAGATAATGAAGATATTGATAAATTTCTTATGTCATATAATCTGCCAAGTTTGAGTCCGGAAGACTCACACAATTTAAATAGACCAATAACAAAGGAAGAAATAGAAGAAACCTTCAAAAGACTACCAACCAAAAAAAGCCCTGGACCAGATGGTTATACAGCAGAGTTCTACAAAACGTTCAAAGATGAATTAATACCAATACTTTTCAAGCTATTTCAAAAAATAGAAAAAGAAGGAGTTCTTCCAAATTCATTCTATGAGGCCAACATCACCCTGATCCCAACACCAGACAAAGACACTTCAAAGAAAGAAAACTACAGACCAATATCTCTAATAAACTAGGATGCAAAAATTCTCAATAAAATCCTGGCAAATAAAAAACAAAAGCATATAAAAAATTGTGCTTCATGATCAAGAGGGATTCATCCCAGGGATGCAAGGCTGGTTCAATATACGGAAATCAATAAATGTAATCCATCACATCAATAGACTTAAAGAGAAGAACCATATGATCATCTCGATAGATGCAAAAAAAGCATTCTACAAAGCACAGCATCCCTTTTTCTTTAAAACTCTATAAAACACTAGGAATAACAGGAACTTACCTCAACATGGTAATAGCTATATATGCTAAACCTCAGGCTAGCATCATCCTAAATGGAGAAAAACTGAAGGCATTCCCTCTAAAATTTGCAACAAGACAGGGATGCCCTCTATCACCACTTCTATTTAATTTAGTTCTTGAAATACTATCCAGAGCAATGATACAGACAAAGGAAATTAAAGGCATAAAAATAGGAAAAGAAGAACTTAAATTATCGCTATTTGTGGATGACATGATAATATATTTAACAGACCCAAAAGGGTCTACAAAGAAACTGCTAGAGTTAATAAATGAATTCAGCAAATTGGCAGGATATAAAATCAACACGCATAAATCAAAGGCATTCTTGTATATCAGCAACAAAACTTCTGAAATGGAAATGAGGAAAACCACTCCATTTACAGTATACTCAAAGAAAATAAAAAACTTGGGAATCAACCTAACCAAAGAGGTGAAAGATTTATACAATGAAAACTACAGAACCCTAAAGAGAGAGATAGAAGAAGATGTTAGAGGATGGAAAAATATGCCCTGTACATGGATAGGCAGAAATAACATCATCAAAATGGCGATATTACCCAAAGTTCTCTACAGGTTTAATGCAATGCCAATCAAAAACCCAATGGCATTTCTTGTAGAAATAGATAAAGTAATCATGAATTTCATATGGAACAACAAAAGACCCAGAATAGCGAAAGCAATTCTAAGCAGGAAGTGTGAATCCAGAGTTCAAACTGTACTACAAAGCAATAGTAACAAAAACAGTGTGGTACTGGTATCAAAACAGGCAGATGGACCAATGGTACAGAATAGAGGACACAGAGACATATCCACAAAATTACAACTTTCTTATATTTGAAAAGGGACCTAAAAGCATGCAATGTAAGAAGGATAGCATCTTCAACAAATGGTGCAGGGACAATTGGAAATTCATATGCAACAAAATGAAACGGAATCCCTTTCTCTCACAATGCATAAAAGTTAACTCAAAATGGATCAAGGAGCCAGATATAAAATCAGAGACACTGCGTCTGATAGAAGAAAAAGTTGGCTACGATGTACATACTGTGGGGTTGGGCTCCAAATTCCTTAATAGGACACCCATAGCCCAAGAGTTCATAAAAAGAATAAACAAATGGGACTTACTTAATCTAAAAAAGTTTTTTCTCAGCAAGAGAAACAATAAGAGAGTTAAATAGAGAGCCTACATCCTGGGAACAAATTTTTACCCCTTACACTTCAGATAGAGCCCTAATATCTAGAATATACAAAGAACTCAAAACAATTAAACAATGAGATAACAAATAACCCAATCAACAATGGGCCAAGGATCTTAACAGACACTTCACAGAGGAGGATATACAATCAATCAACAAGTACATGAAAAAATGCTCACCATCTATAGCAGTCAGAGAAATGCAATCAAAACCACCCTAAGATACCATCTCACTCCAGTAAGATTGGCAGCCATTATGAAGTCGAACAACAATAAGTGTTGGTGAGGATGTGGGGTAAAGGGTACACTTGTACACTGCTTGTGGGCCTGCAAATTGGAGAGTCCAATATGGAAAGCAGTATGGAGATTCCTGGGAAAGCTGGGAATGGAACCACCATTTGAGATATCGCCCTTCTCAGACTCTTCCCTGAGGATCTTAATAGAGAGCAGTATAAGGATACTGCCACATCGATGATCATAGCGGCACAATTCACAATAACTAGACTGTGGAACCAAACTAGATGCCCTTCAATAGACGAATGGATAATAAAAATGTGGCATCTATACACAATGGAGTATTACACAGCACTGAAAATGACAAAATCATAGAATTTGCAGGGAAATGAATGGCATTAGAATAGATTATGCTAAGCGAAGCTATCCAATCCTTAAAAAACAAATGCCAAATGTTTCCTTTTATATAGAGAGAGCAAATAAGAAGAGAACAGGGAGGAAGAACATGAGAAAAATATTAAAACTAAACAGAGATGAGTGGGGGGAGAGAAAGGGAGAGAGAAGGAAAATTATATGGAAATGGTAGGAGACTACTCAATGTTACACAAAATTACATATAAGAGGTTGTGAGGCTAAAGAGGGGAAAACAAGGGAGAGAATTAAACAACAGCAGATGAGGTAGAGAGGGAAGATGGGAGGGGAGGGGGAATAGTAGGGGATAGGAAAGGTAGCAGAATTCAACAATAACTAGTATGCTATTATGTAAAAACGTGAGTGTGTAACTGATGTGATTCTGCGATTTGTATTTGGGGTAAAAATGGGAGTTCATAACCCAATTAAGTCAAATGTATGAAAGATGATATATCATGAGCTTTATAATGTTTTGAATAACCAAAAAAAAGAATTGAATTTCCAATATTTGAGTCATATAACAACTTTATTTTTTAATAAAATTGTCTTTTATTTGTTATCTTACTTGCTGGTATCTGCCTTTCAGTTTTAAAAAACTATGTGCTTTAGCCATTCATCCATGTAGTATGTAACAGAAAATTTTGAGTGTCTCCATATAACCAGATTGGCAAGGCATCAAGGTTTCCTTCACAAACAAGGTGAAGGCTTTGCCATTAGAAATTTAATATTCTGCAAAACAATTTTTTTTAACTTTTCAATTAAATTTCCAAAAAAATTTAGAAAAAAAAAGAATCTAAACCCCACAGTAAGAAGGCCTCAAAGTGGAGAAGTGGAGCATTTACGGCAGGCCTATTTGATCATTGCTGGTTCACAGGAAGCGTGTTCAATCAACCCTGATGTTAGGCAAATGAGGGGCAAGGGAGCTTATTTTGGGCACTGGTTTGGATGTGCACCTCATGGAAAACTCCATCCAGAGGTTATGATGTGTGTTTATATGGAAAAAGATGAGGGCCATGTGGGAGTGTTTTGGTTTTAATTGTGGTCATTTGTGTGGTAGTTGGAAGAGATGACTGGGTCCACCTGGGCTTGAACTCTGGTGTGATTCCCCTTAGAAAATGAGATTTGGAACTGACTTCAGAGAAGTATTGCCATGAATGTTGTTGGGATTTCAGGAGGCCACGCATGAGAGTCGCCCTTGGAAACTGAGATCTTGGCCCAGAGAGGCTTTCCAGAGAGCACTGGGAATCTCAGCTAGGATATCACAGGTTTTATTCTGAAAGACCTGGCAGCCATCGTTGAGAGTCAAAACACACATGGACCTCACATTGGAGACCTCAATGGGCCTGGCTTCATGTGACAATTTGGCCACTCTTTGGGAAGCCTTGCCTGTGAGAGATCTCCAGATCCTTCATTAAAATGAGCTTCCTCAACATTTAATGGATCCTGAATGAATTGAAACCCACAGTACCAACAACTTCATATGTGAAAAATAGTTAGATAAATACCATGAATTTTTAGAAATTCTCATGACCAGGTGGCACTGGAGAACCTTTGGATGTCCTGTTGCTGATCATGAGTATACCAGACAGTGCCTTGATTGACTAGGTATCATGAAAATGGTGTAGAACAGAGATGCCAGTAAGTTGGAGCCTGATATGTAGTGGGCCTAGAGCAGTGGTGTGCAGGTGTGTGATAAAACATCTGTGGTGGGGCCTGTGGATCTGCCATTGACTTTCAAATGCCTTGACACAGACACGGTGCAGCCAGCAGACCCTTCTATATAAAGGCATCTTGTTATATGGAGATTTTTCACGGCAATGTTTAGAATCAGGTTGCTATGGTCAAGGGGCAAGCTATGTGGGATAGAAGCCTATTTGGTGCATTCCCATGCAGACACTGACCCACCACACGTGACAGAACTCCCTCCAGCACTGTGTCCCACTTGAACTCCTTGTATTTCGTGAAGCAAATACCAAACTCCCAGTGCAGCAGCAAGAAACACAATGAAAAGTCGAGGATGACCAAGTGGCTTCACAGTCCACATGGGGTGACACTTAGCCCCCGTGGCCACAATTTAGCTACAAAGAGAGAATTTAGCACTGTTGCCTCATGTTCATTGGAAAATAAGAAACCATGTCCTCCTGGTCACATAGATGCAGACCTAGCTTTGATGGTCTCACTACATCGGAAGTTAAAGCTCCTGAAAACAACATATATTTCAAGTGCCCAAGCTCAGAGGCAATTTCTCAAGAAGTGTTTAGGCCACCAGATCTCCATGTTTGTGGAGTGTTTACCATGTCACTTACTTTTGGAAACTGCTCTATCAACTCCAAGGTTGTGAACTCCTGAGCATTTTCCATTCTAAATATATATTCACAGATTTTCTAACTCTTCTCCTCTAATTCTGACTTACTTGGGGCAAAGGGAATGTCAAGTCATTGTTCTGGATGAGAGAGGGAAGATTGTTTTGTAGCACATATTAGCATACACATTGGATTCATTTTCCAATTTTCTGTTTGAAATACTGAATCCCTGACACTAACCCATACCCTACTAAACTCTGACTACTAATCCTAATATAATGGAGAAAAATAACCCAAACAGAATAGAAATACAAGCATTTCAGAAGAAGCATGGTGTATAGTTGGAATTACCTTTTGCATGATATAAGGTAGGAGTTATAAATCTAGTCAATTATTTGTTGAAATAATTTTCCATGTGTTTTTAAAGTTAAGAAAAATGTGAATTCCTGTCTCCCTTTCTCTGTAGCCTATTAAGCAAATGTATTTTTATATGCACAAATAGAATCCTACCTGGTTTCACATATACATTATTGTGAGGTGGCTGACTTGGCAGATACAAATTGTGAGAAGAGATCACTCCTCCTAAACGCTGTTTTAACTGAAAATTGAACCCATGGGTGAGCTTCCTAGATGAACAACACTATACACATATACATGTTCAGTAAAATGAATATTTTGGGATATGCGGATGAGTTATTTTTCATGATGAATTTCAATTGGCATATATATTGCTACATTATAATGTGTGTGTTTGTGTGTGTATATATACATATATATATATATATATATATATATATATATATATATATGTATATATATATATATATTCTCCAGATTTACCAAAATATGAAATATATGTGTCTTCTTATACACCGCCTGAATTCATTCATATTCATATATGTGGATTTATAATCAACTTTTAAAAAGTTTATTCTCAGAAATATACATCCACTGAAATAAATATTTTTTTCCTAGTACTGAAAACTAACTTCAGGGAAGGGTGCTTACAAATCCTAATATTTCTACAGTAACTGACCAAGTTTAACATCAATGCAAGTAGATTCCTATTGGATATGGTGTGTTTATTAAAGTTCATTTTAATCAAACCTGGTACGTTATTATTTCTTCAGTTTATAGACATCATAAATTATATCCTTTCATTCACAAGTTCACAAATTTATAAACATTTGGTTCACTTTCAATCACTTCCTCCTTCAGAACACTTATATTTCTCCATGTTTCTTGACTGGTCTTTTCACTAGACTTCTTTCTAAAGACATTATTTTCGATTCCATAATCATTTTTGAAGCAAAACTCACACACTATTTATGATAAACGGTAACCCTAATATAACCATTAGATATATAAGTGGTTGGAATGAATGTATGTATATCAATAAATGATTTCCTCTATTTTTTCAGATATCAATACAATCCATTATTTAAATTTGGAACCAGTCATATAATTTATTCACAGTATGGTCTATTAATGCATCATCTCTATATTCATCAACACAGGGTAAGCCGATTAGTATCCCCAGTACTAATTTATATCTTTTCAAAATATTTCCCCCAGAAATGGTGGAAGAAATACTCATGTCACCTGATCTTCATATACATATTAACACAGTAATATTCTGGACACAAAATGCGAAGGTCACCCTTATGATTGTACCAAAGCCTCAATGGAATGTGAACATAGATTACTAAATATATCCATGTCCAGGTTGCCTAATGCTCTCAAATGTCAATCTTATTGGTGACTACAAATTGGTTTCTTCTTAAGATTATGTATTCAACCTCAACCCTGTTGAAAATGTCTAATCCTATCACGTTATACTTTGCCTGATTTCCTAATGTCTCTATTGATGTCTGCTTTCCTACATATTTTCCCCAGTTCATCATTGTGCCTGACTCTTCACATATGGTGTCATTTATATTCACTCTCTAACCAAAACCCTATTGCTAAAGTACATTTGGTCCAAATCCTAGACTCACTCTTCCTTCTAAACCTACTGACTATCTTCCTAATCCTACACACAATCCCTTTTTGACTGGATGATCTCTTCTACATTTAATCATCTGAGGTACAGGGTCTTATGCCATTGTATATCAATTTAACTGAGACCTCGGTGCAAAACATAACTCAAGCTAAGGATCCCAATCAAGGGTCCAAATCCTTCTGGGCTTCAAATATTACCTAGATTTCTGTTTTCATACTTATGTTCTACCTCTATATTCTTATAAATATCGCTGGTTCCCAATACCATTATTCATCCAGCAGAATGATTTCCAACCCAAATCGAACATGCTATTAATCCTAACCATACAATGTTCTTTCAATCTCACTTTACAGAAGAGCAGGGACAAAGTTGGTATTACAATACAGGAAGTTAGGAGATCTTCCAACTGCTGAGTACCTCAAAATCCATGCAGAAATGATCCCTGGAGAAGATGCAGGCAGCTATGAAGGACCTGAGAGAACAAAAGTCATATTCCATGGCAAAAAACATGGTCAGGATGAAAAGATGTGTCTGAGTCAGCCTCTCTATTCTTTATGTAGGGAAGATGGACCAAACCAGGCCTGTGTGGAGAGCTGTTCCCAGGTAACTATGGTTTCTATACCATTCTAACATGAGAAAGTATCACAGGAAGTAGGGCAGCCTCCATGTCAGGAGACAATAGGAAGAAACTGTTAGGACAAAGTGGTGGCCAAGACAGTGACCTCATTCATTTTCTGAAGGTAGTGACCTCACCTCACTTCCTTGGTGATGGAGCTCTCTGAATTTTGTGATCCAGGAAGCAAGGCACCCTGAGCCAGTCCCAGTCCCAGTCGCAGTGGGCTCATTTCTTTGGATTTTCCAGGAACAGAGTCAGTCTTTCTTGGTACCTACTGATGTAAGGGTTGCCAAATACCAAGAAAGCTCTGAAGAGGGGTCTTTCCTGAGAGGATAGGAATTGGCTCACCACTGCGTCCTTACAACTTCACAGATTTGACCAAGGAGACCAGATCTGAGACAGAAAGGCCATTTCTGGGGAGCATTGTATGTCCTACCAGTCAGAGGACATTCCAGATAGTCACAGACCTACTTGGAAGAAGGAGGTGCATTAGAGGGTGTTGGTTTGTGTTTGTGGTTTTTTCACATGATCTTAGAATAGGTAAAAAAGGAGGTTTGTTTGGTTTGGAGTGGACTGTTTCTAGTAAGTCATTTGACAAGGAGACTGTTTCTGTGTCTGTGTATCCCATTGTGTTTTTCTTTGTAGATATTAGAAAAGAAAATAGCTCATTGGGTGTGTCCTGTCTAGTAGAAAACTTCCCAGTTTGCATCCTTCCCAATTAATGAATGGACTGAGGCTTGCCTCATCCATGGGCAACACCTGCTATCTACCTAAGTTCTCATTTTTTTCCTGAATTCTGGCCACTCTCAAGATTAGTATCATGTATTTTTGTACAAGATACGTACCACCTCCAAGCTTTGTGACATGGCCATGTACTGGATAGTTGAAGAGAATGGCGAGCATCTCAGAAAACTCACATATCAGAGTAACCAGGAAAGTCTCCTAGGAGAAACCCTGCTTGGGGGCTTTTGATTACCTATTGTTCTGTTGCTCTGAATGTCAGAAAGGTCTTTGCCTCAGGCCAAACCTTAGTGAAGCCTGAAGAAAAGAGTTTTCAAATGGAAATGAATGGGAATCACCTGTGGCTTTTTACTTTATTGCTTTGGAAAAAGATTTGTCTGAATCAGCCTCTTGGCCCTGTGTGAGCCTGTGGTTTAGATTTTCAGCACCTGATGGGTCTAGAGAAAGATCCCATGTGGGCATTCAAAACCAAAATGGAAAAAAGATCAGTCATTTTGGATGAAGCCTCTCGCCTTCCTCTGTAATATTTCTGACCTCCATCAAGTGAGAATAGGGATCATTTGTGTCAAATGAGTTCTTCAAAGCCCTGCAGAGGCTGGACAATAGGTGCTTGCGTTTTCTCATGACTCCAATTCACACAAAGAATCTATACCCCACAGTCAGTAGGCCTCAAATTTGAGAAGTGGAGCAGTATTAACAGCAGTCCTATATGATCGCTTCTGTTTCACAGGAATGTTGTCCAGGCCACCCTGACTTTAGGCAAATGAGGGGCAAGGGAGATTATTTTTGACACTGTCTTGGGCTGTGCCCCTGATGGAAACCTCCAGCTAGAGTTTATGATTAGTGTCTATATAAAAGAAGAAGAGGGCCCTGTGGGAGTGTTTTGGTTTTAATTGTCATCATTTGTGTGGCAATTGGAAGAGATGCCTGGGTCCACCTGGGCTTGAACTCTGTTGTGATTCCCCTTAGAGACTGAGTTGTGGAACTGAACTCAGAGAAGTATTGCCATGAATTGTGTTGGGATTTTTGGAGGCCACGCATGAGATTCGCCATTGGAAACTGAGATCTAGGCCCAGGGTGACTTTCCACAGAGCACTGGGAATCTCAGCCAGAATATCACAAGATTTTATTTTGAAAGATTGTCAGCCATAGTTGAGAGTCAAAACACACATGGAATTCACATTGTAGACCTCAATGGGCCTGGCTTCATGTGACCTTTTGCCCACTCTTTGGGAAGCCTTGCCTGTGAAAGTTCTCCAGAGCTTTCATTGAAATGAGATTCCTCACCTTTTAATGGTTCCTGTATAAATTAAATCCCACAGTGCCTCCAACTTTATTATTGAAAAATATCTAGATAAATACCATGAATTTTTTGAAATTACTATGACCAGGTTGCACTGGAGAACTTCTGAATGTCCTGTTCCTGATCATGATTGTACCAGACAGTGCCTTGATTGACTGGGTTTCATGAAAAAAGTGTAGAACATAGATGCCAGAAAGTTGGAGCCTGCAGACTAGTGGGCCTAGAGCAGAGGAGTGTAGGTGTGTGAAAAAAACATTTGTGGTGGGGCCACGTGGATCTGCCATTGGCTTAGAAAGACTTGTGACTGACATGGTACAGCCAGCAGACCCTTCTATGTAAGGGCATCTTGTTATATGGAGAGGATTCCTGCCAAAGGTCAGAATCAGGTTGCTATTGTCAAGTTGAAAAGCTATGTGGGATTGAAGCCTCACTGGTGCATTTTACTAACCCACCACACGTGAGAGTACATCCTCCAGCACTGTGTCCCAGTAGAACTCCTTGTATTTCGTGAAGCCAATACCAAACTCACAGTGCAGCAGTAAAAAACACCACGAAAGTGGATAATGACCAAATGGCTCTACAGACAACACAGTTAGATACTTAGACCCCAGTGGCCAAAGTTTACCTACAAAGAGAGAATTCAGCACTGCTGCCTCATGTTCACTAGAAAACAAAAAACCATGTCATCCAGGTCACATAGATGGAGACCCAGAATTGATGGTCTCACTACAAAGGAAGCTAAAACTCCTGACAACAATATATATTTTAACTGCCCGACCTCAGAGGCAGTTTCTCAAAAAGTCATTGGGCCAGCAGAGCTCCATGTTTGTGGAGTGTTTACCCTCTCCCTTTTTGTAACCCGTTCTACCTCCTACAAGTTTGTGAACTCCTGAGCATTTTTCTTTCCACATATGTATTCACAGATTTTCTAACTTTTCTCCACTAATTGTGTCTTATTTGGGGCGAAGGTAATGTCAAAGCATTGTTCTGGATGAGAGTGGGATGATTTTTGTGTAGCACATATTTGCATACACATTAGATTCATTTTCATATTTTCCATTTGAAATACTGAATCCCTGACACTAACCCATACCCTACTAGACTCTGACTACTAATCCAAATATGATGGAGAAAAAGAAACTTAACAGAATAGAAATACAGGCCTTTCATAGGAGGCATGGTGTATACTTGGACTTGCCTTCGGCTTTATCAACGGTATGTGTTATAAATATAGTCAACTTTTCATTGTAATACTTCTCCATGAGTTTTTAAAATTAACACATATGTAAATTTCTGTCTCCCTTTCTCTGTAGCCTATTCATCACATGTATTTTTTAATGCATCTTTAGAATTCTACCTGGTATCACATGTACATTCTTGTGAGCTTGATTATTTTGGAAGATACAAATTGTGAGAAGAGATCACTCCCTCTAAATACTGATGGAACTGGAAATTCAACCTATGGGTGAATTTCCTAGATGAACAATATTATGCATAAATAAATGTTCAGTAAAATGAATATTTTTGGATACGTGGATGATATCTATTTTATTATGATTTTCAAATGGCATATATATTGCTACATTTTAATGTCTGTGTATGTGAGTATCTATCTATCTATCTATCTATCTATCTATCTAGATATAGATATCTACTCTTTAGATTTTCCAAAATATGAAATATATGTGTCTTATTATACACTTTCTAAATTTACTCATGTGTGTGTATGTGGATTTATAATCAAATTTTCACAAAATAATTCTTAGAAATATTCATCCACCTTAAATACATATTTATTTCCTAGTACTGAAAACTAAATTCAGTGAATGGTGCATACAAATCGTAATATTTCCACAGTGACTGACCCAGTTTCACATCAATGCAAGTAGACACCTATGGGACCATGATGTGTATTTTGAAGTTCATTTTTATTCAACACTGATACATTACTATTTCTGCAGTTTATGGACATAATAGGATATATTCTTTCATCCACAATTTCACAAATTTATAGGCATTTAGTTCACTTTCAATCACTTCCTACTTCAGAACACATGTATTCCTCCATGTTTCTTGACTGTTCTTTTAATGAGATTCTTTCCAAACACATTATTTTTGATTTCCATAATCATTTTTGAAGCAAAACTCAGACACTCTTCATGATAAACCATAATGCTAATATTACCATTAGATGTATAACTGGTTAGAATGAATTTATGTATATCAATATAAGATTTCCTATATATTTTCAGATATCAATTCAATCCATTATTTAAAGTTTGAACCAGTTACATTATTTATTCACAGTATGGTCTATTAAGGCATCATCTCTATATTCATAGACCGATGGTATACCTATTTGTATCCCAAATACTAATTTATAAGTCTTTAAAATATTGCTTTAAGAATATTGGAAGAAATACTCTAGCCACCTGATATATATATACATTTCATCACAGTAATATTCCTGACACAAAATGCAACGGACACACTTATGATTGTACCAAAGCCTATATTGAAAGTGAGCATGTATTACTAACAACATCCATGTCCTGATTAACTAATGATCTCAAATATCATTCCTATTGGTGAGTACATATTTGTTTCTTCCTAAGATTAAATATTGAAACTGAACCCTGTTAAAAATGTCTCATCCTATCACTCACTTTGTACTTTGCCTGATTTCCTAATGTCTCTATTGATATCTGATTTCCTACACATTTTCCCCAGTTCATCACTGTGACTGACTCTTGAAATATGCTGACATTTACATTCACTCTCTAACAAAACCCCTATATCTAAAGAACTTTTGGTCCAACTCCTAGACTCACTGAAATGGGTTCTTCAAAGCCCTGCAGAGGGTAGCCCATAGGTGCTTGGGTTTTCTCATGACCCCAATTCACATAAAGAATCTATGCCCCACAGAGAGTAGGCCTCAAATTGGAGAAGTAGAGCAGTATTAATGGCAGGCCTATTTGATCACACCTGATTCACAGGAAGGGTTTCCAGGCCACCCTGAATTTAGGCAAATAAGGGGCAAATGAGCTTATTTTGGACACTGTCTTAGGCTGCGCCCCTCATGGAAACCTCCAGCAAGAAGTTATGATGAGAGTTTATATTGAAGAAGATGAGGGCCATGTGGGAGTGTTTTGGTTTAATTGTGGTCATTTGTGTGGTAGTTGGAAGAGATGACTGGGTCCACATGGGCTTGAACTCTGGAGTGATTCCCCTTAGAGACTGAGTTCTGGAAATGAACTCAGAGAAGTATTGACATGAATTGTGTTGGGATTTTAGGAGGCCACACATGAGAGTTGCCCTTGGAGACTGAGATCTAGGCCCAGGATAGCTTTCCAAAGAGCACTGGGAATCTCAGCCAGGATATCACATGACTTTATTCAGAAAGACGTGGCAGCCATTGTTGAGAGTCAAAACACACATGGACCTCAATTGTAGACCTCAATGGGCCTGGCTTAATGTGACCTTTTGGCCACTCTTTGGGAAGCCTTGCCTCTGAGAGTTCTCCTGAGCTTTAATTGAAATAATCTTCCTCACCATTTCATGGTTCCTGAATAAATTGAAAGCCACAGTGCCTCCAAATTCATCCTTGAAAATTGGCTATATAAATACCATGAATTTTTTAAATTCCCATGAACAGGTGGCACTGGAGAACCTTTGGATATCTGTTGCTGATCACGAGTGTACCAGACATTGCATTGATTGACTGGGTTTCATGAAAATGGTGAGAACAGAGATGCCAGAAAGTTGGAGCCTGCTGACTAGTGGGCCCAGAGCAGTGGTGGGCAGGTGTATGATAAAACATCTGTCGTGGGGACACGTGGTTCTGCCATTGGTTTCCGAATGATTTGTGACTGACATGGTGCAGCCAGCAGAACCTTACAAGTAAAGGGACCTTGTTATATGGAGAGGTTTCAGGGCAATGTTCAGAATCAGGTTGCTATGGACATGGGTGCAAGCTTTTTGGGATAGAAGCCTGGTTGGTGCATTCTCCTGCAGACCCTCATCCACTACACGTGAGAGTACTCCCTCTAGCACTGTGTCCCAGTTTTTCTCCTTGTATTACGTGAAGCCAATACCAAACTCCCAGTGCAGCAGTAAGAAACACCACGAAAAGTGGAGTATGACCAAATGGCTTCACAGATCACATGGTTAGACACTTAGACCCCAGTGTCCTCAGTTTACTAACAAAGGGAAAATTCAGAACTTCTGCCTCATGTTCAATAGCATATAAGGAACCATGTCATCCAGGTCACATAGATGCCGACCCAGGTTTGATGGTCTCAATACAAAGGAAGCTAAAGCTCCTGACAACAACAAATTTTTCAAGGGCCCAAACTCAGAGGCAGTTTCTCAACAACTCATTAGGCCACCAGAGTTCCATGTTTGTGGAGTGTTTACCCTGTACCTTACTTTTGGAAATTCCACTACCACCTCCAAGGTTGTGAACTCCTGAGCATTTTCTTTTCCAGATATATATTCACAGACTTTCAAACTCTTCTCCACTAATTGTGTATTACTTGTGGCGAAGGAAATATCAAGGCATTGTTTTGGAGGACAGTGGGAAGATTTTTGTCTAGCAAATATTTGCATACACATTAGATTCATTTTCCTATTTTCCATTAGAAATACTGAATCCCTGTAACTAACCCATACCCTACTAGACTCTGACTACTAATCTTAATATGATGTAGAAAAAGAAACCTAACAGAATAGAAATACAGGCCGTTCATAGGAGGCATGGTGTATACTAGGACTTGCCTTCTGCTTTATCAAGTGAATGTGTTATAAATCTAGTCAACTTTTCATTGTAATACTTCTCCATGAGTTTTTAAAGTTAACACATATGTACATTTCTGTCTCCCTTTCTCTGTACCCTATTCATCTCATGAAATTTATTATGCATATTTAGTATCCTACCTGGTATCACACGTACATTCTTGTGAGCTTGCTGTTTTAGGAAGATACAAATTGTGAGAAGAGATCACTCCCCCTAAATACTGATGGAACTGAAAATTCAACATATGGGTGAATTTCCTAGATGAACAGCATTATACATAAATCCATGCTCAGTAAAAAGAATAGTTTTGGATATGAGGATGATATATATTTCATGATGAATTTTGATTGGCATACATATTACTACATTTTAATGTCTGTGTTTGTATCTTTATATATATATATATATATATATATATATATATATATATATATATATATTTTTTTTTTTTTTCTCCAGATTATTCAAAATATAAAATATATGTGTCTTATTTTACATTCACTAATTTAACTCATGTTCCTATATGTGGATTTATAATCAAATTTTCACAAAATTATTCTCAGAAATATTCATCCACATGAAATACATATTTATTTCCCAGTACTGAAAACTAACTTCGGTGAAAGGTGCTTACAAATCCTAATATTTGTACAGTAACTGACCCAGTTTAACATCAATGCAAGTAAAATCCTATGGGACATGATGTGTATTTTGAAGTTCATTTTTATTCAACACTGGTACATTACTATTTCTTCAGTTTATGGACATTATAAGATAATACTTTTCATCCACAAGTTAACAAATCTGTACGCATTTGGTTCACTTGCAATTACTTCCTGCTTCAGAATATATGTGTTCCTCCATGTTTCTTGACTGTACTTTTCATGAGATTATTTCCAAACACATTATTTTCGATTTCCATAATCATTTTTGAAGCAAAACTCCCACACTCTTCATGATAAACCATAATGCTAAAATTACCATTAGATGTATAACTGGTTAGAATGAACTTATGTATATCAATATAAGATTTCCTATATATTTTCAGATATCAATTCAATCCATTATTTAAAGTTTGATCAAGTTATATTATTTATTTACAGTATGGTCTATTAAGGCATCATCTTTATAATCATAGGCACAGGGTACACGTACTTGTGTCCCCAATACTAATTTATAAGTCTTAAAATGTTGCTTTCAGAAATGTTTGAAGAAATACTGTAGTCACCTGATATACATTTACAATTCATCACAGTAATATTCCTGACAAAAAATGCAACGGACACCCTTATGATTGTACCAAAGCCTAAATTTAATGTGAGCATGTATTACTAACAACATCCATGTCCTGATTAACTAATGATCTCAAATATCATTCCTATTGGTGACTACATATTTGTTTCTTCCTAAGATTATATATTCAAACTCAACCCTGTTAAAAACGTCTTATCCTATTACTCACTTTGTACTTTCCCTGATTTCCTAATGTCTCTATTGATATCTGCTTTCCTACACATTTTCCCCAGTTCATCACTGTGACTGACTCTTCACATATGCTGACATTTGCATTCACTCTCTAACCAAAACCCTATATCTAAATAACTTTTGGAACTATCCCTTTTTGTCTGGAGGATCTCTTCCTCATTCAGTCATCCAAGGTACAAGGTCCTATGCCATTGTATAACGATTTATTTGAGACAACTTTGCAGAAATAATTCAAAGCTAAGTATCCCAATCAAGGGCCCAGTGTTCATCTGGGTTTCAAGTCTTTCCTAGATTTCTGTATTCATACTTATATTACACCTATATATGCTTGTAAATATCGGAGGTCCCCAATACCATTATTCATCTCGCAGAATGATTCCTAACCCAAATTGAACATGTTATTAACCCTAACCATGCACTGTTCCCTCAATTTAACTTTACAAAGACCAGGGACAGAGTTGGTGTTATAATACAGGTAGGTAGGGGATCTTCCACCTGTTGAGAACCTCAAGTTCCATGCAGAAATAAACCCTGAAGAAGATGTAGGCAGCTATGAAGGACCTGAGAGAGCAACAGTAATCTTCCTTGGTAAAATACCTGGTCAGGATGAAGCGATGTGTCTGAATAAGCCTCTCTTTTCTTAAAGTAGAGAAGATGGACCAAACCAGGTCTGTGTGGAGAGCTGTTAACATGTGCCTATGGTTGATATACCATTCTATCTTGTGAATGTGACACAGGAAGTAGGGGAAGCCTCTCTCTCGTGGGACCCTTGGAAGCAAATGTTAGGATAAAGTGGTTACCAAGGTAGTGACCTCACTCAGTTCCTGAAGGAAGTGACCTACCTCACTTCCTTGGTGATGGAACTCTCTGAACTTGGGATCCAGGAAGCCAGGCACTCAGAGCCAGTCCCAGTCCCAGTCCCAGTGGGTTCACTTGTTTGGATTTACCAAGGACAGAGTCAGTCTTTTTGGTACATACTGATGTGTGGATGGCTAAATGCCAGGAAAGCTCTGAAGAGGGGCCTTTCCTGAGAAAGCAGGTAGTGACTCACTGATTGATGCTGAAAACTTTACAATGTTGGTAAAGGAGACCTGATCTGAGACAGGACAGTCCATTTCGAGGGAGCAGAGTAAGGCCCATCAGTCTGAGGACACTCTGGATAGTCACAGACCTACTTGGGGGAAGGAGGTGCCTTTGTGGGTGTGGGTGTGAATTTGTGTTTTTTTATCATGTTCTGAGAATAGGTAGGAAAGGCAGTATGTTTGGTTTGGAGTGGACTGTTTTTAGTAAGTCATTTGACAAGGCGAGTGTTTTTAGGTCTGTGAATCCCACTGTTTTCTTGGTTGTAGACAACACCTACTTCTTTCCTTAGTTCCTGTTTTCTTCCTGAATTCTGGCCACGCTCCAGAATAGGCTCATGTTTTTTTGTCCAAGATATGGACCTCCGTCGAGTTCTGTGACATGGCCATGTACTGGATAGATGAAGGGAATTGGGAGCATCTCTGAAAACTCGGATATCAGTGTGACCAGTAAAGTCTCAGTAGAGAAACCCTGCTTTGTGCCTTTTGCTTACCTACTGTTCTGTTGACCTGAATGTCAGGAAGGTCTTTTCCTCAGGCCACCAGTTTGTGAAGCCTGAAGAAAAGTGCTTTCAATTGGAAATGAATGAGCATCACCTGTGGCTCTTTGCTTAATTGCTTTGGAAAGGGATGTGTCTGAATCATCCTTTCGGCTCTGAGAGAGGCTGTGGCTTTGATTATCAGCACCTGATGGATCTAAAGAAAGATCCCATGTGTGCATCCAAAACCAAAATGGCAAAAAGATCAGTCATTGTGGATGAAGTCTCTTGCTTCCTCTGTTAGGTTCCTGACCTCCATTAAGTAAGTATAGGGATCCTTTGAGACAAATGAGTTCTTCAAAGCCCTGCAGCAGTGCTTGGGTTCTCACATGACTCCAAATCACATAAAGAATCTATACCTCACAGTCAGTAGGCTTCAAAATGAAGAAACAGAGCAGTATTACTGGCAGGCCTATTTGATCAATCCTGGTTTACAGGAAGGGTGTCCAGGAAACCCTGACTTTAGGAAAATGAGGGGCAAGGGAACTTATTTTGGACACTGTCTTGGGCTGCGCCCCTTATGGAAACCTCCAGCCAGAGGTTATGATGAATGTCTACATGGAAGAATATGAGGGCCATGTGGGAGTATTTTGGTTTTAATTGAACATATTGTTAACCCTAACCATACACTGTTCCCTCAATCTAAGTGTTCAGAAAAGCAGGGAAAGATTTGGTCTTACAATACAGGAATGCAGGGGATCTTCCACCTGCTGAAAACTTCAAAGTTCCATGCAGAAATGAACCCTGGAGAAGATGTTGGCAGCTATGAAGGATCTGAGAGAGCAAAAGGCATCTTCCATGGCAAACAGCCTGGTCAGGATGAAGGGTTGTGTCTGAATCAGATTCTCTCTTCTTAATGTAGAGGAGAGGCCTGTGTGGAGAGCTGTTCAGAGGTGACTATTGTTTCTTTACCATTCTAACTTGTGAAAGTGTCACAGGAAGTAGGGACATCCTCCATGTTATGAGACCTTAGGAAGCAAATGTTAGGACAAGTTGGTTGCCAAGGCAGTGACCTCACTCAGTTACTAAAGGAAGTGACCTCACCTCACATCCTTGTTGATGGAACTCTCCAAATTTGGGTTCCAGGAATCTAGGCACCCAGGCCCAGTCCCAGCACCAGTTCCAGTGTTCTTACTTGTTTGGATTTTCCAAGGACAGAGTCAGTCTTTTGTGGTACCTACTTATGTGAGAATGGCCAAATTCCAGAAAAATTCTGAAGAGGGGCCCTTCCGGAGAAAACAGATAGAGGCTCACTGCTGGCTCCTGACAACTTCACAGAGTTGACCAAGGAGTCCAGATCTGAGACAGGACAGACCATTTCTGGGGAACATAGTATGGCCCTCCAGTCAGAGGACACTCTGGATAGTTCCAGACCCACTTGGGGGAAGGAGGTGCCTTTGTGGTTGTGGGTGTGGGTTTGTGGTTTTTTCTTTTGTTCTGAGAATAGTTAGGAAAGGGGGTGTGTTTGGTTTGGAGTGGACTGTTTCTAGTTAGTCCTTTGACAAGGCGAGTGTTTTTAGGTCTGTGTAGCCCACTGTTTTCGTGGTTGTAGACATTAGAAAAGATAATGCCTCAATGGGTGTATCCTCTCAAGGAGAAAACTTCCCAGCATTCATCCGGCACAATTTATGAATGGAGTGTGGCTTGCCTTATCAATGGGCAACACCAACTATCTTCCTACGTTCCTGTTTTCTTCCTGAATTCTGGCCACTCTCCAGAATAGGCTCATGATTTTGTGTCAAATATATGTACCACTTCCAAGCTCTGTGACATGGCCATGTACTGGTAGCTGAAGGGAATGGCAAGCATCTCAGAAAACTCAGATATCAGTGTAGCCAGTAAAGTCTCAGTGGAGAAACCCTGCTTTGGGCCTTTTGATTACCTATTGTTATGTTGCCCTGAATATCAGGAAAGTCTTTGTCTCAGGCCACCCCTTTGTGAAGCCTGAAGAAAACAGTTTTCACATGGAAATGAATGGGCATTACCTTTGAGTTTACAATAAAACCTTCACAGATTTGGCTCTCATTAAGTTAAAAATACTTTTAGATTGTATCTCAGTGTAAAAAGTAACATGGAACTGTACATATCTTATTGATAACAAGTCCAATTATAGAACACAAATGATATACATAAATCTCCAACACTCCAACATGTTTTTCTTTTAAGCCTAGAATTACCATACAACATTAGAACACCAGCTTGATACAATGGTCTTTGCAAGCTTCTACCTTACAGACTTGTATACCTGGAAGATATGAACACATTAACACCACAATTACATTGATGTTTTTGTATTAAACAAGTTTAGATTTTAAAGAAATAACATGGCACAATTTTATAAAAACAGTACTTGTTTTACCAGCTGTTTAATTTTTTAAGATTACTTGCTCAAAACTTACACATATAACCAAGTTACACACACCTTTTTTTTATTATTTACTTAAACCCTTTTAATTACTTAATCATATAGACTCTCTTATCCAGAAACACGTTTTTCCTCTATTATATCTATATCTAGAACCTTTTAGTTTCTCTTTTCCATCTACTAACCTCTTTCTGTTCACATTTCAATACAATGCTTTTCAATTTCTGAATTTAAGCAGATTATTTTATAGACATCTACATTTTATTAGGGCCTTTTTGAAAACCTAGAAAACTTATTGGCCTAATTTTAAAGACATCTTTATTTTTATCTGTTTACCCAATTTGAATTAAAACATATGAATCACGTGAATCAAAGACATTTGGATACATTTTTAAATTTTTCATGAGCGCTCCTCATCTGTCAATTGTCATATCCCTGCATGATATATGGACATACACACATACAGACATACCAACATACAACACGTAACACAAATGTAACACATAACACAATAGTAAAGGCCTTGTAGCTTTTTTCAGGTGAAATCTCCATTGCAATGCTGAAAACTCCAGAGTCGATCAAAAATAGAACTGATCAGAAAACATTAACCCATCAGCAGAGTCAAGATCATGAGCTCAAAAAAAAAATTACAGAATCTAAGAAAAGCAAGAGTCCTAAAAATGATGACTGGCTAGTAATTAGTAAATACCATATTATATACTTTTTTGGTTAGGTCTAGTTTGAGTTCAGGTAAAAAGACACATTTACTCTTTTTATCTGTCTCCTGCTGAGTGCTGCAGGCTTCTTTTATTTGCATATCAAAGTAAGTCCTGGCTGAGGTCTGGAAAACTGGAAAGACTGGAATTCTGAGAAGAAACCTCACGCCTAAGGCATTTATCTATAAGTCATAATTTCCAGGTTTGGATGTTGAAAATTTTGATGCAAGTTGAAGATGTAATTCTCAAAATTTTATTTCTTTAGATTTTTCTACACTAGAAAAACTTGCTCACACAAAACTGAAAATAGGATCATTTTTTGATAATATTAATGCCACCATCAGAAGAAGTTTCTATAGGATCATTAAGCCCCTTTCTTTGTTATGAAGTTTCTAATAGTATTAAGTTAAATTAAATTGGCTGAAAAATTTTTAAAAAGAACCACATGCTACCATGTGTATCCGAAATTAAGCTTTAAAAATTTCCAAGACTGTTGCTAATTAATGTCATTTCAATAAGCCAGACCAACGTTTTAATTTAGTACCATTTTTTAAAATCTTACACACTGATGGGAATAGATACCATATCATAATTTATTATCTCTTCCCAAGTTAATGCACTGATATATCTAGTGAAATTTTTTCAGGCTGTCTAGTTCAAAATTAAAACTCTTTATATTTTTTTTACCCTAAGTATTTAAGTTTCCTAGCATGAACTACCTGAAATCAAAATAAACAATTGTTTAAACCCAACTTTTAACTGTAAGATAGTGCAATGCTTTAGAAACCCATTTAGATACCAGATGGTTAAAATAAAAAAAAATCATTTCTAGATACACATTCACCCTAGATCATCCCCAAGAAACAATCTATAATATCAGCATATTAATGCATTCATTGTCCCTTTTGTTAAGTAAACAGAGGTGGAGAAATCCTTAAAGTGCACGTAAGGAATAAGGGAGTTCCCCACAGCAAAATGGATCTGGCAGCTGCTGGGAGTCCCTTAGCCTCACCATTTACTTACAGGATTAGTTCCTCTGGTTTGCTTTGACCCCAGGCACCAGGCATATTCTATGTCTCCCAACTTTGCAGTAGTCAGCTCCCAAAAATTTCATTCTCTGCTTCAGTTGTTTTGAGTGCTAGGCTTCCCCAAGAGGGCAGAGTGGGGTTTATTTAAAGTCCCCTCTGGGGTGTCAAAATTTATGACTGAAGGCTTGGTTCCCATCCCAAAGCCAATTAATGCCAATTTAATAATGAGAACAGGGTTTTGAGAAAAGTTTAAGCGAGATATCAAAGTTCTTAGACCCCAGACATTTCCCTCTGCAGTGGGCATGCTCAATCCAACTACGGGAAGAAAAGAAATCACTGCTTCCGTAATGTTGCTTAACAAAGGGGAGTAAAGTTTATCAAAGTTCTTTAAAGCACAGCTAAGAGAGGTGAAAAGGTGAGAACAGAAAAACTGGCGGTTCTATTGACTTTTGGTCCCTCACAGGAGAAGCATTAGTTTAAAATTTAGCTAAAGTAACTTCCACATATGTAATGCAGGTTGGAACTCGGGACTCTGCATCGGACCAAACAATGCCATCACATTTAACAGAAACACAGATAAAATGACACACAAAGACCATCATGCAGCTCCCGTTTGTTCACAACCCCAAGATCTACAATCTTGTGACTCAGAGAGAATGGAGGGAAGAGGGGGAGAAGTAGAAGGTGTGAGTGATAGGATCCTGGGTGAAGGGGTCGGATTGGAGGCAGGGACCAGGAATGGCTTCAAGGAAAGAGGCATGGAATGGCTTTGTCCCATAATGAGAGTTTCTCAAACAGAGACAAGGACAATACAAACGTGACACAAACATGTACACACAGTTAACATTTAACACGAGTTGAGAAGTAAAGATTAGAACCTAGTAACTGTCAAAACCTGATGGGTTAGACCACAAAGACAGACAGTGAATTCAACCTGAGAGAAAAAAGTAGTCAGCAAGATATGATGGGTTGCCAGCAGAGTCACCTAATGTGGGCTCATTCGTCCCTCCTCACCTAATGAGAGCACATCCGTCACTCCCCGAGTCCTCCAAGGCATCCCTTGCAAGGACATGGCCTGTGGCTTTAGGACACGTTTGTCCACCACTGACAGGGGGAACTTACATTCTCCGCTGGAAGCCACTCTGCCAACTCAAACCAAAAACGGAAAAATGGAACCTGAACAAAAAGCTCTGAGTTATCACAAGGAAAAATGAAAAGAAGCGCCTTACTTACCTCCAGAGGGGTCTGTTGGTGTGTCCTTGTCCTATGCTGCGTGAATCCTGGCCAACGCACCAAATGTAAGGGTCCGGTGAACGTCGGAGGAAGAGACCACCAAGAGAACGCGGCTCATGCAACAGAAAAAGGCGTTCATTGAGGATCCAATCCAGCATGCTGGGGCTACGTGCTCACTCAAGAAGGGAGAGCAGCCCAGAGCCCCGAGCAGGGGTTGAGCAGTGCTTAAGTACACTTTTTGGGGAGGGCGGGACTTTACATATATCACAGTCTCCTTTAAGAAATCAACATACACCGCAGAAAAAACAAACAACAATTCCTAAACATGATTAGTTCATTCATTGGCAGGAACAGGTCAGGCGGGAGTGATAGGTGAGTTCTAAAGCGAGGTACACATTCAAACAGATTGGTTTAGGCCTTGCGATGCCTATGTGCCAGGCCACACAGGGTCCTAGGTTATTAAACAACCAGGCGGTCAGGGGGAATATTTACTGGGCAGTCCGGAATTGTACTACAAGCTACAGGAATTTCAGGTTTTGCATGTAGCATAGGAACTTAACAATACCTGGTCCTTTACATTTTAACTCAGGCCTTGCAGCTTAGAAACTTTACAAAACCAGGTCTTTTACACTTCAACTTTTACACTTTAATTTCAATTTATTTTACCCTTTCAGATCACTCCTGGTGCACAAGAAGGGTGTCCAAGCCACCCTGAATTTAGGCAAATGAGTGGCAAGGGAGCTTATTTGGGACACTGTCTTGGGCTGTGCCCCTCATGGAAACCTCCAGCCAGATGTTATGATGAGTGCCTTTATAGAAGAAGAGGAGGGCCATGTGAGAGTGTTTTGGTATTAATTGTGGTCATTTGTGTGACGGTTGGAAGAGATGACTGGGTCCACCTGGGCTTGAATTCTTGTGTGATTCCCCTTAGAGACTGACTTCTGGAACTGAACTCAAAGAAGTATTGCCATGAATTGTGGTGATATTTTAAGAGGTCAAGCATGAGAGTCGCCCTTGGAAACTAAGACCAAGGCCGAGGGTGGCTTTCCACAGAGCACTGGGAATTTCAGCAAAGATATCCCATGATTTTATTCTTAAAGACTTGGTAGCCATAGTTGAGAGTCAAAACACACATGGACCTCACATTGTAGACCTCAATGGGCCTGGCTATATCTAACCTTTTGGTCACTCTTTGGGAAGCCTTGCCTATGAGAGTTCTCCAGAGTTTCATTGAAATGAGCTTCCTCAACATTTAATGGTTCTTGAAACCCACAGTGCATACAAACACAATAGAAATACAAGCAGTTCAGAAGAGGCATGGTGTATAGTTGGACTTGCCTTTTGCATTATGTAGGGTAGGTGTTATAAATCTAGTTAATTTTTAATTGAAATAGTTCTCCTTGTGTTTTTAAAGTTAATAAATATGTGAATTCCTGTATCCTTTTCTCTGTAGCCTATTCATCACATGTATTTTTATATAAACATATTGAATCCTACCTGGTATCACATATACATTCTTGTGAGGTGGCTGACATGGCAGATACAAATTATGACAAGAGATCACTCCTCCTAAACGCTATTGGATCATAAAATTCAGCCTAAGGGTAACCTTTCCAGTTGAACAACATTATTCATAAATCCATGTTCAGTAAAATTAATATTTTTGGATCTGTGGACGATATATATTTCATCATGAATTTCAATTGGCATATATATTGCCACTTTATAATGTCTGTGTGTGTTTTGCTCTTTGCTTAATTGCTTTGGAAAGAGATGTGTCTGAATCAGCCTCTTGGCCCTGTGTGAGGCTGTGGCTTAGATTCTCAGCACCTGATGGATCTAAAGAAAGATCCCATGGGTGCATCCAAAACCAAAATGGCCAAAAGAGCAGTTATTGTGGATGAAGACTCTCACCTTCCTCTCTAATGGCCCTGACATCCATCAAGTGAAAATAGGGATCCTTTGGGTCAAATGAGTTCTTTAAAGCCCTGCAGAGTTTAGCCCATAGGTGCTTGGGTTTTCACATGAATCCAATTTACATAAAGAATCTAAACCCCACAGTCATTTGGCCTCAAATTGAAGAAGATAAGGGGCATGTGGGAGCATTTTGTTTTGAATTGTGGTAATTTGTTTGGCGCTTGGAACAGATGACTGGGTCCACCTGGGCTTGAACTCTGGTATGATTCTCCTTAGAGACTGAATTCTGGAAGTGACATCAGAGAAGTATTGTCATGAATTGTGTTTGGATTTTACTAGGCCATGCAACCTAGATCTCAGGTATTAATTGTGGTGCAGGGAGATCTAGGTGCAGGGTGGCTTTGCCCAGAGCACTGGGAATCTCAGCCTGGATATCACATGATTTTATTCTGAAATTCTTTAAAGCCACAGTTGAGAGTCAAAACACACATGGACCTCACATTGTAGACCTCAATGGGCCTGACTTCATGTGACCTTTTGGCCACTCTTTGGGAAGACTTGCCTGTGAGTGTTCTCAAGATCTTTCATTGAAATGAGCTTCTTCAACATTTAATGGATCCTGAATGAATTGAAACCCACAGAGCCTCCAACTTTATCCTCAAAAAATGGCTTGATAAATACCATGAAACTTTTGAAATTCCCATAACCAGGTGGCACTGGAAAACTTTTGGATGTCCTGTTGCTGATCATGAGTGTATCTCACAGTGCCTTGACTGACTGGGTTTCATGAAAATTGTGTAGAACAGTGATGCCAGTATGTTGGAGCCTGTTCATTAGTGGGACTAGAGCATAGGTGTGAAGGTGTGTGATAAAACATGTGTGTTGGGGCATGTGGATCTGCCATTGGCTTCCAATTGCCTTGTGACTGACAGGGTACAGCCAGCAGACCGTTATATGTAAAGGCATCTTGTTATATGGATAGGTTTCTGGGCAATGTTCAGAATCAGGTTGCTATGGACAAAGGGTCAACCTATGTGGGACAGAATCCTGGTTGGTGCATTCTCATGCAGACTGTGTCCCTCCACACGTGACAGAACTCCCTCCAGCACTGTGTCCCAGTTGAACTCCTTGTATTTCATGAAGCAAATACCAAACTCCCAGTGCACCAAGGAGTAACACCACGAAAATTGGAGCATGACCAAATGGCTTCACAGTCAACCCGGGGAGACACTTACACCCCAGTGGCCATAGTTTAACTACAAAAAGAGTATTCAGCACTGCTGCCTCATTTTCATTGGAAAATTAGAAACAATGTCCTTCAGGTCACATATTTGCACACCCAGATTTGATGGTCACACAACAAAGGAAGCTAAAGCTCCTGACAACAACATGTATTTTAAGAGCCCAACCTCAGAGAGTTTCTCAAGAAGTCTTTACACAAGCAGAGCTCAATGTTTGTGGAGTGTTTACCCTGTCCCTTACTTTTGGAAACTCCTCTACCACCTACAAGTTTGTGAACTCCTGAGCATTTTTTATTCCTGATATGTATTTACAGATTTTCTAACTCTTCTCCTCTAATTGTATCTTACTTGGAACTAAGGTAATGTCAAGGCAATCTTCTGGATGAGAGTGTGAACATTTTTGTGTAGCACATATTTGCATACCAATTACAGTCATTTTCCATATTTCCATTCGAAATACTGAATCCTTGACACTAACGCATACCCTAATAGACTCTGACTACTACTCCTAATATGATGGAGAAAAATAACACAAACAGAATAGGAATACAAGCAGTTCAGAGGAATCATAGTGTATAGTTGGACTTGTTTTTTGCATGATTAATTGTAGGTGTTATTAATCTAGTCAATTTTTAATTGAAATAGTTCTCCATGTGTTTTTAATGTTAACAAATATGTGAATACCTATCTCCCTTTCTCTGTAGCCTATCCAGCACATGTATTTTTAAATGCACATATAGAACACTACCTGGTATCACACCTACATTTTGTGAGGTGGCTAATTTGGCAAATACAATTTGTGAGAAGTGATCACTCCTGTTAAACTCTGTTGGAACTGAAATTTTAACCTAGGGGTGTGTTTCCTAGAAGAACAACATTATACATAAACACATGTTCTAAAAGAAATAATTTTGCATCTGTGGAGGATATATATTTCATGATAAATTTGATTGCTAATTTATTGTCTGTGTGTGTTTTTTTGTATATATATATATATATATATATATATATATATATATATATATATATATATATATATAAATATACATACACTCTCCAGATTTTTCAAAATATGAAATATATGTGTCTTATATACACTCCCTAAATTCATTCATGTTTATGTATATGGATTTATAATCAACTTTTCACAAGATCATTCTCAGAAATATTCATCCACCTGAAATACATATTGTTTCCAGTACTGAAAACTAACTTCAGTTAATGTTGCATACAAATACTAATAATTCTACAGTAACTGACCCAGTTTAACATCAATGCAAGTACATTCCTATGTGACATGATGTGTATTTTGAAATTCATTTTAATTCAACACTGGTACATTACTATTTCTTCAATTTATGCACATCATAGGATATATATTTCATCCACAAGTTAGCAAACTTATAGGCATTTGTTTCACTTTCAATCACTTCCTGCTTCAGAACACATGGATTCTTCCAGGATTCTTGACTGGTCTTATAATGAGACTTCTTTCGAAATATATAATTTTTGATTTTTTTTATCACTTTTGAAGCAAAACTGACACTCACTTCATGATAAACCATAACTATAATATCACCACTAGATGTATAACTGGTTGGAATGAATGATTTTATAACAATATAGTATTTTTTATATATTCTCTTATATCAGTTTATTCCATTATTTAAAGTGGAACCAGTTATATTATTTATTCACTATATTGTCTATTCATGCATTATCTCTATATTCATAGACACAGGGTACACCTCTTAGTACCCCCAATACTAATTTATTAGTCTTCTAAATATTGCTCCCAGAAATGGTGGAAGAAATACTCATGTCACCTGATCTACATATGCATGTTATCATAGTAATATTCTGGACACAAAATGCAAAAGTCACACGTATGATTGTACCAAAGCCTAAATGGAAACTGAACATGGATTACTAAAAACATCCATATCCAGGTTGCCTAATGCTCTCAAATGTCAATCCTATTGGTGACCACATTTTTGTTTCTTCCTAAGATTATATATTCAACCTCAAAACTATTGGAAATGTCTAGTTTTTTCACTCACTTTATACTTTGCCTGATTTCCTAATGTCTCTATTGATATCTACTTTCCTACATATTTTTTCCAGTTCAACATTGTGACTGACCCTTCACATGTGCTGACATTGACATTCACTCTCTAACCGAAACCCTATTGCTAATGAACTTTGGTCCAAATCCTATACTCTATCTTCTTCCGAAACGTACTGACTATCTTCCTGATCCTATCGACTATCCCTTTTTGAGTGGATGTACTCTACTACATTCAATCATCTGAGGTACAAGGTCCTATGCCATTGTATATCGATTTTTCTGAAACATGTATGCAGAACATAATTCAAAGCTACGTGTCCCAATCTATTGCCAAATGCACTTCTGAGCTTCAAATCTTACCTAGATTTGTTTTCATACTTATATTTAACCACTATATTTCTATATATTGCAGGTTCCCAATAACCTTATTCATCCCGCAGAATGATTCCTAACCCAAATCGAACGTGTTATTAACCCTAACCATACACTGTTGCCTCAATCTAACATTACAAAAGAGCAGGGACAGGGCTATTCTTTCAATTAGGGATGTAGGTTATCTTCCAACTGCTGAGAACCTCAAAGTTCGATGCAGAAATGATCCCTGTAGAAGATGTAGGCAGCTATGAAGGACCTGCATGAGCAAAAGCCATCTTCCATGGCAAACAACCTGGACAGGATGAAGGGATGTGTATGCATCAGACTCTCTCTTCTTAATGTAGAGAAGATGAACCTAACCAGGCCTGCGTGTAGAGCTGTTCCATGGTGTCTATTTTGATATACCATTCTAACTAGTCAAATTGTCACAGGAAGTAGGGGCACCCTCCAACTCATGGAACCATTGGAAGCAAGTCTTAGGACAAAGTTGTTGCCAAGGCAGTGACCTCATTCAGTTGCAAAGAAAGTGACATACCTCATTTCCTTGGTGATGGAACTCTCTGAAATTGGGATGCAAGAAGCCAGGCACCAAGAGCCAGTCCCAGTCCCAGTCCCAGTGGGCTCACTTGTTTGGATTTACCAAGTACAGAGTCAGGCCTTCTTGGTACCTACTGATGTGAGGATGGCCAAATGCCAGTAGAGCTCTGAAGAGGGGCCTTTCTTGAGACAGCAGGTTGTGGCTAACAGCAGGCTCCTCGCAGAATAACAGAGTTGGCCAAGGAGACAAATCTGAGACCAGACAGGCCATTTCGAGTGGAACATAGTATGGCCCACCAGTCAGAGGACACTCCAGATAGTTAAAGACCTATTTTTGGGTAGGAGGTGCCTTTTTGGTTGTGGGTGTGAGTTTGCGGTTTTGTTTCATGTTCTGAGAATAGGTAGGAAAGGTGGTTGGTTTGGTTTGGAGTCGACTGTTTCTAGTAAGTCTATAGACAAGGCGAGTGTTTCTATGTCTGTGTAGCCACTGTGTCCGTGGTTTTAGACATTAGAAACGAGAATGCATCAATGGAGGTGTCCTGTCTAGTAGAAAGCTTCACAGCATTCATCCTGCACAATTGATTAATGGACTGTTGCTTGCCTTATGGATGGGAAACACCTACTAACTTCCTAAGTTGCTGTTTTCTTCCTGAATTCTGGCTACTCTCCAGAATAGTATCATGGTTTATTGTCCAAGATATGTACCACCTCCAAACTCTGTGACATGGCCATGTCCTTGATAGCTGAAGGGAATGGGAACATCTCAGAAAACTCAGATATCAGTGTGACCAGTAAAGTCTCAGTGGAGAAACCCTGCTTGGCTCCATTTGCTTATCTATGTTTCTGTTGCCTTGAATGTCAGGAAGGTCTTTGCCTCAGGCCACCCCTTTGTGAAGCGTGAGGAAACAGTTTTCAAATGGAAATGAATGGGCATCACCTGTGGCTCTTTGCTTAATTGCTCTGGAAAGGGATGTGTCTTAGTCAGACACTAGGCCCTGTTTGAGGCTGTGGCTAAGATTCTCAGCTCCTGATAGATCTAAAGAAGATCCCATGTGTGCATCCAAAACCAAAATGGCAAAAAATCTGTCATTGTGGATGAAGTCTCTTGCCTTCTTCTGTTTGGTTCCTGACCTCCATCAAGTGAGAATAGGGATCCTTTGGATCAAATGAGTTCTTCAAAGTCCTGCAGAACTGCTTGGGTTGTCTCATGATGCCAAATCACATAAAGAATCTATACCTGACAGTAAGTAGGCCTCAAATTGGAGAAGCAGAGCAGTATTTATGGCAGGCCGAGAGCAGTTGTGTGCAGGTGTGTGACAATACATCTGTGGTGGGGTCATGTGGATCTTACATTGGCTTCCAAATGGCTTGTGACTGACATGGTGCAGCTAGCAGAACTTTGTATGTAAAGGCATCATGTTACATGGAGAGTTTTCAGGGCAATGTTCAGAATCAAGTTCCTATGGTAAAGGGGGCAAGCAATGGGGGATAGAAGCCTGGTTGGTGCATTCTCCTGCAGACCCTGACACACCATACGTTACCGGACTCCCTCCAGCATTGTGTCCCAGTTTAACTCCTTGTATGTCATGAACCAAATACAAAACACCCACTGCAGCAGCAAGAAACACCACGAAAAGTGGAGGATGACCAAATGATTTCAAAGTCCAGACGGGGAGACACTTATCCCCCATTGGCCACAGTTTAGTTACAAAGAGTGAATTCAGCACTGCTGCCTCATGTTCATTGGACAATAAGAATTCATGTCCTCCAGGTCACAAAAATGCAGACCCAAGTTTGATGGTCTCACTACAAAGGAAGCTAAAGCTTCTGAAAACAACATATATTTCAAGTACCCAACCTCATTGTCAGTATCTCCAGAAGTGTTTAGGCCAGCAGAGATCCATGTTTGTGGAGTTTTACCCTGTCCCTAAGGTTTGGAAACGTCTCTTCCACCTCAAAGGTTGTGAACTACTGAGCATTTTCCATTCTACGTATGTATTCACAGATTTTCTAACTCTTCTCCTCTAATTGTTTCTTACATGGAGCGTGGTTATTTCAAGCCATTGTTCTGAATGAAAGTGGGAATTTTTTGTGTGTAGCACGTATTTGCATACACATTGGATTCATTTTCCAATTTTCCATTCGAAATACTGAATCCCTGACACGAACCCATACCCTACTAGACTCTGACTACTAATTCTAATATCATGCAGAAAAGTAACACAAACAGAATTGAAATACAAGCAGTTCAGAGGAGGCATGGTGTATAATTGATCTTGCCTTTTGCATGATAAATGTCAGGTGTTATAAATCCAGTCTATTTTTAATTGAAATAGATCTCCATGTGTTTTTAAAGTTAACAAATATGTGAATTCCTGTCTCCCTTTGTCTGTAGCCTATTCAGCACATGTATTTTTATATGCACATATCAAATCCTACCTGGTGTCACACCTACATTCTTGTGAGGTGACTGACTTGGGAGATACAATTTGTGAGAAGACATCACTCCTCCTAAACGCTGTTGGAACTGATAATTCAAATAATGGGTGAGCTTCCTAGTAGAAAAACATTATACATAAATCCCTGTTAAGAAAATTGAATATTTTTGGATCTGTGATTGATGTATATTTCATAGTGAATTTAGATTTGCATATATGTTGCTACATTTTAATATCTGTATGTGTCTGTGTGTGTATACACACACACACACACACACACTCTCTCTCTCCAGATTTTTCAAAATATGAAATATATGTATCTTATTTACACTCCCTAAATTCATTTATGTTCAAGTATGTGGATTTATAATCAACTTTTCACAAGATTTTTCTCAGAAATATTTATCCACCTGAAATACATATTTGTTTCCTAGTACTGAAAACTAACTTCAGTGAATGGTACATACAAATCCTGTTGATAGCCACAGCCAAGGGTCTCCAGTAAATACCATATGTACTACTGCACAACCTAAGGCAGGCATGGTCCCTAAGCCACATGCTCGTTGTTTAAACAGAGAGGGGGAGATGTTGAGAGCCACAGCCAAAGGGGCCCCAGGAAACCTCCAGCTGCCAGCAAACTTCCAGCTGCCGGCTGATGATTGGCTCCACAGCGGCCCCAGCAACATCTAGCTGATTGGCTCCTCTGTGGTGATGCTCAATGGGATGTTTCCCTGCCCTTTCAGACAACGGAGCTGCTCATTGGTGGACTTTTTTGGCTCCGCCCATGTGACCCAGCCAATTGGCCTCAAAAGGAGGAGGCTTGTGGTTGAGGGAGAGGCTTGTGGGAAGACTGTGGTGGCAGTTGGGCTCTGAGGGTTTTTCCTGAGAAGCTGTTTTGTTTGGCTTGTGTGGTTCTAAAAATAAAGTTTGTTTCTTTTGACAATTGGCTCCTGAATTGTGCCCAGCCAGACTGATGATAATCATGTAAAATGTTGATTTTAAATCGCATACATGAACTTGAATGAATTTAGGGAGTGTATAATAAGACACATATATTTCATATTTTGGAAAATCTGGAAAATCTGGTATATATATATATATATATATATATATATATATATATATATATATATACACACACACACACACACACAACAATAAAATGTAGCAATATATATGCCAATCGAAATTTATCATGAAATATATATCATCCACATATCTAAAAATATTCATTTTACTGAACATGGATTTATGTATGATGTTGTTCACTAGGAAGCTCACCCATAGTTTGAATTTTCAGTTCCATCAGTATTTAGGGGAAGTGATCTATTCTCATAATTTGTATATTCCAAAGTTAGTGAGATCACAAGAATTTACGTGTGTTACCAGGTAGGAGTCTATATATGCATAAAAATATACATGTTCTAAAGAGGCTACAGAGAAAAGGAGACAGGAATTTACATATGTGTTAACTTTGAAAACTCATGGAGAAATATTACAATGAAAAGTTGACTAGATTTATAACACATATCCTTGATAAAGGAAAAGGAAAATCCAAGTATACACCATGCCTCCTACAAAAGGCCTGTATTTCTATTCTGTTAGGTTTCTTTTTCTCCATCATTTTAGGATAGTAGTCATAGTCTAGTAGGGTATGGGTTAGTGTCAGAAATTCAGTATTGCAAATGGAAAATAGGATAATGTATCCAATGTGTATGCAAATATGTGCTACACAATAATCTTCCCACTCTCACCTAGAACAATGCCTTGACATTACCTTTGCCCCAAGTGAGACACAATTAGAGAAGAAGAGTTAGAAAATCTGTGAATACATATCTGGAATGGAAAATTCTCAGGAGTTCTCAACCTGGGAGCAGGTAGAGGAGTTTCCAGAAGTAAGGGATTGGGTAAACACTCCACAACCATGGAGCTCTGCTGGAAAAAAGACTTCTGGAGAATCTGCCTCTGAGGTGTGGCACTTGAAATATATATTGTTGTCAGGAGCTTTGTCTTCATTTGTAGTGAAACCATCAAAGCTGGGTCTGAATCTATGTGACTTGGAGAACATGGTTTCTTATTTTCCAATGAACCTGAGGCAGCAGTGCTGAATTCTCTCTTTGTAGGTAAACAGAGGCCAGTGGGCCAAAGTGTCTAACCATGTGGACTGTGAAGCCATTTAGTCATCCTCCAATTTTCATGGTGTTTCTTGGTGCTGAACTGGGAGTTTGGTATTTGCTTCAAGAAATACAAGGAGTTCAACTGGGACACAGTGTTGGAGGGAGTTCTGTGACATGTGCTGGGTCAGAGTCTCCAGGAGAACTCACTAACCCGGCTTCTATCCCACATAGCTTGCCCCCTTGACCATAGCAACCTGATTCTGAACATTTCCCTGAAACCTCTCCATATAACAAGATGCCTTTGCATATAAGGGTCTGCTGGGTGCACCATGTTAGCTAAAAGCCATTTGGAAGTCAATGGCAGATCCACATGGCACCACCATAAATATTTTATCACACACCTGCACACCACAACTCTGGGCCAACTACTCTGCAGTCTCCATCTAACCGGCATCTCTGTTCTACACCACTTTCATTATACCCAATCAATCAAGGCACTGTCTGGTACACTAATGATCAGCAACAGGACATCAAAGGTTCTCCAGTGCCACCTCATCATGCGAATTTCAAAAATTTCATGGTATTTATCTAGCCATTTTACAAGGATGAATTTGGAGGCATTGTGGGTTTCAATTCTTTCAGGAATCATTCAATGTTGAGGAAGCTCATTTCAATGAAAGTTCTGGAGAACTCTCACAGGCAAGGCTTTCCAAAGAGTGGCCAAATAGTCACATGAAGCCAGGCCAATTGAGGTCTACAATGTGAGGTCCATGTGTGTTTTGACTCTCAACTATGTCTGGCAAGTATTTCAAAATAACATCATATGATATTCTGTCTGAGATTCCCAGTGCTCTGTGGAAAGCCACCCCGGGCCTAGATCTCAGTTTCAAAGGGCGACTTTCATGGGTGGCCGCCTAAAATCCCAACACAAATCATGGCAATACTTCTCTGAGGTCAGTTCCAGAACTCAGTCTCTAAGAGGAATCACACCAGAGTTCAAGCCCTGGTGGACCCAGTCATCTTTTCCTACTGCCACATAAATGACCACAATGAAAAGCAAAACACTCCCAAATGGCCCTCATCTTCTTCCATATAGACACTCATCATAACCTCTGGCTTGACGTTTCCTTGAGGGGCACAGCCCAAGACAGTGTCCAAAATAATCTCCCTTTCCTCTCATTTGCCTAAAGTCAGGGTGGCCTGGACACCCATTCTGTGAACCATGAGTGATCAAATAACCCTGACTTTAATACTGCTCTGCTTCTCCAATTTGAGGCCTACTGTCTGTGGAGTATAGATTCTTGATGTGAATTGGAGTAATGAAAAAACCCAATAACCCATTGGCTACACTCTGCAGGGTTTTGAAGAACTCATTTGACCCAATAAATTCCTATTCTCATTTTATGGAGGTCAGGAACCTTACAGAGGAAAGTGAGAGACTTCATCCTCAATGACTGCTTTTTGGGCCACTTTGGTTTTTGATGTGCCTTCTGGAATGTTACATATTTTTTTTTTTTGGTTTTAGTGAATTCTGGAATATTACATAATTTTTTTCTTTAGACATTATTGCCAGAGTTCCTATCTTCATCCCAGTGCAGGTGAAATCAAAGATAATACCAATCTACAGCTTCTGCAATAGCCATCCCTGTACTGCTTGCAGAACTTGCCTGGACACATTGTGAACTCACCTAAATGCATTGTGAACTATCTGTTGGTGCAGCGACTTGTGGTAGTGTTGGGGTATATTTGCTGATGATGTCATCGGTGGTACAATTTTTCCAAAAGGAGCCATCAATTGGCTTGGTGTATCTTCCTCCCTTCTGCGTGTCATGATCGTCCAGCTAAAATTTGGGGGGCCAACAGAGGTGAGGCAAAGAACCTCACCCACCCCCGCTGGTACAAAGACCTCTCCACATGTGTGGCTCTATACTGGACGGGTAGTCAGTGACGGGTAAGATCCAATTGCAATGGTACCAACTTAACGGGTAAAGACCATATGTACTATTGGACAACCTAAGGCAGGCACGGTCCCTAAGCCACATGCGTGTTGTTTAAACAGAGAGGCGAAGATGTTGAGAGCCACAGCCGAAGGGGCCCCAGCAAAATTCCTGCTGCCAGCAAACTTCCAGCTGCTGGCTGATGATTGGCTCACAGCGGCCCCAGCAACACCTAGCTGATTGGCTCCTCTGCGGTGATGCTCAATGGGCTGTTTCCCTGCCCTTTCAGACCACAAAACTGCTCATTGGGGGACTTTTTTTGACTCCGCCCACATGACCCAGCCAATCGCCCTCAAGAGCAGGAGTATTGTGGGAGGCGGAGAGAGGCTCATGTGGGAGGGAGAGGTTTTGGGAAGCCAGTGGTGGCAGTTGGGGCTCTGAAGGTTTTTTCCTGAGAGGCTGTTTTGTTTGGCATGTGTGGTTCTAAAAATAAAGTTAGTTTCTTTTGACAAGTGGCTGCTGATTGTGCCCAGCAAGACTGCGGCATTATCCTAATATTTCTACAATAACTGACCCAGTTTAACATCAATGCAAGTAGATTCCTGTGGGAGAGGACATGATGTGTATTTTGACGTTCATTTTTATGTAACAGTGGTACATTACTATTTCTTCAGTTTACGCACATCATAGTATATATATTTGATCCACAAGTTCACAAATTTATAGGCATTTGTTTCACTTTCAATCACTTTCTGCTTCAAAACACATGTATTCCTCCAGGTTTCTTGACTGGTCTTTTCATGAGACTTCTTTCCAAACACATTATTTCCGATTTCCATAATCACTTTTGAAGCAAAACTCACACATTCTTCATGAAAAACCATAATGCTGATATAACCATTATATATATTACTGGTTGGAATGAAGGATTGTATATCAATGTAAGATTTTCTGTATATTTTCAGATATCAATTCAATCCATTATTTAAAGTTAGAACCAGTTATAATATTTCTTTACAGTATGGTCTATTCATGCATTATCTCTATAATTATAGACACAGTGTACACCATTTTTACCTCCAAAAATAATTGATACGTCTTCAAAATATTGCTCTCAGAAATGGTGGAAGAAATACTCATGTCACCTGATCTACATATACATTTTACCACAGTAATATTCTGCACACAGAAAGAAGAGGTCAAACTTATGTTTGTACCAAAGCCTAAATGAAAAGTGAGCATGGATTACGGAAAACATCCATGTCCATATTGCCTAATGCTCTCAAAAGTTCATCCTATTGGTGACTACATGTTTGTTTCTTCCTAAGATTATATATTCAAACTCAACCCTGTTGAAAATGTATAATTCTATCACTCACTTTATACTTTGCCTGATATCCTAATGTCAATTGATATCTGCATTCCTACTTTTTTCCCCAGTTCATCCTTTTGACAGACTCTCCACATGTGCTGACAATTACATTCACTCTCTATCCGAAACCCTATTGCTAAAGATCTTTTCATCCAAATCTTATACTCACTCTTCTTTCAAAACCTACCAACAATCTTACTAATCCTACAAATTATTTCTTTTTGACTGGATGTTCTCTTCAACATTCAATCAACCAAGGTACAAGGAATTATGCCATTGTATATTGATTTATCTGAGACATCTGTGCAGAATATAATTCAAAGCTAAGAATCCCAGCCAAGGGTCCAATGCAATTCTGGGCTTCAAATATTACCTAGATGTCTGTTTTCATACTTATGTTTCACTTATATTCTTATAAATATCGCACGTTCCCAATACCATAATTCATCCCGCAGAATGATTCCTAACCCAAATGGAACATGTTATTAACCCTGACCATACACTGTTCTCTCAATCTATCTTTACTGAAGAGCAGGGACAGAGTTGGTCTTTCAATACAGAAATTAGGGGATCTTCCACTTGCTGAGAACCTCCAAGGTCATTAAAGAAATGATCCCTGGATTAAATGTAGGCAGCTATGAATGACGTCAGAGAGCAAAAGTCATCTTCCATGACAAACAACCTGGTTAGCATGAAGGGATGTGTCTGAATCAACATTTCTTTTCTTAATGTATAGAAGATGGACCAAACCAGGCCTATCTGGAGAGCTTTTTTTGGGTGCCTATGGTTGATATACCATGCAAACTTGTGAAAGTTTCACTGGAAGAAGGGGCAGCCTCCAACTCATTGGACTTTGGAAGCAACTGTTAGGACAAATTGGTTGACAAGGCAGTAACCTAATTCAGTTCCTGAAGGAAGTGACCTACGTCACTTCCTTGGTGAAGGAATTCTCTGAATTTGGGATCCATGAAGACAGGTACCCAGAGCCAGTCTCAGTCCCAGTCCCAGTGGGCTCACTTGTTCAGTTTTACCAAGGACAGGGTCAGTCTTTCTTGGTACCTACCTATGTGAGGATGGCCAAAGGCCAGAAGAGCTCTGAAGAGGGACCTTTTCTGAGAAAGCAGGTAGTGGCTCACCGCTGGCTCCTGACAACTTCACAAAGTTGGCCAAAGAGACCAGATCTGAGTCAGGACAGGACATTTCGGGAGAACATTTTATGGCCCACCAGTCAGAGGACACTCTGGATAGTCACAGACCTACTTGGGGGAAGGAGGTGCCTTTGTGGGAGTGGTTGTGGTTTTGTGGTTTTGTCACATGTTCTGAGAATAGGTAGGAAATGTGGTTTGTTTGGTTTGGATTGGACTGTTTCTAGTAAGTCGTTTGACATGTAAGTGTTTCTATGTCTGTGTATCCCACTGTGTCTGTGGTTGTAGACATTAGAAAAGAGAATGAATTAATGGATGTGTCCTGTCTAGTAGAAAGCTTCCCAGCATTCATCCTGCCCAATTGATTAATGGACTGCGGCTTGCCTTCTGGATGGGCAAAACCTTCTATCTTCCTAAGATCCTGTTTTCTTCCTGAATTCTGGCCACTCTCCAGAATAGGCTCATGGTTTTGTGTCCAAGATATATACCACCTCCAAGCTCTGTGACATGGCCATGTACTTGATAGCTGAAGTGAATGTCAAGCATCTCAGAAAACTCAGATATCAGTGTGACCAGGAAAGTCTCAGTGGAGAAACCCTGCTTTGTGTCTTTTGCTTACCTGTTCTTCTGTTGCCCTAAATGTCAGGAAGGTCTTTGCCTCTGGCCACCCCTTTGTGAAGCCTGAAGAAAACAGTTTTCAAATGAAAATGAATGGGCATCACCTGTGGCTCTTTGCTTAATTGCTTTGTAAAAGGATGTGTCTGAATCAGCCTCTTGGTTCTGTGTGAGGTTGTGGCTTAGATTCTCAGCACCTGATGCATCAAAAGATAGATTCCATGTGTGCATTCAAAACAGAAATGGCAAATGAGTCTCTTGCCTTCCTCTATTAGATTCCTGACCTTCATCAAGTAAGAATCAGGATCCTTTAGTTCAAAAGAGTTCTTTGAACCCCTGCAGAAGTGCTTGGGTTTTCTGATGACTCCAAATCACATAAAGAATCTATACCTGACAGTCAGTAGGCCTCAAATTGGAAAAGCATGACAGTATTAACGCCATGCCTATTTGATCAGTTCTGGTTCACAGGAAGGGTATGTAGGCCACCCTGACTTTCGGCAAATGAGGGGAAAGGGAGCTTATTTTGGACAGTGTCTTGGTCTGCGCCCCTCATGGAAACTTCTAGCCAGAGGTTATGATTAGTGTCTATATGGAAGAACATGAGAGCCATGTGAGAGTGTTTTGGTTTTCATTGTTGTCATTTGTGTGGCGGTGGGAAAAGATGACTGCGTCCACCTGGGTTTCAACTCTTGTGGGATTCCCCTTGGAGACTGAGTTCTGAAACTGACCTTAGAGAAGTATTGCCATGAATTGTGTTGGAATTTTCGGAGGCCACGCATGAGAGTCACCCTTGGAAACTGAGATCTAGGCCCAGGGTGGCTTTCCACAGAGCACTGGGAATCTCAGCGAGGATATCACTTGATTATATTCTGAAAGACTTGGCAGCAATAGTTGAGAGTCAAAACACACATGGACCTCACATTGTAGACCTCAATGTGGCTGGCTTTATGTGACCTTGGGCCACTCTTTCAGAAGACTTGCCTGTGAGAGTTCTCTAGAGCTTCCATTGAAATGAGATTCCTCAATATTTAATGGTTCCTGAATGAATTGAAACCCACAGTAACTCCAACTTCATCCTTGAAAAATGGCTAGAAAATACCATGAAATTTTTGAAATTTCCATGACCAGCTGGCACTGGAAAACCATTTGATGTCCTGTTGCTTATCATGAGTATACAAGACAGTGCCTGGTTTGACTGAGTTTCATGATAATGGTGTAGAAAAGATATGACAGTAAGTTGGAGCCTGCTGAGTAGTGGGCCAAGAGCAGTAGAGTGTAGGTGTGTGAAAAAACATCTGTGGTGGGGCCACGTGGATCTGCCATTGGCTTATAAATGGTTTGTGACTGACATGGTGCAGCTAGCAGACCTTTGGATGTAAAGGCATCTTGTTGTATGGAGAGGTTTCAGGGCAATGTTCAGAATCATGTTGCTATGGTCAAGGGGGCAACTATGTGTGATAGAAGCCTTCTTGGTACATTCTCCTGCCGATCCTGACCACCACACATGACAGAACTCCCTGCTGCACTGTATCACAGTTAAACTCCTTTATTTCATAAAGTAAATACCAAACTTTCAGTGCAGCATCAAATAACATGATTAAATGTGAAGGATGATCAAATGGCTTCACAGTCCACATGGGGAGACACTTAGCCCCCAGTAGCCCCAGTTTGCCTACAAAGAGAGAATTCAGTACTGCTGCCTCGTGTTCATAGGAAAATAAAAAAAAAAACATGTCGTCCAGGTCACATAGATGCAGACTCAGCTTTGATGGTCTCACTACAAAGGAAGCTAAAGCTCCTGACAACAACATATATTTCAAGTGCCCAACCTCAGAGGCATTTTCTCAAGAAGTCTTAAGGCCGACACAGCTCCATGTTTGTGGTATTTACCCTGTCCCTTACTTTTGGAAACTCCTCTACCACCTTCAAGGTTGTGAACTCCTGAGCATTTTCCATTCCAGATATTTATTATGAACTCAAACAACAACAAGTGCTGGCGAGGATGTGGAGAAAAGGGTACACTTGTACATTGCTGGTGGGACTGCAAATTGGTGCAGCCAAATTGGAAAGCAGTATGGAGATTTCTTGTAGAGGTGGGAATGGAACCACCATTTGACCCAGGTATTCCCCTTCTCAGTCTATTCCCTAAAGACCTAAAAAAAATGCTACAGGGACACTGCTACATTGATGTTCATAGCAGCACAATTTACAATAGCAAGACTGTGGAACCAACCTAGATGCACTTCCATAGATGAATGGATAAAAAATGAGGCATTTATACACAATGGAGTATTACTCTGCATTAAAAAATGACAAAATTTTTACAGAGAAATGGATGGCATTAGAGCAGATTATGCTAAGTGAAGCTAGCCAATCCCTAAAACCAAATGCCAAATGTCTTTTTCATATAAAGAGATTAACTAAGAACAGAGTAGGGACGAATAGAATGAGAAGAAAATTAACATTAAACAGGGATGAGAGGAGGAAGGGAAAGGGAGAGAGAAGGGAAATTGCATGGAAATAAAAGGAGACCCTCAGGGTTATACAAAATTACATACAAGAGGAGGTGAGGGAAAGGAAAAAATTATACAAGGGGGAGAAATGAATTACAGTAAAGAGGTAGAGAGAGAAGAGGAGAGGGGAGGTAAGGGGAGGGGGATAGTAGAGGTTAGGAAAGGCAGCAGAATACGACAGACACTAGTATGGCAATATGTAAATCAATGGATGTGTAACTGATGTGATTCTGCAATCTGTTTATGGGGTAAAAATGGGAGTTCATAACCCACTTGAATCACAGTGTGGAATATGATATATCAAGAACTATGTAATGTTTTGAACAAGCATAAATAAAAATTAAAAAAAAGAAAACTAACTTTGGTGAATGGTGCAAAGAAATCCTAATATTTCTACAGTAACTGACACAGTTTAACATCAATGCGAGAAGATTCCTGTGGGACATGATGTGTATTTTGATGTTCATTTTTATTCAGCACTGGTACATTACTATTTCTTCAGTTTATTCACATCATATTATAATATTTCATCCACAAGTAATGAAATTTATCGTCATTTTTTTCAATTTCAATCACTTCCTGCTTCAGAACTCATGAATTCCTCGGTGTTCCTTGACTGGCATTTTCATGAGACTTCTTTCCAAACACATTATTTTCGATTTCCATAATCACATTTGAAGCAAAACTCACACAAACTTCATGATAAATCGTACCCTAATATTAACATTAGGTGTATAACTGGTTGTCATGAATGATTGCATATCAATATAAGATTTCTTATATATTTTCAGATATCAATTCAATCCATTATTTAAAGTGGAACAAGTTGTATTATTTATTGAAATTAAGGTCTATTCATGCATTATCTGTATATTCATAAAAACAGGGTACACCTCTTTTTACCCCCAATGCTAATTTATACGTTTTCAAAATACTGCTCCTAGAAATGGTGGAAGAAAAAATCATGTCATCTGATCTACATATACATTTTATCACAGTAATATTCTGGAAACAAAATGCAAAGGTCCCACTTAGGATTGTACCAAAGCCTAAATGTAAAGTGAACATGGATTACTAACAATATCCATGTCCATGTTGCCTAATGCTCTCAAATGTCAATCCTATTGGTGACCTACATATTTGTTTCTTCCTAAGATTAGATATTCAATCTCAACCTTGTTGAAAATGTCTTATTCTATCACTCACTTTATACTTTGCCTGATTTCCTAATGTCTCTATTGATATCTGCTTTTCTACAAATTTTCCCCAGTTCATCATTGTGTCTGATTTCTTCATATGTGCTGACATTTATATTCACTCACTGCCCGAAAAAAATTGCTAAAGAACTTTTATTACATATCCTATACTAACTCTACTTGCAAAACATAACGACTATCTTCTTTTTTTTTTTAATTTTTTTTTATTGGTTGTTCAAAACATTACAAAGCTCATGGCATATCATCTTCCATACATTTGATTCAAATGGGTTATCAGCTCCCATTTTTACCCCAAATACAAGTTGCAGAATCACATCGGTTACACATCCACATTTTTACATAATACCATATTAATAACTGCGACTATCTTCTTAATCCTACCGACAATCCCTTTTGACTGGATGTTCTCTTCAGCATTCAATCATCCAAGGTTCAAGTTCCTCTGCCATTGTATATTGATTTATTTGAGACATGTGTGCAGATAGTAATTCAAAGCTAAATATCCCAATCAATTGCCCAATGCCCTTCTGGGATTCAAATCTTACTTTAATTTCTGTTTTCATACATATGTTTAACCTCGATATTCTTATAAATATCACAGGTTCCCAATACCATTATTAATCCAGCAGAATGATTCCTAACCCAAATCGAACATGAAATTAACCCTAACCATACACTGTTCACTCAATCTAACTTTACAGAAGAGCAGAGACAGATTGTTCTTACAATACAGGAATGTAGGGGATGCTCTACCTGTTAAGAACCTCAAAGGTCCATGCAGAAATGATCCCTGGAGAAGATGTAGGCAGCAATGAAGGACCTGAGAGACAAAAAGTCATTTTCCATGGCAAACAACCTGGTCAGGATGAAGGGTTTTGTCTGAATCAGCCTCTATCTTCTTACTATAGAGAAGATGGACCAAACCAGGCTTGTGTGGAGAGCTGTTCTCGGGTGCCTAAGGTTGATATACCATTCTAAGTTGTGAAAGTGCCAAAGGAAGTAGGGGCAGCCTCCATCTCATGGGACCCTTGGAAGCAACTGTTAGGACAAAGTGGTTGCCAAGGCTGTGACCTCATTCAGTTCTTAAAGGAAGTGACCTACCTCACTTCCTTGTTGATGGAACTTTCTGAACTTGGGACCAAGGAAACCAAGCACCAGAGCCAGTCCCAGTCCCAGTCCAAGTGGTCTCATTTGTTTGGAATCACCAAGGACAGAGTCAGTCTTCTTGGTACTGACTGATGTGAGGATGGCCAAATGCCAGGAAAGATATGAACACGGGCCTTTCCTGACTAAGCAGGTAGTGGCTCACCGCTGGCTCCTGACTGCTTTACAGAGTTGTACAAGGAGACCAGATCTGAGACAGGACAGACCATTACCGGGGAACATAGTATGGCAAACCTGTCAGAGGACACTCCGGATAATCACAGCCCTACTTGGTAGAAGGAGGTGTCTTTTTGAGTGTGGGTGTGTGGTTTTGTCTCTGTTCTGAGAATAGGTAGGAAAGGAGGTTTCTTTGGTTTGCAGTGAACTGTTTCTAGTAAGTCGTTTTACAAGGTGAGTGTTTCTATGTCTGTGTATCCCACTGTGTCCGTGGTTGTATACATTAGAAAAGAGAATGCATCAATGCATGTGTCCCCTATAGTAGAAAGCTTCCCAGCATTCATCCTGCCCAATTAATGAATGGAGTGTGGTTTCCATATCGATAGGCAACACCTACTACCTTATTAAGTCCCTGTTTTCTTTCTGAATTCTGACAACTCTTCAGAATAGGCTCTTGGGTTTGTGTCCAAGATATGTACCACCTCCAATCTCTGTCACATGGCCATGTACTGGATATCTGAAGGGAATGGCCAGCATCTCAGAAAACTCAGATATCAGTGTGACCAGGAAAGTCTCAGTGGAGAAACCCTGCTTTGGGCCTTTTGCTAACCTATTGTTCTGTTGCCTTGAATCTCAGGATGTCTTTGCCTCTGGGCACCCCTTTGGGAAGCCTGAGGAAAACATTTTTCAAATGGAAATGAAGGGCATCACCTGTGTCTCTTTGCTTAATTGCTTTGGAAAAAGATGTGTCTGAATCATCCTCTTGGCCCTGTGTGAGGCTGTGGCTTAGATTCTCAGCACCTGATGGATCAAAAGAAAGATCAAATGTGTGCATCCAAAACCAAAATGGCAAATATTCACTCATTGTGAATGAATTCTTTTACCTTCCTCTGTTAGGATCCTGACTTCCATCAAGTGAGAATAGGAATCCTTTCGGCCAAATGAGTTCTTCAAATCTCTGCAGAGGGGCTTGGATTTTCTCATGACTCAAATTCACATAAAGAATCTAAACCACAGAGTCAGAAGGCCTCAAATTGAAAAAGCCAAGCAGTATTAATGGCAGGCCTATTTGATCATTCCTGGTTTACAGGAAGTGTGTCCAGGCCACCTTGATGTTAGACAAATGAGGGGAACAGGACCTTAATTTGGACACTGACTTGGGCTGTGGACCTCATTGAAAACTCCAGCCAGACGTTATAAGGAGTGTCTATATGGAAAAAGATGAGGACCATGTGGGAGTGTTTTGGTTTTAATTGTGGTCATTTGTGTGGCGGTTGGAAGAGATGACTGTTCCACTGGGCTTGAACTCTGGTGTGTTTCCCCTTAGAGACTGAGTTCTTTAACTGACCTCAGAGAAGTATTGCCATGAATTGTGTTGGGATTTTAGGAGGCCACACATGAGAGTCGCCCTTGGAACCTGAGATCTAGGCCCAGGTTGGATTTCCACAGAACATTGGGAATTTCAGCCCGGATATAACATACAATTTTTCTTAAAGACTTGGCAGCCATATTTGAGTTTAAAACACACATGGACCTCATATTGTAGATCTCAATGGGCCTGGCTTCATGTGACATTTTGGCCACCCTTAGGGAAACCTTGCCTGTGAGAGTGCTCCAGAGCTTTCATTGAAATTAGCTTCTTCACCATTTAATGGTTCCTGAATTAATTGAATCCCTCAGAGCCTCAAACTTCATCCGTGAAAAATGGCTAGAAAATTACCATGAAATTTTTGATATTTTCATGATCAGCTGGCACTGGAAATACTTTGGATGTCCTGTTTCTGATCCTGAGTATACCAGACACTGCCTTGATTGACTTTGTTTCATGAAAATGGTGTAGAACAGATATGCCAGTAAGTTGGAGCCTGGTGAGTTGTGGGCCTAGAGCAGTGGTATGCAATTGTGTGATAAAACATCTGTGTTGCGGCCATGTGGATCAGCCATTGGCTTCCAAATGGCTTGTGACTGACATGGTGCAGCCAGCAGACCCATATATGTAAAGGCATCTTGTTATATGGAGAGGATTCACTGCAATGTTCAGAATCATGTTGCTATTCTCAAGGGGGCAATCTACATGGGATAGAACCTTGGTTGGTGCATTCTCCTGAAGACCCTGAATCACCACACCTTAAAGAACTCCCTCCACCACTCTGTCCCATTTTAACTCCTTGTATTTTTTGAAGCAAATACCAAACTCCCAGTGCAGCAGCGAGAAACACCACGAAAAGTGGAGGATGACCAATTGGCTTCACAGTCCACACTGAAAGACACTTAGACCCCAGTGTCCATAGTTTACCTACAAAGAGAGAATTCAGCACTGCTGCCTCATGTTCATTGGATAATAAGAAACCATGTCCTCCAAGTAACATAGATGCAGACCCAGCTTTCATGGTTTCTCTACAAAGGAACTAAATCTCCTCAGAACATCAAATACTTCAAGTGCCCACTCTTAGAGGCAGTTTCTCAAAAAGTATTTAGGCCAGCAGAGCTACATGTTTGTGGAATGTTTACCCTGTCCCTTACTTTTAGAATCTTCTCTACCACCTCCAAAGTTGTAAACTCCAGAGTATTTTCCATTCCAGATATATATTCACAGATTTTCTAACTCTTATCCTCTAATTGTGTCTTACTTGAGGAGAATGTAATGTCAAGGCATTGTTCTGGATGAAAGTGGGAAGATTTTTGTGTAGCACATATTTGCATACACATTGGATTCAATTTCCTATTTTCCATTAGAAATGCTGAATCCCTGAAACTAACATATACCCTATTAGACTCTGACTACTAATCCTAATATGATGGAGAAAAATAACACAAACATAATAGAAATACAAGCAGTTTAGATGAGGTATGTTTTATAGTTGGAGTTGCCTTTTGCATGGTATAGTGTAGCAGTTATAAATCTAGTCAATTATTTGTTGAAATAGTTCTCGATGCCTTTTTAAAGTTAACAAATAAGTGAATTCCTGTCCCCCTTTCTCTGTAGCCTATTCAGCACACGTATTTTTATATGCACATATAGAATCCTACCTGGTACCACACGTACATTCTTGTGAGGTGGCTGACTTGGCAGATACAAATTGGAAGAAGAGATCACTCCTCCTAAACGCTGCTTGAACTGGTAATTCAAATGTGAGTGAGCTTCCTAGTTGAACAACATTATACATAAATCCATGTTCAGTAAAATGAATATATTTGGATCTGTGGATGATATACATTTCATGGTGAATTTCGTTTGGCATATATATTGCAATTTTTAATGTCTGTCTCTGTGTGTGTATATAAATATATATATAGATACACTCTCAGGAGTATTCAAAATATGAAATATGTGTCTTATTTCACACTTCCTAAATTCATTCATATTTATGTTGTGGATTCATAATCAACTTTTCACAAGATTATTCTCAGAAATATTCATCCACCTGAAATACGTATTTGTTTCTTAGTACTGTTTCCACCCCAGATATGCATTCACGGATTTTCAAACTCTTCTACCCTAATTGTGTCTTACTTGAGGTGAAGGTAATGTAAAGGCATTGTTCTGGATGAGAGTGGGAAGATAATTGTGTAGCATATATTTTTATACACATTGGATTCATTTTCCTATATACCATTGAAAATACTGAATCCTGACAATAACCCATACCCTACTATACTCTGTCTACTAATCCAAATGATGGAGAAAAACAACCGAAACAGAATAGAAATACAAGCAGTTCAGAGGAGGCGTGGGGTATAGTTGGACTTGCCTTTTTCATGATAAATGGTAGGTGTTATAAATCTAGTCAATTTTTAATTGAAATAGTTCTCCATGTGTTGTTAAAGTTAACAAATATGTAAATGCCTGTCTGCCTTTCTCTGTAGCCTATTCAGCACATGTATTTTTATATGCTTTATAGAATCCTACCTGGTATCACACGTTCATTTTTGTGAGGTGACTGACTTGGCAGATACAAGTTGTGAGAAGAGATCACTACTCTAAACGCTGTTGGAACTGAAAATTCAAACTATGGGTGAGCTTCCTAGTAGAACAACATTATACATAAATCCTTGTTCAGTAAAATAAATATTTTTGCATCTGTGGATGCTATATATTTTATGATGAACTTCGATTGGCGTATATATTCCTACATTTTAATGTCTGTGTGTGTGTTTTGTGTGTGTGTGTGTATATATATATATATATATACACACATATATATGTATATACACATATATATAATTATGAATATATATATATATATATATATATATATATATATATATATACTGTCCTGATTTTTAAAATATGAAATGTATGTATCTTAAATACACTCCCTAAATTCATTCATGTTCAAAAATGTGGATTTATAATAAACTTTTCACAAAATTATTCTCAGAAATATTCATCCTCCTGAAATACACATTTGTTTCATAGTTCTGAAAACTAACTTCAGTAAATGGTGCTTACAAATCCTAATATTTGTACAGTAACTAACCCAGATTAACATCAATCAAGTAGATTCGTATGGGACATGATGTGTATTCTGACGTTTATTTTCATTCAACACTGGTACATTACTATTTCTTCAATTTTTACAAATCATAGGATATATATATTTCATCCACAAGTTCACAAATTTATGCGCATTTGTTTCACAATCACTTCCTGCTTCATAAAACATGTATTCCTCCAGGTTTCTTGACTGGTCTTTTCATGAGACTTCTTTCCAAACACATTATTTTAGATTTCCATAATCACTTTTGAAGCAAAACTCACACACCCTTCATGATAAACCATAACCTTAATGTGGCCATTAGATATATAACTGGTTGGAATGAATGTTTGTATGTCAATATAAGATTTCTTGTGTTTTTTCACATATAATTTCAATCCATTATTTAAAGTCGGAACCAGATATATTATTTATTCAAAGTATGGTCTATTCATGCATTATCTCTATATGCACAAAGGGTACACCTCTTTTTACCCCCATTACTAATTTATACGTCTTGAATATGTTGCTGCCAGAAATGGTGGAAAAATAGTCATGTCACCTGATCTACATATACGTTGTATCACAGTAATCTTCTGGACAAAAAAAGCAAAGGTCACACTTAAGATTGTAGCAAAGACTAAATGAAAAGTGAGCATGGATTACTAAACATCCATGTCCAGGTTGCCTAATGCTGTCAAATGTCAATCCTATTGGTCACTACACATTTGTTTCTTTCTAAGATTATATATTCAAACTCAACCCTGTTGAAAATATCTAATCCTATCACTCACTTTATACTTTGCCTGATTTTGTAATGTCTCTATTGATATCAGCTTTCCTAACTATTTTCCCCAGTTCATCATTGTGACTGTCTCTTCACTTGTGCTGACATTAACATTCACTGTCTACCAGAAACCCTATTGCTAAACAACATTTGGTCCAAATCCTATACTCACTCTTCTTTCTAAACCTACCGAGAATCTTCCGAATCCTACCAACTATCCCTTTTGACTGGAAGTTCTCTTCTACATTTAATCATCCATGGTACAAGGACCTAAGCCATTGTATATCGATTTACCTGACACATCAGTGCAGAACATAATTCAAAGCTACGTATCCCAGTCAAGGGCCCAATGCCCTTTTGGGCTTCAAATCTTAGCTAGATTTCTGTTTTCATACTTATAATTCACCTATATATTCTTGTAAATATCGCAGTTTCCCAATACCATTATTCATCCCGCAAAAAGATTCCTAATCCAAATCGAACCTGTTAGTTAACCTAACCATACACTGTTCAGTCAATTTAACTTTACAGAAGAGCAGGGATAGAGTTGTTCTTACAATACAGGAATATAGGGGATCTTCCACATGCTGAGAAACTCAAAGGTCCATGCAGAAATGATTCCTGGAGAAGTTGTAAGCAGCTATGGAGGACCTAAGAGAGCAAAATTCATCCTCCATGGCAAACAACCTGGTCAGGATGAAGGGTTGTGTCTGAAACAGCTTCTCTCTTCTTAATGTCGAGAAGATGGACCAAACCAGGCCTGTGTGGAGAGCTGTTCCCAGGTGCCAATGGTTGATATACCATTCTAACTTGTGAAAGTGTCACAGGAGGTAGGGGCAGCCACCATCTCATGGGACCCTTGAAAGCAATTGTTAGGACAAAGTGGTTGCCACGGCAGTAACCTCATTCAGTTCCTGAATGAGGTGACCTACCTCTCTTCCTTGATGACGGATCTCTCTGAACTTGGGATCCAGGAAGCCAGGCACCCAGAGTCAGTCCCAGTTTCTTGCCCAGTGGGCTCAGTTGTTTGGAATAACCAAGGACAGAGTAAGTCTTCCTTGGTACCTACTGATGTGAGGATTGCCAAATGCCAAGAGAGCTCTAAAAAGGGGAATTTCATGAAAAAGCAGGTAGTGGCTCACCACTGGCTCCTGAAAACTTCACAGTGTTGGCCAAGGTGACCAGATCTGAGAAGGACAGGCCATTTCAAGGAAACATAGTATGGCCCATCATTCAGAGTACATTCCAATTAGTCACAGACCTACTTGAATAAAGGAGGTGTCGTTGTGGGTGTGATTGTGATTTTGTGGTTATGTCTCATGTTCTGAGAATAGGTAAGAAAGGCGGTTTGTTTGCTTTAGAGTGGACTGTTTATAGTAAGTCATTTGACAAGGTGATTGTTTGTATGCCTGTGTATCCCACTGTGTCCGTGGTTGTAGACATTATAAAAGATAATGCATCAATGGATGTGTCCTGTCTAGTAGAAAGCTTGCCAACATTCATCCTGCCCAATTTATGAGTGGACTGCAGGTTGCTTTAGGGACGGGCAACACCTACTATTTTCCGAAGTTCCTGTTTTCTTCCTGAATTCTGGCCACTCTCCAGAGTAGGCTCATGGTTTTGTGTCCAAGATATGTACCACCTCCAAGCTCTGTGACATTGCCATATACTGGATAGCTGAAGGGAATAGCAAGCATCTCAGAAAACTCAGATATCAGTGTGACAAAGAAAGTCTCAGTAGAGAAACCCTGCTTTGGGCCTTTTGCTTACCTATTTTTCTGTTGCTCTGAGAGTCAGGAAGGTCTCTGCCTCAGGCCACCAATTTGTGAAGCCTGAAGAAAACTGTTTTCAAATGGAAATGAATGGGCATCACCTGTGTATCTTTGCTTAATTGCTTTGGAAAGGGATGTGTCTGAATCAGCCACTTGGCCCTGTGTGAGGCAGTGGCTTAGATTCTCAGCACCTGATGGAACTAAAGAAAGATCCCATGTGTGCTTCCAAAACCAAAATGGCAAAAATATCAGTAATTGTGTATGAAGTATCTTGCCTTACTCTGATAGGTTTCTGATCTCCATCAAATGAGACTAGGGATCCTTTGGGTCAAATGAGTTCTTCAAAGCCCTGCAGAGGCTAGCCCATATGAACTTGGGTTTTTTCATTACTTTAAATCACATTAAGAATCTATACCTGACAGTAAGTAGGCCTCAAATTGGAGAAGCAGAGCAGTATTAAGGCCAGGCTTATTTTATCACTCCTGGTTCAAATGAATGGTGTCCAGGCCCAGCTGACTTTAAGCAAATAAGGGATAAGGAAGCTTGTTTTGGATACTGTCTTGTGCTGCGCCCCTCATGGAAACCTCCAGCCAGAGGTTATAATGAGTGTCTATATGGAAGAAGGTGAGGACCATGTGGGAGTGTTTTGGTTTTAATTGTGTTCATTTGTGTAGTGGTTGGAAGAAATGACTGGATCCACCAGGGCTAGAACTTTGGTATGATTCACTTTAGAGACTGAGTTCTGGAACTGACCTCAGAGAAGTATTGTCATGAATTGTGTTGCGATTTTAGAAGGCCACGCATGAGAGTCGCCATTGGAAACTGAAATCTAGGCCAAGGGTGGCTTTCGACTGATCACTTGGAATCTCAGCCAGGATATCACATGATTTTATTATGAAAGACTTGACAGGCATAGTTGAGAGTCAAAACACACATGGACCTCACATTGTAGACCTCAATGGGCTGGGCTTCATGTGACTATTTGGCTACTCTTTGGGAAGCCTTGCCTTTGAGAGTTCTCCAGAGCATTCATTGAAATGAGGTTCCTCAACATTAAATGGTTCCTGAATGAATTGAAACCCACAGTTTCTCCAACTTCATCCTTGAAAAGTGGCTAGATAAATACCCTGAAATTTTTGAAACTCCCATGACCAGGTGGCACTGGAGAACCTTTGGATCTCCTGTTGCTGATCATGAGTGTACCAGACAGTGCCTTGATTGACTGGATTTCATGATAATGGTGAAGAACAGAGATGCCAGTAAGTTGAGAATGCTGAGTAGTGGGCCCAGAGCAGTGGTGTGCAGGTGTGTGATAAAATATCTGAGGTGGGGCCATGTGGATTTCCAATTGACTTCCAAATGAATTTTGGCTGCCATGGTGCATCCAGCAGAACCTTACATGTAAAGGCATCTTATTATATGGAGAGGTTTCAAGGCAATGTTCAGAATCAGGTTGGTATGGTCAAGGAAAAAGCGGTGTGAAATAGAAGCCTGGTTGGTGCATTCTCCTGCAGTTCCTGACCCACCACACGTGAAAGAATTCCCTCCAGCACTGTGTCCCAGTTGAACTCCTTGTATTTCGTGAAGCAAATACCAAACTCCCAGTGCAGCACCAAGAAACACCACAAAAATGGAGGATGATCAAATGGCTTCACAGTCCACACGGGGAGACACTTAGCCCCCAGTGGCCACAGTTTACCTACCAAGAGAGAATTCAGCACTGCTGCCTCATGTTCATTGGAAAATAAGAAACCATGCTCTCCATTCACATAGATGCAGACCCAGCTTTGATGGTCTCAATAAAAAAGAAGCTAAACCTTCTGACAACAAAATATATTTAAAGTACCCAACCTCAGAGGCAGTTTCTCAAGAAGTCTTTAGGCCGGCAGAGCTCTATGTTTGTGGAGTGTTTACCTCTTAGACCAGGATGTAAGAAAAGAACACTGACTCCAGTTAAAATCAAATTAAAGTAAGCTTATTATTTCCACTGGCTGGGCTGCCTCTCCCTCCAAAGATTGCGGGAGCAAGAGAGCAACCCCACCTTTACTACAGCCCAGGTTTGCAGCCCAGAAAGTTACACAAAAATGGGGTAACAGATAACAGAACTCTGACAAGCATCACACTAATGGGAGTTTACATTTTTTTTTTTTGCTAGCCCCAACATCAAAATTTATGAGGACCATTAGAGCCTCAGAGAGGGTCATTGTCTGGCCACAGAAGGCTAATATTTATGAGGTGTGACAAAGTTTCAGAGAGGGCTGCTATCTGGTCAGAGAGCCATGCACGGGTGAGTTTAAGGCACGGGCAGTCATTCCAAGCAGGTTCAGAATTTGCAGTAATTTACAGTAAAGCCAAAATGATTTTTTCATGGTTTTGTTGCAAGATGGCTCCCAATTTTAATAAAAGATAAGGTTGGGTCTATCATCCCCCCCTTTTCTTATGTGTCCCTTTGTAATCCTTCATAGGTTAGTGGAAAAGCACTGAGGAAATTTTAATCCCTCAGTTAACAGTCTCCAAATTTTTAGAACTCACCGAAAACCAGTCTCCCTGATATTACCTGACTTAATTAATTACTTATATTGATAGTCTATTTATTTTGTGCTCCATTGGTGTAAGTGGAGAGTCGTCTCTCATTTTGCCTTCTTCTCAGCTGAGAGAGGGTGACATGAGTGTGCATGGCGTGAGAGACATGAGTTGCCTTTTTGAAGTCAGTTGAGGAATATGAGTTGCCTTTTAGAAGTCAGTTCTTTTTGAAGTCTTGTTGAGGAAGAACAGGTTGTAAAGTCATCTGGGGATGGGTTCTTCTATGAGAGAAACAAAAAACATGAGTATTGAATAAATGTTGCAGTAGCTGGATCATGTCACTGTATGAAGTACCCTCACCAGTCTTTAATATCCCCAATTATCAGGACTGTCAACTTAATATTTAACTTTAAGTGTTACAGTTGCCCCTCCCCATAATATACAGTTTAATAATTTAATGTCATCTGATTTTGCAAAATCCTTTCAGTAGTATGACCTCTGTGTCTAATAGAGAAAAATTTAATTCTGCTACTCAGGGCTGGATAATCGTACTAGCAAACACCAAGCCTACCTGTAGGTTAGGAATATCTGTAGGCCTTAAATTAAAAACTTCTGCCTCTGGCAGCTCCTCTTGATAGTCTTTGTAGCCAACAGTTTTACTTATTTTGGGAGGCTAACATAAAGTGTATACCTTAAAATATTATTATTATTATTATTATTATTATTATTATTATTATTTAAAATGCCCAGGAATGGCTGTATTTTGGTTTTAACTGTCTTTGCTAAGTGTTTAAGATGAAGCAGTCAAATGACTTTTGTTTCTATCTATTGTTAGCAGTCAGCTGAGCTTTTATGGGAGTCATTCCTTGGGAAACTTGAGAGCAGCTTCTCAGTTCTGCTAGTGCAATTTGAGCTAGGTGGGTTCAGGTCTTGCTTGACCATGTGGCTTCCCTCAGAAGCATCAGGGATGTCTCCCTTTCCTGATGACTCTCCTCTTTGTAGCAAATGCACTGATTGGCTTTCTGTTCTCCAGTGGTCTCATTAATCTCCCTGATCGGGAGGTTATGTGGCCCAGAGTTGCAAAGCTCATAGAGAAGTCCCCTGTTCCCTGGATTCAGACTGACTCAAAGGGCAAGAGTCAAATATTGTTTTTTTTTTTTTTTGGCCCTTTTCATTTAACTTTAATTTTCAATCCTAATCTGAAACAACCAGCAAATAAATTTTAACAGCCATATATTAAGAGTACTGCACTTTAATGTCTATAAGTTTATAATTATTTATATTTTATTAATTGGGATCTTATTATTCTGTCTGTCTTGTAGTTGATGACTTATTTTCTTAAATTAACCCATGTTGTGTTCTTAAAGCAACACTTCTGTAAAACACCAACAGGGAATCTTTAGATCACTTAAAAAGAAATTAAAAAATAAAATTTTTTAACAAGAGTAAAAATACTTAGTTCATGTAATAGCTACCCTGAATTTTTTGGTGAGTTATATTTTATATCACCTTTTTGAGATCCTAGTAATCTTGACAGAAAAAAAAATTTGAACATAACTTTAAATGAAATAAAATCATAGTCATTCTCACATGTAGTAAGATGGGACAAAGAGTCTTATCTCAGGTAAGCAGGGCTCCTTATAAATCTTAAATGCTTTAGTTCTCAAGCTGATCTTTTTTTTAAATATCATTTTACAAAGTTTACATAAATTGTTTGAGGTCACATGAACTTTAGCTCACAACATATGATATCACATTTAAAACATGAATTAAAGTACGGCTGAAAGATTTTAACCTTTACATAGATTAGGGTCTCATTAACTTAAAAATACATTTAAATTGTTCCACAATGTAAAAAGTAACATAAAACTTTACATATATTATTGATAACAGGTAAATAAATCCCCAATATATATTTTATTTACCATACAACTTCAGAACACCTGCTTGATATAATGCTCTTTTAAAGTTTCTACCTTATAGAGTTGTATAACCGGAAAATATGAGCACATTAATAGCATCACAATTGCATTGAAGTTTCTACATTAACCAAGTTTAGCTTTTAAAGAAATGGCAGTACAGTGCTCTAAAATAACAGTTCTTATTTAAACATTTGTTTAATTTTTATGGTTGCTTGCTCTAGAAAATTTAAATCTTAATAAACTTAATGTTATGGGTAAACTTATGTTTAAGAAATTTTTGTCTCTTTTACACATGACTGATTTTTACAATCTTATACAGACTTTAGTACAAACTTATACAGACCTTAGTATATCAATCAGATATCAAACAAAAGTACTCATGAATGAGTAATCCCATATCAAATTTACTTTACTTATTTATCAAAATATTAGACAAATTTTTTGAACACTGTAAACCATTTTTTTGATTGAAAGAAAAGTCCTGGAACAAAGGCATATTAGACCTTTTGTAGACATTAATAGTTTATTAGATTTTTGAACACCTAGAAAAACTTGTAAGCTTAAATTTAAAGACATTTATATTTATCTGTTTACCCAATTTAAATTGAAACATTTAAATCACGTGAATTAAAGATCTTTGGATCCACTTTTTAAAATTGTTTTTATGAGTTCTTTTTAATATGAGTGCTCCTTATATAAGTTAATTTGTGTATCATATATATGATATATGGATATATATATATATATATATATATATATATATATATATATATATAGACATACAACACATAACAAATTGTGCACACATAATAAAAGTGAAGGCCTTGTAGCTTTTCACAGGTGAAATCTCCATTGCAATGATTTAAAAATTCCACAGTTGGTCAAAGATATTACTGATCAGAAAAACATTAACCTAGGTCTGTAGGAGCAAAATCATGAGCTCAAAAAATAAATAAAGAACCTAAGGAAAAAATTATGAGTCCTAGAAAAATGACTGGCCAGTAATTGGTAAATACCATACAATTTACCTTTTTTTTCCCTTAGGCCTCAAATAAGTCTCCTACTAAGCTTACAGGATTCTTTCATTTGCATTTCAAAATAAGTCCTGGCTGAGGTCTGGAAGAAGAAGGAAAAAAGGCTATTCTGAGCAGAAACCTTAGGCCTAAGGTATTTTAACCATAATTTTCATGTTAGGATGTTGAAAATTATGATACAAGTTTAAGATACAATTCACAAAATTTTATATCTTTACAAGTTGTTTTGTCAACAGATATCATACTATGATTTAGTATCCTTGTCCAAATTAATGCACTGGTACACACAGTGACATTTTCCCAGGCTACCTAATTTAAAATTGGTGAAAAAAAGACTGAATGATTGGGAAGTTACTTGCCAACTTGGAAGTAGAGTTCTTTATTTTCCATCCTAAGTATTTAAGTTCTCTGGCATGAATTATCTGAAACCATGAACTAAACAAATACCTAAACCCGACTTTTAACTGCAAGATTGTGGAATGCTTCAAAAACCCATTCAGATACCAGATTGGTACAATGAAACATCATCATTTAGACACACATTCAGCTAAGATCATTTCCAAGAAACAATTTATAATATTAACACATTATTGCACATGTCTTAAAGGGCTAGAAAAAAGGCACAAGACAGACAGAAATGAACTCCAGACAATGGCTGACAGACAGAACCCTTTAAAACAGAGCAAATAAGAGAAAAATCTCCTTCTCCAGTGGCACCACAGATGTCCCCACAAGGGGACCAAATGTTTTCACAGAGGAGCTACCTGAAATATAAAATAAAGTGTCTCCATGGCGACTTTACTGCATTTAGTGTCCCCTTTTTGTTTTTCTCTTTTTTTAAGAAGACAGAGGTGGCATTATCCTTGCAGTGCAGGGAACGAAGGAGGGAATTCCCTGAAGCAACAGGGCTTCGGCAGATACTGGGAGATACTCAGTTCTTCATTCCCCAGCAGGCATTACCATCTGCACTGGGTGTGCTCCAGGCAGCCAGCTAGGGCCTTCTCTCATTCTGCTTAACAAATGGTGGTAAAGTTCATCACAGTTCCTTAAAACACAGTCCAAAGGGGTGTCAGGCTTACTTGCTTTGTTACCCATTTTCACGTTCAATATCCTTAAGATTTTATCACAGAAATCACAAAACAAAACGCACAAAAACAAACAAACAAAAAACATATAGAACACAGAACAAAACACACACACACACACACACACAAAAAAAAAAAAAAAAAAAAAAAAAAAAAAAACAGAATCCCGGTGCCAAAACAGAAAAACAGATGAGCAATTCAACGTCTTGCTAAAGCTCTGGGGTAGGAGCGCATGCGTGTCCCTCGGCACCTCTCTAACCTTCCAGAGAAATGTCCTACAGAACGGAACAGAGGACAGAACGATTCTCATTACTATCCTGGACAGGAGTGAATGTGAGCCTCCCCAGGCCACCTCTCTGTCATTAGAAGAGATCTCCCTTAACCAGATATAAGATGTTATCAAGGTGCCACTTACCTATGGAGGCCTCCTCCACCAGGTACTTGCTAATAGTTTCAGTGCGGTGGTTCACTGCAGTGCTCCCCAGACCGACGGCTCACTCCAAGGCCTTGGAACATCTCAATTTGTGCACCCCCTAGAGTGGCTCCCCAGCCCGTAGCCCTGGAGGGAAGGCCAGCTTCAGAATTTTCAGCAGTCTGGTCTTGTGATCTGGTCGGGCAGGGTCATCTCACTGGGGAACTCCAAAATGTTGGAATAGGATGCAAGAAAAGACCAGTGACTCCAATTAAAATCAAATTAAGGCAGACTTATTATTAAAACTGGCCAGGCTGCCTCTCCCTCCAAAAATGGCGGGAACAAGACAGCAACACCACCTTTCCTACAGCCCAGCTATATAGCCCAGAAAGTTACACAAAAAGGGGGTTACAGATAACAGAACTTTGAAAGCATCACACTGATGGTAGTTTACATTTTTTTTGCTGGCCCCAACATCAGAAATTATGAGGACCATTAGAGACTCAGAGAGGGTCGTTGTCTGGCCTGGGAAGGCCAATATTTATTAGGTGTCACTAATGTTTCAGAGAGCACTGTTATCTGGTCAGAGAGCCAGGCATGGATGAGTTCAAGGCACGGACAGGCATTCCAAGCAGGTTCAGAATTTGCAGTAATTTATAGTAAAGCCCAAATTATCTTTTCATGGCTTTCTGGCAAGATGGCTCCCAATTCTAATAAAAGATCAGGTTGGGTCTATCAAGCCTGTCCTTTACTTTTGGAAACTCCTCTACAACCTGCAAGGTTGTGAACTCCTGACCATTTTACATTCCAGATATGTATTCACAGATTTTCTAACTCATGTCCTCCAACTGTGTCTTACTTGGGGTGAAGGTAATATCAAGGCATTGTTCTGGATGAGAGTGGGAAGATTTTTGTGTAGCACATATTTGCATACACATTTAGGAGATCACTCCTCCTAAACACTGATTTGGAACAAAAAATTCAATCTATGGGGGAGCTTCCTAGCTGAACAACATTATACATAAATACAAGTTCATTAAATAAATAGTTTTGGATCAGTGGATGATATATATTTCAAGATGGATTTAAATTGGCATATATATTGCTAGATTTTAATGTCCATGTGACTTTTGTGTTTATAATGTTTTGTGATTTATGTGGATTTATAATCAAATTTTCACAAGATTATTCTCAGAAATATTCATCCAACTTAAATACATACTTTTTTCCCAGTACTGAAAAGTAACTTCAGTGAATGGTGGATAAAAATCCTAATATTTCTACAGTAACTGACCCAGATTAACATCAATGCAATTAGATTCCTATGGGACATGATGTGTATTTTGATGTTCATTTTTATTCAACATTGGTACATTACTATTTCTGCAGTTTATGCACATTATATATAGTATGATATATAATGTTCAATCACTTCCTTCTTGAGAACACATGTATTCTTACAGGTTTCTTGACTATTCTTTTCATGAGACTTCTTTCCAAACACATTATTGTTGATTTCCATAATCACTTTTGAAACAAAACTCACACACCTTTCAGGATAAACCACAACCATAATATTACCATTAGATGTATAACTGGTTGCAGTGAATGATTGTATATCAATATGAGATTTCTTTTATATTTTCAGATATCAATTCAATCCATTATTTAAAGTAGAGCAAGTTTTATTATTTACACACAGTATGGTTTATTCATGCATTATCTGCATATTCATAGACACAGGGTACACCTATTTGTACCCTCAATAGTAATTTATAAATCTACAAAATATTGCTACAGAAATGGTGGAAGAAATACTCAAGTCACCTGATCTACATATACATTTTATCACAATAATATTCTGGACACAAAATGCAAAGGTCACACTTATGATTTTACCAAAGCCTAAATAAAAAGTGAGCATGGATTAATAAAAACATCCATGGCCTGGTTACCTAATGCTCTCAAAAGTCAATCCAATTTGTGACAACATATTAGTTTCTGCCTAAGGTTATATATTCAGACTCAAACCGTTGAAAATGTCTAAACAAATTACACACTTCATACTTTTACTGACTTCCTAATGTCTCTATTTATATCTGCTTTCCTACATATTTTCCCCAATTCGTCATTGTGACTGACTCTTCACATGTGCTGACATTTACATTCACTCTCTACCCGAAACCTTATTTGTAAAGAACTTTTGGTACAAATCCTATACTCATTCTTCTTTCTAAACCTACTGACTATCTTGCTAATCCTACAGACTATCAATTTTTTATTGGATATTCTGTATGTTATTCAATCATCTAGTGTATACGATCCTATTTCTTTGTATATCAATTTATCTGAGACATCTGTGCAGAATATAATTCAAAGCAAAGTATGCTACTCAAGGGCCCAAAGTCCTACTTGGCTTCAAGTCTTCCCTAGATTTCTGTTTCCATACTTATATTTCACCTATATATTCTTGTAAATATCTCAGGTTCCCAATACCGTTATTCATCCAGCAGAATGATTCCTAACGCAAATAGAACATGATATTAACATTAACCATACACTGTTCCCTCAATCTAACTTTACAGCAGTGCAGGGATAGAGTTGGTCTTACAATCCAGGAATATAGGGGATCTTCCACCTGCTGAGAATCTCAAAGATCCATGCAGAAATTATCCCTGAAGAAGATATAGAATGCTATGAAGGACCTGAGAGAGCAAAAGTCATTTTCCATGGCAAACAACCTGGTCAGGATGAAGAGATGTGTCTGAATAAGCCTCTCACATTTTAATGTAGACAAAATGGACCAAACCAACCCTGTGTGGAGATCTTTCTCCCAGTACCTATTGTTGATATACCATTCTAACTTGTGAAAGTGTCACAGGAAGTAGGGGCAGCCTCCATCTCATGGTACCTTAGGAAGAAACTGTTAGGACAAAGTGTTTTCCAAGGCTGTGAGCTCATTCAGTTCATGAAGGAAGTGACCTACCTCACTTCTTTGTGATGGAACTCTCTGAACTTGGGATCCCGGAAACCAGGCACCCAGGGTCAGGCCCAGTAACAGTCACAGAGATCTCACTTTTTTGGATTTATCATGGAAAGAGTCAGTCTTTCTTGGTACTTACAGATGTGAAGATGGTCAAATGCCAGAAAAAATCTGAAGAGGTGTCTTCAGTGAGAATGCAGGTAGTGGCGGCTCAAAGCTGGCTCCTGACAACTTCACAGAGTGGGCCAAGGAGTCCAGATTTGAGAACAGACAGGCCATTTCGGGTGAACAAAGAATGGCTCACCAGGCAGAGGACACTCCGGTTAGTAACAGACCTTCTTGGGGGAAGGAGGTGCATTTGTGGGAATGAGTGTGGGTTTGTGGTTTTGTCTCATGTTCTGAGAATAGGTAGGAAAGTTGGTTTGTTTGGTTTGGAGTGGACTGTTTCTATTAAGTCATTTGACAAGGCAAGTGTTTCTATGTCTGTGTATCCCACTGTGTCCGTGGGTGTAGACATTACAAAAGAAAATGCATCAATGGATGTGTCCTGTCTAGGAGAAAGCTTCCCAACATTCACGCTGCCCAATTTATAAAAGGACAGAGGGTTGCCTTATTTGTGGGCAAGACCTGAAATCGTCCTAAGTTCCTGTTTTCTTCCTGAATTCTGGCCACTCTCCAGAATAGGCTCATGATTTTGTGACCAAGATAGGTACCACCTCCAAGCTCTGTGACTTGGCCATGTACTGGATAGCTGAAGAGAATGGCGAGAATCTCAGAAAACTCAGATATCAATGTTACCAGGAAAGTCTCAGTGGAGAAACCCTGCTTTGCGACTTTTGCTTACCTATTGTTCTATAGCACTGAATGTCAGGAAGGTCTTTGCCTAAGGCCACCCCGTTGTGAAGCCTGAATAAAACAGTTCTCTAATGTAAATGAATGGGCATCACCTGTCCCTTTTTGAGTAATTGATTTCCAAAGGGATGTGTCTGAATCAGCCTGTTGGCCCTGTGTGAGGCTGTGGCTTAGATTCTCAGCACCTGATGGATCTAAAGAAAGATGCCATGTGTGCATCCAAAACCAAAATGGCCAAAAGAGTACTCATTATGGATGAAGTCTCTCGCCTTCCTCTGTAAGTTTCCTGACCTCCATAAGGTGAGAATAGGAATCCTTTGGGTCAAATGAGTTTTTCAAAGCCCTTCAGAATCTAGCCCATTGGTGCTTGGGTTTTCTCATGACCCCAATCCACATGAAGAATCTAAACCCCACAGTCAGTAGGCCTCAAATTGGAGAAGTGGAACAGTAATAATGGTAGGCCTATTTGATCACTCCTGGTTCAGAGGAAGGGTTTCCAGGCCACCCTGACTTTAGGCAAATGACGGGCAAGGGAGCTTATTTTGGACACTGTCTTGTCCAGCGTCCCTCATAGAAACCTCCAGCTAGAGGTTATGATGAGTGTCTATGTGGAAAAGATGAGGGCCATATGGGAGTGTTTTCGTTTAAATTTTGGTCATTTGTGTGGCGATTGGAAGAAATCACTGGGTCCACCTGGGCTTGAACTCTAGTGTGAATCCCTATAGAGACTGAATTCTGAAACTGACCTCAGAGAAGTATTGCCATGAGCTTTGTTGGGATTTTAGGAGCCCACGCATGAGAGTAGCCCTTATAAACTTAGATCAAGGCCACAGAGCACTGGGAATCTCAGCCAAGATAATCCATGATTTTCTTCTTAAAGTCTTGGCAGCCATAGCTGAGAGTCAAAACACACATGTACCTCACATTGTAGACTTCAATTGGACTGGCTTCATGTGACCTTTTGACAACTCTTTGGGAAGCCTTGCCTATGAGAGTTCTCCAGAGTTTCATTGAAATGAGCTTCCTCAACATTTAATGGTTTTTGAAAACCACAGTTCCTCCAACTTCATCCTCAAAAAAATGGCTAGATAAACACCATGAAATTTTTGGAATTCCCATGACCAGGTGGCACTGGAGAATCTTTGGATGTCCTATTGCTAATCATGAGTGTATCAGACAGTGCCTTGACTGACTAGGTTTCTTGAAAATTGTGTAGAACAGAGATGCCAGTAAGTTGGAGCCTGCAAATTAGTGGGCCTAGAGCAGTGGTGTGAAGGTGTGTGATAAAATGTGTGGTGGGGCCATGTGGATCTGCCACTGGCTTCCAAATGGCTTGTGAATGACATGGTACAGCCAGCAGAACCTTCCATGTAAAGGCATCTTTTTGTATAGGGAGATTTCAAGGCAATGTTCAGAATCAGGTTGCTATGGACAAAGGGGCAACCCATGTGGGATAGAATCCTGGTTGGTGCATTCACATGCAGACCATGACCTCCACACGTGACAGAACTCCCTCCAGCACTGTGTCCCAGTTGATCTCCTTGTATTTCATGAAGAAAATACCAAAGTCCCAGTGCAGCAGCAAGAACCACCACGAAAAGTGGAGGAGGACCAAATGGCTTCACAGTTCACATGGTGAGTCACTTAGCTCCCAGTGGCCATAGTTTAACTACAAAGAGAGTATTCGCACTGCTGCCTCATGTTCATTGGAAAATTAGAAACAATGTCCTCCAGGTCACATAGATGCAGACCAAGCTTTGATGGTCTCACTAGAAAGTAAGCTAAAGCTACTGACAACAACATATATTTCAAGTGCCCAACCTCAGAGGCAGTTTATCAAGAAGTCTTTAGGCCAGTAGAACTCCATTTTTGTGGAGTGTTTACCATGTGCCTTACTTTTGGAAACTGCTCTACCACTTCCAAGTTTGTGAAATCCTGAGTATATTCCATTCCACATATGCATTCACAGATTTTCTAACTCTTCTCCTCTAATTGTGTCTTACTTGGGGCGAAGTTAATGTCAAGGCATTGTTGTGGATGAGAGTGGGAAGATTTTTGTGTAGCACATATATGCATACACATTGGATTCATTTTCCAATTTTCCATTCGAAATACTTAATCCCTGACACTAACTCATAAACTACTAGACTCTGACTGCTAATCCTAATATGATGGAGAAAACTAACCCAAACAGAATAGAAATACAAGCAGTTCAAAGGAGGCATGGTGTATATTTGGACTTGCCATTTGCATTATGAAGGGTAGGTGTTATAAATCTAGTTAATTTTTAATTGAAATAGTTCTCCTTGTGTTTTTAAAGTTAATAAATATATAAATTCCTGTCTCCCTTTCCCTGTAGCCTATTCAGAACATGTATTTTTAAATGCACATATAGAATCCTACCTGGTATCACATGTACATTCTTGTGAGGTGGCTGACTTGGCAGATACAAATTATGAGAAGAGATCACTCCTCCTAAACCCTGTTGGATCTTAAAATTCAACCTATGGGTGAGCTTCCTAGTTGAACAACATTAAACATAAATCCATGTTCAGTAAAAGAAATATTTTTGCATCTGTGGATGATATATATTTCATGATAAATTTCGATTGGCATATATATTGGTAATTTAATGTCTCTGCATGTGTGTTTTTTGTATATATATACTCTCCAGATTTTTCAAAATATGAAATATATGTGTCTTATATACACTCCCTAAATTCATTCATGTTCATGTGTATGGATTTATAATCACGTATTCACAAGATTATTCTCAGAAATATTCATCCACCTGAAATACATATTTGTTACCAGTACTGAAAACTAACTTTAGTTAACGTTGCATACAAATACTAAATTTGTACAGTAACTGACCCAGTTTAACATCAATGCAAGTAGATTACTATGGGACATGATGTGTATTATGACATTCATTTTTATTCAACACTGCTACATTACTATTTCTTCAATTTATGCACATCATAAGATATATATTTCATCCACAAGTTAGCAAACTTATAGGCATTTGTTTCACTTTCAATAACTTCCTGCTTCAGAACACATGGATTCCTCCAGGTTTCTTGTCTGGTCTTTTCATGAGACTTCTTTCCAAACACATTATTTTCAACTTCCATAATCAATTTTGAAGAAAAACTCACACACTCTTCATGATAAATCATAATCCTAATATAACGTTTAGATGTTTTACTGGTTGGAATGAATGTATGTATATCAATATAAGATTTCCTTTATATTTTCAGATATCAATTGAATCCATTATTAAATTTGGAATCCATTATATTATTTATTCACAGTATTGTCTATTCATGCATTATCTCTATATTCATATCACAGGGTACACCTATTTGTACCCCCAATAATAATTTGTACATTTCGACACAGAAGCAATGGTCACACTTATTATTTTACCAATGTAAATGTCAGGCGAGCATCGGAGGAAGAGACTACCAGGGACTGTCTAATGCAACAGCCAAAAGTTTATGGGGGTCCAACATGCTGGGGCTCAGAGCTCCCTTGAATAGAGCAGAGAGCCCTGAGAACAGCTTAAGCAGAGCTTATATACTTTCCTTGGAGAGGGCAGGGAGGGAAGATTATTGATGGGTCAGCGCGAGTGGGCAGTTTGCGTGCAAATGGGTGAGGGAGTACATTCTGCAGTTTTGCAGTTGGTACAGAACATTCAGGGAACAAGATTAGCGAACAGTTCTCAAGATATCAACAGTGTTTTGTTAAGCATACCGTAAAACTGGAAGTGACAATTACCTATTTTATTTACCTTTCATTCCCCACTTTCTTTTGGTTACATTAAATCATAATAGTGATCATTGAGGATGTCACATTTTATGTTTGCTAGTGTGGTATATTGATTTCTGATTACCATAAGTTTAACTTGTCCAATTTGAGCTTGGAGAAAGGAAACTACACGGTTGAGCAAACAGGGTCCTACAGTTAGCAATAATGTGAGGATTATTAATGGACCGGCCAGGGCTGATAAAAGCATAGTTACCCAGGGGGACTCTGTGAACCAAGACTCAAACAACCCTTTTTGGGCCTCTCTCTCTTGTTGATGCTCTTCAATGCGTCTTCTTAATTTAATCATAGATTCTTTTACAACTCCAGTATGGTAGGCATAATAACAACATTCTTCCCTCAATGCAGGACAAAGGCCCCTTCTCTCATGAAGAGGAGGTCGAACCCTCGCCTGTTCTGTAAAACAACTTCAGAGAGAGAGGTTAAAGATTCTTGTAAAGCTGTGATGGTGGTTTTTTAATATCTTTAAGTTTTGGTCTATTGCTGCTTCTAATTGGGTCATTTGTTGTGTCCCATGGATTAGGGCAGTGGTTCCTGTGCCCTTCTCTGCAGCAACTACTATTCCTCATAGGATGGCTAAAGTGAAGGATACAGGTTGCCAGCGGAACCGGGTTGTATGCCCCCCTATTTGAAATTTAAATGATCCTGCCTCATGATAGAGCACTCGGGGAAACATCTGCACCATTACATAATTAATCACATCTGTTGATAATTTTATGAATAAACAATGTTTAGGTATATAGAATTATACTGTTGTAGGTATGGACAAGGCAAGGCACCTAAGATAGCACCAAAGATAGGGAAACAGTCCTATTTGGTTGCAACCGGATATAGAGGGCATTGCTTCTGTTGTAATCAATTAATCCCCTGAATCCCAAGTTTAGGTAGTTTCAGAATTTTGTACCCAACATGTAAGGGAAAAGACTCAGAAATTCACAGTCTGCAGAAGTTCACAAAAAGCAGTTTTTGGTTCTGTTTTTATTTTCCTCTTCTCTGGGAAAGATAACTTATTAAGGACACCTGGGAGGGGGAGAGCTTTTTTCTTCTCTTTTATTTTCTCCCTGCCAGCTGTTACCATGGAGCCCAGTTGGTAACTTCTTTATCTTGGAAATGTAGCCATCTCTGGAAGCCTCAGCTCAAGGCCAGAGGCCTTGTTCACATATTTTGTGAAAAACTAGTAAGGGGGTGTCTAGCTTAGAAGGGCTGATTTTTCCAGCCAGTGGCCAAGTATAACAGAGCAACACGAAAAGAGGAAGTTTATCTACACTGAACTCTTTTATAAAGACTTTGTTGCTGAAAGTCCTAAAGTCAGCCACGATGAAGACTTCTGGAGAAGGCCATTTAAGATTTTTCTGTGGGCCTGGTACAGAGGGGAAGACGGGGAAGGCGGGGGGTGAGAGCAGTTCTGTGGTTCTGAGAATGAGGAAAAAGAGATATAAAAGAATAATGGGAAAAGGGTTTGGGATTTTCCTGGCAACAAAACTTGAGCAGTAGAACAGGTAGAGCAGATGGGAAGACGGGAATGAGTATCTAAAAAGCCTGTGAGGGACTTTAAATTCTTAGTAACCTGTTTTTACTGATGACAAAGCAACTTTAAAGGCCATTTTCATTACATCTTGGATAGGCGTCTGAGGGCACTCCTCAGCTGGTTTGAGCTTTGGGTTAGCTGGTAAGAGGACCTGGTGGGACCCGGTGTGGGCACTGACAGGAGAAGAGAGGAGTGAGTGGGTTGAAGGGTACCTCAGTACCTGCTGCCTCAGCATGGGGGCAATGGTCTGAGAACCAGAGGAGGTTTGGGGTTTTGATCTAGTAATTGGAGGGGAGAAATCAGGTTGTTGATGTGAGAGTGACAGCAGAGAATCTGGAGCAGAAGGATCTATTGGAGAAACATATTTCGTGATGTGAGCAAAGGAGGGAAAAGGCCTACACATAGGGGAATTTTCTTCAATCCTTTTGATCACTTGCCGAAGTTGAAATAGTCACACAGAATTTGAGGATCTAGAGACCCCTCTGGGGGCCATCGGTTTTGGTTGTCTAATTGGTAATATGGCCAATGCTGTGAACTGAATTTGATGAGGAGTTTGGGTTCCACCAGGCAGCCCCTGTATGCTCACATCCCCATGACTTACGGAAGAAGACGGCTTTTCCCCCACACAGCCGTGGTTGTTTGTGGCTTTGATAGTCCACCGGGCAAACATAGTAATCTAGGCTAGCCAACCTGCATCAGGCTTGCGTGTTCCTACATGCATAATGTTTGTTTCCATTATCTATGGTACGGGAGAAATTTAATGGAATTTTAGTGGGATCCTCTTCATCAGAGATATCCCAATTGGAAAGACGTATACCCAGCTGACAAATATCTGGGTGGAGAGTTGGCCACCAGGTCCCTAAGGGGGCTGTATGTGAGACAGACCATACTTCTTGTCTAATTGGATTTGTGATCAGCCATCGCTGCTGAATGGGCTGATGATGGTTAGGACTAGTGGTGGCCAAGGGGAGAGTCTATAGCCTTATCCACATGGCAAATATGCAATTTGAAAGGGTTACCAGTCTTTTCCACTTTCAAGCCAGTGTCTGGACAGGGCACAGGCTTGAGATGAGAATTAGGATCCAGGAAGTGATTCCGTCTACCTTTACCACTGTAGGTTTTATAATTAGCACCTGGTATGGTCCTGTCCAGCGGGGTTCCAGGGATGACACCTGATGTCATCTTATGTAGATGAAGTCTCTTTTTTGATATCGATGTGGAGTCTCCTCTTCACCAGGTTGGTAGGCAGTGGCCAGGTGTTTTGACAGGTATCCCTGAGTTCTTTCAATAGCTTTAAGTTTGTCAAGCAAGGGGGTGTGGAAGGGATCGGTAGGTCTTAGAGTTGTGGTTAGGTCCTTACTGGAGGAGGGGCCCCATAGAGAATTTTATAGGAGGTGAGGTTACACAAAGAAACAGAGGGAGTATTTCTTGCATGAAACAGTGCATAAGGCAGGAGCATAGTCCAATCTTTGATGCCCTCTCTAAGCTTAATTTCGTTAAGGTCTCTTTAATGGTTCAATAATTTTTTTAACCTGTCCTGAGCTCTGCGGTCTATAAGCACAATGTAACTTCCAATTTATCCCCAGGATCCTGGCTAACCCCTTACTTACCTGGGCCATGAACGCCGGTCCATTATCAGACCCTATTACCTTAGGTAGGCCGTATCATAGAAAAATATCTTTCAGGATTTTCTACCACCATTTGTGCCTTTTTTTTTGTGGGGAAGGATTCAATCCATCCTGAAAATATATCTACAAACACTAGGAGATATTGAAGTCCATACCTTGCTGGCTAAATTTCAGTAAAGTCCACTTCCCAGAATTTCCTGGTCTGGTTGCTCATAGGCGCTTTCCTACAGGAAGCTTGGAAGGGTAATTGTTCTATTGACAGAACGGACAGGGTTTTGTTACCCGTTCAGTTATGTCCTTTCGCTGTGAGTCGGTTAGTGGAAAACTCTGTTCTTGATCCTTCAGGAATGCCTGCAGTTTCTTTGGACCAAGGTGTGTGAATTGATGTACATTTTTAACGTAGTGTAGGGCTTTCTGAAATTGCAGGCTTGGCTCAGTGAAGTTGAGGAGTTCAGTGCCAGTGTCGTAAGATGTTATCAAAAGCTTGCTGGTGCTCAGGGGTCCATTGGAATTGGGCATCTCCCTTTAACAGCGGGTATAAAGGAGAAGTTAAGGACACAAACACAGGAATCCATAACCTGCAAAACCCTGTAGTCCCAAGAAACTCTTTGTGTTGTCTGCTGCTGGGGGGGGGGTATCTGCACAACCGTTTGTTTTCTGGGCTCAGTGAGCCAACGTTTACCACCTCTAAGGGAATAGCCCAGGAAGACTACTTCTTGCTGGCAAATTTGGGGTTTTTTGGAAGAAGCTCTATACCCGAGTTGAGCAAGCTTACATAATAGTGCTTGGTTCCCAGACTCACAGTTTTCCTTGGTGTTGGCTGCAGTAGCAGGTCATCCACGTATTGAAGCTGGGTGACTTCGGGGTGCATAGTTCTGAAGTTGTTGACATCTCTGTGGAGGGCTTCATCAAAGAGAGTGGGGGAGTTTTTGAACCCCTGTGGGAGTCTAGTCCATGTTAGTTTACCATACGTTCCGGTTTCTGGGTCTACCCACTCAAAAGCAAACAGAAACTGACTGTCTTTATGCAGAGGCATGCAAAAGATAGCATCTTTATGTCCATACCATTTCTACTCAGGGTTCAGAGTGATAAGCAGATTGTACAAATTATTTACCGTGGGGTGAATGTCCTGCACTCTGTTGTTGATCTCTCTTAGGTCTTGAACGGGGATAGTCCTCAGTTCCTGGATTTTTCACTGGTAGCAGGGGAGTGTTCCAGGCCGATTGACAGGGCCTTAGGACCCTAAAGCCAGATATTTCTGAATATGGGGCCTTAACCCATCTTTAGCATTTTTGCTCAGAGGATGTTGTTTGACATTGATTGGGGAGGCTGAGGTTTTTAACTCCACTGTTCTTGGAGGTTGTTTCATGGCTAGGCCTAACCCAACAATTTTTGCCCAGGCATCTGGGTAATCTGTTATCCATTTCTGGGGTAGCTTGCCTGTTTGATCATTCTTGGGGTGTGTGAAAAGTGGATGTTCATCTTTGACTGACATTTATAAAGCCATGACTATAGGAGTTTTTAATGAAGGATTTAGAAATTTCATTTTGGGGCCTTCGGGGTTAAAAGTTGTTTTGGCCCGGAGCTTACTGAGCAGATCTCTGCCCATCAATGGGGCCAGGCATTCTGGGATTACTAGGAAGGAATGTTGGATTTTTTCTTTCCCCATGTCCATGGTCCTCTTAGTTGTCTAAGTCTGATATTTACTGCTGTTAGCCCTTTGAACTAGAGACCTTTTATTTGATAGAGGGCCCAGTGGGGCCTTAAGGGCTGAGTATACTGCTGCTGTATCCACTTCAAAGTTTATGGGGTCCCCTTCACTTCAAAAGTTACCCTGAGCTCGGGGAAGGGATCTGAGCCCCGACATTCTCAGTCAACCTCCAGAGTCAGAAAGGCTGTCTGGCGTGGCTGTCTCTTTCTAGGGCACTTTTTGGCTCAGTGTCCTTTTTCTTTACAGTAGGCACATTGATCTGAGGCCAAGGGTGGCCTCTGGTGGGGACCCAGGTATCATTTCTTGTCTCCCTGTTTCTTAATTTCTGGCCTATTTATTGTTGTGACCAGGACCTTAGTTAATACCTTCATCTGTCTTTTTCATCTCTCATCCTCCCTTTGCTCCCTTTCGTTCTCTCTGTTTCTCTCTTATAGGATACTTTCTCGGCTACCCTGAGTAAATCTCTCAAAGTCATATCTTGTAATCCATCTAAGTATTGTAAATTTCTTTTAATATCCAGATCAGCTTGCCCAATGAAGGCCATCATGACATATGTCTTTTGATCCTCTGCCTGAAGATCAAAAGGAGTATACCTCCTATACGCCTCCATAATTCTCTCTAGAAACATAGAGGGATATTCATCAGGCCCTTGAATAATCTCTCTTACCTTGGCCAAATTATTTGGTTGGCTAGCGGCCGGTTGGAAACCCACTATTAGGGCCCGGCAATAAGTGGACAGATGCTCCCTACCTTCAAAGGTGTCGGGGTCCCAGTTGGGTCAGTTCAAGGGTAAGCCGGCTTTGATTATGTTGGGAAGTTGTGTTGGTCACCCATCTGGTCCGAGGATATTTTTTTCTAGCTTCCAGAAAGTTTCTCTCTCGTTCCTCTGTCATGAAGAGAATCCCTAGGATTTGTTGGCAGTCATCCCAAGTAGGCAGGTGTGAAAACGCCAGGGAGTTCTTTGAGTTCTTTTAGCCGGGCCAGCTTTCTCCAGGGAAGGAGGGGCTGTGTGTGTGACAAGGGGGAGTCATCTGGTGGGCGCTGGGCCGGCCTAGCTTTCTCCAATGGCGGAGAGGCTGAGTCAGCAGCAAAGGAATCACTTAGAGGTTGTTGGGGGTTGGTGGACTACGGCAGCGGATAAGAAGGGTAGGAGAGTCCAGTAGAGTCTTGAGACTCAGGGAGAACAGAGGTTGGAGGAGGAAGAGCAGAGGGTTTGTGAGATAGAATCATGGTGGAAGGAGTAGGAGTGGGCGCAGAGACAAAGAAAGGCTTCACCCATGTAGGAGGAGATTTGCAGAGGTCCTGCAAAGTTAAGATATATGGCTGTTGATCTGGATGTCTATGTGGCCCCGGTTGAAAGACAAAATCTCTGACGTTTCAAATTAGTGGGAAGTAGATGTTTCTAGGGGCTATCCAACTCCAAAGGTGGGTCATTCTGAGGCACAGAGGGTCTGCCAGGTCCAGCAATTTACTGAAAAAGAAAGATTCTGGGCCCTTAAGCGGACTTTGTTCCAGTGATCAAGGGTCAGGAAGAGAGGTGTTGAAGTGCTCTGTCCCAAAATGAGAGATACACAAACAGTGAAAGAAATCACACACTACACTGACAAGACAAGACAATAAAGACAGGCAATGGACGTCCAATACTGAGGCCAGGACTGAGTAGCCGGCAAAACCTGATGGGCTGGCAATACTGAATCCGAAGCAAAATATCACTGAGTCAAGGAGACTATTGTTCCTCGATTTCCTGAGTCCTCTGGGGCATCCCCCAGGGACGTGGCCTGTGGCTCTGTGACACGTATGTCAGCCTCTGTCAGAGAGAGCTCACGCTCATCACCAATAGCCATTTTGCCAAGCCCTAACCTGAAACCTAAAACCAAAAAGAGTTCCCTTACTTACCCTGAAAAGAGCCCCTTGGGGATCTTTCATCCGCCGCTGCCGGATCTTGCTCGTGCCTCCAGATGTAAAGGTCGGGCAAGCATCAGAGGAAGAGACCACCAGAGGAATGTCAAGCAACAGTAAATGGTTTATTATGGGTCCAGCATTCTGGGGCTCAGAGCTCACTTGAATAGAGCAGAGAGCAATGAGAACAGCTTAAGCAGAGCTTATATGCTTTCCTTGGAGAGGGCAGGGAGGGAAGTTTATTGATGGGTCAGGGCAAGTGGGTGGTTTGCGTGCAAACGGGTGAGGGTATACATTTGCAGTTTGGCAGTTGGGGACAGCACATTCTGGAAACAAGATTAGCAAACAGTCCTCAAGACTTCAACAGTGTTTTGTTAAGCATACAGAAAAACAGTAAGTAACAAGTACCTATTTTATTAACCTTTCACCAAAGCTTAATGGAAAGTGAGCATGGATTACTAAACACATCCATATCCAGGTTGCCTAACGCTCTCAAATCAATCCTATTGGTGACTACATATTTGTTTCTTCTTAAGATAATATATTCAACCTCAACCCTGTTGAAAATGACTAATCCTATCACTCACTTTATATTTTCCTGATTTCCTAATGTCTCTATTGATATCTGCTTTCCTACATATTTTCCCCAGTTCATCATTGTGACTGACTCTTCACATGTGCTGACATTTACATTCACTCTTTATCCGAAACCCTATTGCTAAAGAACTTTTGGTCCAAATCCTATACTCACTCTTTTTTCTAACATACCGACTATCTTCCTAATCCTAAAGACTATCCCTTTTTGACTGGATGATCTCTTCGACAAGCAATCATCCAAGGTACAAGGTCCTATGCCATTGTATATTGATTTATCTGAGACATCTGTGCAGAACATAATTCAAAGCTAAGTATCCCAATCAACAGCCCAATGCCCTTCCTGGATTCAAATCTTATCTAGATTTCTGTTTTCAAACTTATATTTCACCAATATATTCTTGTAAATATCGCAAGTTCCCAATACCATTATTCATTAAGCAGAATGATTCCTAACTCAAATGAAACATGTTATTAAGCCTAACCATACATTGTTCCCTCAAACTAACTTTACAGAAGAGCCGAGACAGAGTTTATCTTACAATACAGTAATGTAGGGGATCTTCCACCTGCTGAGAACATCAAAGACGATGCAGAAATTATACCCTGAAGAAGTTGCAGGCAGCTATGAAGGACCTAAGAGGGGAAAAGTCATATTCCATGGCAAACAACAGGGTCAGTATGAAGGGATGTGTCTGAATCAGCCTCTCCTTTCGTAATGTAGAGAACTGATGAAACCATGCCTGTGTGGAGAGCTGTTTACAGGTGCCTATGGTTGATATACCATTCTAACTTGTGAAAGTGTCAAAGGAAGTAGGGGCAGCCTCAATTTCATGGGACCTTTCGAAGCAACTGTTAGGACAAAGTGGTGGCCAAGGTAGTGACCTCATTCAGTTCCTAAAGAAAGTGACCTCACCTCTCTTCCTTGGTGATCAAAAAATCTGAAATTGTGATGCAGGAAGCCAGGCACCAAGAGCCAGTCCCAGTCCCAGTCCCAGTGGTCTCACTTGTTTGGATTTACCAAGGACAGAGTCAGTCTTCCTTGGTACCGACTGATATGAGGATTGTCAAATGGCAGAAGAGCTCTGAAGAGGGGCCTTTCCTGAGAAAGCAGGTATTGGTTCACCACTGGCTCCTGACAACTTCACAGTGTTGGCCAAGGAGACCAGATCTGAGAAGGAACAGGCCATTTCAGGGGAACATGGTATGGCCCACCAGTTAGAGGACACTCCAGATAGTCACAGACCTACTTGGGTTAAGGAGGTGCCTTTGTGGGTGTTCAGTGAGTTTGTGCTTTTCTCTCATGTTCTGAGAATAGATAGAAAAGGCAGTTTTTTTGGGTTGGAGTGGACTGTTTCTAGTAAGTCGTTTGACAAGGCTAGTGTTTCTAAGTCTTGAGTATCCCACTGTGACCGTGGTTGTAGACATTAGAAAAGAGAAGGCATCAAAGGATGTGTCCTGTCTAGTAGAAAACTTCCCAGCATTCATCCTGCCTAATTGAAGAATTTACTTTGGTTTGCCTTATGGATGGGCAACACCTACTAAATTCCTAAGTTCCTGTTTTCTTCCTGAATTCTGGCCACTCTCCAGAATAGTCTCATGGTTTTGTTTCCAAGATATGTACCACCTCCAAGCTCTGAGACATGTCCATATACTTGATAGCTGTAGAGAATGGGAACATCTTAGAAAACTCAGATATCAGTGTGACCCGGAAATTCTCAGTGGAGAAACCCTGCTTTGGTTCATTTGCTTACCTATGGTTCTGTTGTCCTGAATGTCAGGAAGGTCTTTGCCTCAGGCCACCCCTTTGTGAAGCCTGAAGAAAACAGTTTTCAAATGGAAATGAATGGGCATCACCTGTGGATCTTTGCTTAATTGCTTGTAAAAGGATGTGTCTAAATCAGCCTCTTGGCCCTGTATGAGGTTGTGGCTTAGATTCTCAGCACATGATGGATCTAAAGATAGATTGCATGTGTGCAATCAAAACAAAAATGGCCAAAATCTGTCATTGTTGATGAGTCTCTTGCCTTCCTCTGTTAGGATTCTGACCTCTATCAAGTGAGAATAGGGATCCTTTAGGTCAAATGAGTTCTTTGAAGAACTGCAGAGGTACTTGTGTTTTCTTGTGACTCCAAATCACTTAAAGAATCTATCCCTGAGAGTCAGTAGGCCTCAAATTGGAGAAGCAGGCCTATTGGATCACTCCAGGTTCACAGGAAGGGTGACCATGCCACCCTGACTTTAGGCAAATGAGGGGCAAGGAAGATTATTTCGGACACTCTCTTGGGATGCGTCCCACATGAAAAACTCCAGCCAGAGGTAATGATGAGTGTCTCTCTGGAAGAAGGTGAGGACCATGTGGAAGTGTTTTGGTTTTAATTGTAGTCATTCGTGTGGCAGTTGGAAGAGATGACTGGATCCACCTGGGCTTGAACTCTGGTGTCATTCCCCTTAAACACTCAGTTCTGGATCAATCATCAAAGAAGTATTGCCATGAATTGTGTTAAGAATTTAGGAGGCCATGCATGAGAGTCTCCGTTGGACACTGAGATCTAGTCCTAGGGTGGCTTTCCACAGAGCACTGGGAATCTCAGCCAGGATATCAAATTATTTTTTTCTGAAAGACTTGGAAGCCATATTTGCTAGTCAAAACACACATGGACCTCAATTGTAGACCTCGATGGGCCTGGATTCATGTGACTTTTAGGCCACTCTTTGGGAAGCCTTGCCTGTGAGAGTTCTTCAAATTTTTCATTGAAATGAGCTTCCTCACCATTGAATGATTCCTGAATGATTTGAAAGCCATAGTGCTTCCAACTTCATAATTGAAAATTGGCTAGATAAATACCATGAAATTTTTGAAATTCCAATGATCAGGTGGCAATGAAGAACATTTGGATGTCCTGTTGCTGATCACGAGTGTACCAGACAGTGCCTTGATTGACTGGTTTTGATGAAAATGGTGTAGAACAGAGATCTCAATAATTTGGATCCTGCTGAGTAGTGGGCCTAGAGCAGTGGTGAGCAAATGTGTGATAAAACATCTGAGGTGGGGCCATGTGGATCTGCCATTGGCTTCCAAATGGCTTGTGACTGACATGGTGCAGCCAGCAGACCCTTATATGTAAAGGCAACTTGTTATATGGAGAGGTTTCAGTGCAATGTTCAGAATCAGGTTGCTATGGTCAAGGGGGCATCCTATGTGGTATACAAGCCCTGTTGGTGCATTCTCCTGCAGACCCTGATCCACCACACGTGACAGAACTCGCGGCAACACTCTGTCCCAGTTGAACTCCTTGTATTTCGTGAAGCAAATACCAAACTCCGAGTGCAGCAGGAAGAAACATTAGGAAAAGTGGAGGATGATAAAATGGCTTCGCAGTCCATATGGGGAGACACTTAGCCCCCAGTGGCCACAGTTTACATACAAGAGAGAATTCAGCACTGCTGCTTCATGTTTATTGGAAAATTATAAACCATGTCCTCCAGATCACAGAGATGAAGACGCAGCTTTGATGGTCTCACTGGAAAGGAAGCTAAAGATCCTCACAAAAACATATATTTCAAGTGCCCAACCTAGAGACAGTTTCTCCAGACGTCTTTAGGCAGGCAAATCTCCATGTTTGTAGAGTTTTTACACTGTCCCTTACTTTTGGAAACTCCTCTACAATCTCCAAGGTTGTGAACCCTAAGCATTTTCAATTTCAGATATGTATTCAAAGATTTTCTAACTCTTCTCCTCTAATTGTGTCTTACTTGGGGTGAAGGTAATGTCAAGGCATTGTTCTGAATGAGAGTGGGAAAATTTTTTTGTAGTACACATTTGCATACACATTGATCCATTTTCCAATTTTCCATTCGAAATACTGAATCCCTGACACTAACTCATACCCTACTAGACTCTGACTACTAATCCTAATATGATGGAGAAAAATAAACAAAAAAAATGAAAATACAAGCAGTTCAGAGGAGGCATGGTGTATAGTTGGACTTCCCTCTTGCATGATAAAGGGTCGGTTTTATAAATCTACTCAATTTTTAATTGAAATAGTCCTCCATGTGTTTTTTTTTAAAGAGAGAGTTAGAGAGGAGAGAGAGAATTCTATAATATTTATTTTTTTAGTTATCGGCGGACACAATATCTTTGTTTGCACGTGGTGCTGAGAATCGAACCCATGCCGCACGCATGCAAGGCGAGCGCGCTACGACTTGAGCCACATCCCCAGCTCTCTCCATGCGTTTTTAAAGTTAACAAATATGTGAATTCCTGTCTCCCTTTCTCTGTAGCCTACTCAGCACATGTACTTTTTATATGCACATATAGATTCCTACTTGGTATCACACGTATATTTTTATGAGTTGGCTGACTTGGCAGAAACAAATTGTAAGAAGAGATCAGTCCTCCTAAACGCTGTTGGAACTGAAAATCCAAACTATGGGTGAGCTTCCTATTAGAACAATATTATACATAAACCCATGTTTAGTAAAATAAATATTTTTGCATCTGAGGGTGATATATATTACATGATGAATTACGATTGGCATATATATATTGATACTTTTTAATGAATTTTTGTGTTTTTTTTGTCTATATATATATATATATATATATATATATATATATATATATACATACACTCTACAGATTTTATAAAATATGAAATATATTTGTCTTATATACACTCCGTAAATTCATTCATGTTCATGTATGTGGATTTATAATCAACTTTTCACAAGATTATTCTCAGAAATAATCATCTACCTGAAATACATATTTGTTTCCCAGTGCTGAAAACTAACTTCAATCAATGGTGCTTACAAATCCTAATATTTCTACAGTAACTGACCCAGTTTAACATCAATGCAAGTATATTCCTATGGGACATGATGTCTATTTTGACATTCATTTTAATTCAACACTGGTACATTACTATTTCTTCAGTTTTTGCACATCATAGGTTATATATTTCATTCACAAGTTCAGAAATTTATAGGAATTTGTTTCACTTTTAATCACTTCCTGCTTCAGAACACATGTATTCCTCCATGTTACTTGACTGGTCTTTTCATGAGACTTCTTTCCAAACACATTATTTTCGATTTCCATAATCAATTTTGAAGCTAAACCCACACACTCTTCAAGATAAACCATAACATTAATATTACCATTAGATGTATAAGTGGTTGGAATGAATGTGTGAATATCAATATAAGATTTCCTGTACATTTTCACATTTCAATTCAATCCATTATTAAAGTTGGAACCAGGTATGCTATTTATTCACAGTATGGTCTATTAATGCATTATCTCTATATTCATAGACACAGTGTACACCTCTTTGTTCCCCCAATACTAATTTATACCTCTTCAAAACATTGCTCCCAAAAATGGTAGAAGAAATAAACATGTCACCTTATCTATCTATCTATCAATATATATATATTTCTTTTTTTATCACAGTAATATTCTGGACACAAAAAACAAAGGTCATACTCATGATTGTATCAAAGCCTAAATGGAAAGTGAGCATGGATTACTAAAAACAACCATATCCAGGTTGCCTAATGCTCTCAAATGTAAATCCTATTGGTGACTACATATTTGTTTCTTTCTAAGATTATATATTCAACTTCAAGCCTGTTGAAAATGTCTAATCCTATCACTCAGTTTATACTTTGCCTGATTTCCTTATATCTCTATTGATATCTGTTTTCCTACATATATTCCCCAGTTCATCATTGTGTCTGACACTTCACATATGCTGATATTTACATTCAATGTCTACCCGAGACCCTATTGCTAAAGAAATTTTGGTCTAAATCCTATACTCACTCTTATTTCTAAACCTACTGACTATCTTCCTAATCCTACTGACTATTGCATTTTGACTCGATGTTCTCTTCGACAATTAATCATCCAAGGTATAAGGTCCTAAACCATTGTATTTCAATTTGTCGGAGACATATATGCAGAACATAATTCAAACCTAAGAATCCCACTCAAGGACGCAATGCCCTTGTGACTTCGAATCTTACCTAGATTTCTGTTTTCATACTTACATTTCACCTATATATTCTTGTAAATATCACAGGTTCCCAATACCATTATTCATGGGGCAGAGAGATTCCTAACCCAAATCAAACATGTTATTAACCCTAAACATACACTGTTCCCTCAATCTAACTTTACAAAAGAGGAGGGACAGAGTTGGTCTTACAATACAGGAATGTAGGGGATCTTCCACCTTCTGAGAACATCAAAGGTCCATGCAGAAATGATCCCTGGAGAAGATATAGGCAGCTATGAAGGACCTGAGAGAGGAAAAGTCATCTTTTATGGTAAACAACCTGGTCAAGATGAATGGATGTGTCTGAATCAACCTCTATCTTCTAAATGTAGAGAAGATGGACCAAATCAGGCCTGTGTGGAGAGCTCTTCCCAGATGCCTATGGTTGATATACCATTCTAACTTGTGAAAGTGTGACAGAAAGAAGGGACAGACTCCATCTCATGGGACCCTTAGAAGTTACTGTTAGGACAAAGAGGTTGCCAAGGCAGTGACCTCATTCTGTTCCTGAAGGAAGTGACCTCACTTCACTTCCTTGGTGATGGAACTCTCTGAACTTGGGATCCAGGAAGAGAGGCACCCAGAGCCAGTCGCAGTCCCAGTCCCTGTGGTCTCACTTGTTTCAATTTACCAAGCACAGAGTCAGTCTTTCTTAGTACCAACAGATGTGAGAATGGCCAAATGCCAGGAAAGCTCTGAAGAAAGAGCTTTCTGAGAAAGCAGGTATTGGTTCACCGCTGGCTCCTGACAACTGCACAGAGTTGGCCAAGGAGACCAGATTTGAGATACAACAGGCCATTTTGGGGGAATATAGTATGGCCCACCATTCAGAGGACACTCCACAAAGGAGGTGCCTTTGTGGGTGTAGGTGTGTGTATGGTTTTTTCTCAAGTTCTGAGAAGATGTAAGAAAGGCTGTTTGTTTGAATTGGCGTGGACTGTTTCTAGTAAGTCCTTTGACAAGGCGAGTGCTTCTATGTCTGTGTATCCCACTCTGTCCGTGGTTGTAGACATTAGAAAAGAAAATGCATCAATGGATGTGTCCTGTCTAGGAGAAAGCTTCGCAACATTCATCCTGCCTGATTTATTAATGGACTGCAGCTTTCCTTATTGAAGGGAAACACCTGCTATCTTTCAAAGTTTCTGTTTACATCCTGAATTCTGGACACTCTCCAGAATTGCCTCATTGTTTTGTGTCCAAGATATGTACTACCTCCAAGCTATGTGATATGGCTATGTACTGGATAGCTGAAGGGAAAGGCGAGCATCTCAGAAAACTCAGATATCAGTGTGAACAGGAAAGTCTCAGTGGAGAAACCCTGCTTTGTGCGTTTTGTTTACCTATTGTTCTGTTGCCCTGAATTTCAGGAAGGTTTTTGCCTCAGACCACTCCTTTGTGAATATCAATTCAATCCATTATTTAAAGTGGAACCAGCTATACTATTTATTCACAGTATGGTCTATTCATGCATTATCTGTATATTCATAGACACAGGGTACAGCTTTTTGTACAACCAATACTTATGTATATGTCTTCAAAATATTACTCGCAGAAATGGTGAAAGAAATACTCATGTCACCTAATCTATATATACATTTTATCACAGTAATATTCTGGACACAAAATGCAAAGTTCACACTTATTATTGTACTAAAGCCTAAATGGAAAGTGAACATGGATTACTTCCATGTTCAGGTTGCCTAATGCTCTCAAATATCAATCCTATTGGTGACTACATATTTGTTTCTTCCTAAGATTATATATTCAAAATCAACCCTGTTGCAAATATCTAATCATATCACTCACTTTATACTTTGCCTGATTTTGTAATATCTCTTTTTTTATTGTTACGATGAGCCAATTTAGTACTTTTTTAATTTTTTTTTCATCTTTCATACATTTGATTCAAGTGAGTTATGCATTTCCATTTTTACCCCAAATACAGATTGCAGAATCACATCAGTTACACATTCACAATGTTTACATAATGCCATATTAGTGACTGTTGTATTCTGCTGACTTTTCTATCCCCTACTATCCCCCCTCCCCTCCCCTTTCATCTTCCCTCTCTACCTCATCTGTTGTTGTTCCGTTCTCTCCCTTCCCCCCCTTTCCCCTCACAACCTCGTATATGTGATTTCGTATAACGATGAGGGTTCTTTCCGTTTCCATGCAATTTTCCTTCTCTCTCCCTTTCCCTCCCATCACTTGTCTCAGTTTAATGTTAATATTTTCCTCATGCTCTTTCCCTCTGTTCAGTTCTTACTTGCTCTCCTTAAATCAAAGAAGACATTTGGCATTTGTATTTTAAGGATTGGCTAGCTTCACTTAGCATAATCTGCTCTAATGCCATCCATTTCCCTGCAAATTCCATGAATTTGTCATTTTTTAGTGCTGCATAATACTCCATTGTGTATAGATGCCACATTATTTTTTATCCATTCATCTATTGAAGGGCATCTAGGTTGGTTCCACAGTCTGCCTATTGTGAATTGTGCTGCTATGATCATTGATGTGGCGGTATCCCTATAGCATGCTCTTTTATGGTCCTCAGGGAATAGTCCGAGGAGGGCGATAGCTGGGTCAAATGGTGGTTCCATTCCCAGCTTTCCCAGGAATCTCTATACTGCTTTCCATAATGGCCGCACCATTTTACAGTCCCACCAGCAATGTACAAGTGTACCCTTTTCCCCACATCCTCGCTAGCACATATTATTGTTTGACATCCTAATGGCTGCCAATCTTACTGGAGTGAGATGGTATCTTAGGGTGGTTTTGATTTGCATTTCTCTGACTGCTAGAGAAGGTGAGAATTTTTTCATGTACTTATTAATTGATTGTATGTCTTCTTCTGAGAAGTGTCTGTTCAGGTCCTTGGCCCATTTGTTGATTTTGTAATATCTCTATTGATATCTGCTTTCCTACATATTTTCCACTGTTCATCATTGTGACTGACCCTTCAAGTGTGCTGATATTTACTTTCACACTTTAACCCAAACCCTATTGCTAAAGCACTTTTGTTCCAAATCCTATACTCACTCTTCTTTGTTAACCTACCGAATATCTATCTAATCCTACTTACTATCCCTTTTTGACTGGATGTTCTCTTCGAATTTTAATCATAAAAGGAACAAGGTCCTATGCCATTGTATATCGATTTATCTGAGATATCTGTGCACAACGTAAATCAAAGCTAAGTATCCCAATGAAGGGCCCATTGCCCCTCTGGGCTTCAAAATTACCTAGACTTTCTTTTTTCATTTATATATTTCACCTCTATATTTTTAAAAATATCGCAGGTTCCCAATACCATTATTCATCCAGCAGAATGATTTCTAACCCAAATCAAACATTTTATTAACCCTAACAATACACTGTTCCCTCAATGTAAATTTAAAGAAGAGCAGGGACAGAGTTGGTCTTACAATACAGGAATGTAGGGGATCTTTCACCTGTTGAGAACCACAAGTTCAATGCAGAAATGATCCCTGGAGAATATGTAGTCAGCTATGGAGGACCTGAGAAAGCAAAAGTAATCTTCCATGGCAAAATACCTGGTCAGGATGACGGGATGTGTCTGAATCAGAACCTCTCTTCTCAATGTAGAGGAGATGGACCAAACCAGGCCTGTGTGGAGAGCTATTACCGGGTTCCTATGGTTGATATACCATTCTAACTTGTGCATGTTTCACAGGAAGTAGGGGAAGCCTCCATCTAATGAGACACTTGGAAGCAACTGTTAGGATAAAGTGTTTGCCAAGGCAGTGACCTCATTCAGTTCCTGAAGGAAGTGACCTCACCTTACTCCCTTGGTGATGGAACTCTCTGAACTTAGGATCCTGGAAGCCAGGCACACAGAGCCAGTCCCAGTACCAGTCCCAGTGGGTTCACTTGTTTGGAATTACCAAGGACAGAGTCAGTCTTTCTTTGTACCTACTGATGTTAGAATGGCCAAAAGCCAAGAGAGCTCTGAAGAGGGGCCTTTCCTGAAAAAGCAGATAGTGGCCCACCGCTGGCTCCTGAGAACTTCATAGAGATGGCCAAGGAGACCATATCTGAGACAGGACAGGACATTTCGGGGGAACATTGTGTGGCCCACCAGTCAGAGGACACTCCATAGAGTCACAGACCTACTTAGGGTAAAAAGGTGCCTTTGTGGGTGTGGTTGTGAGTTTGTGATTTTGTCTCATGTTGTGAGAATAGGAAAAAAAGGTGGTTTGTTTGGTTTGGAGTGAACTGTTTCTCGTAAGTCGTTTGAAAAGGAGAGTGTTTCTATGTCTGTGTATCCCATGGTGTCCGTGGTTGTAGACATTAGAAAAGAGAGTGCATCAATGGATGTGTCCTGTCTAGTAGAAAGCTTCCCATTTCATCCTGCCCAATTTATGAATGGTTTGCGGCTTTACTTAAAGATGGGCATATCCTAATACATTCCTAATTTCCAGGTTTATTCATGAACTCTGTTCACTCTCCAGAATAGGATCATGGTTTTGTGTCCAACATATATACCACCTCCAAGCTCTGTGACATGGCCATGTACTGGATAGCTGAAGGGAATGGCGAGCATCTCAAAAAACTCAGATATCAGTGTGACCAGGAAAATCTCAGTGGAAAAACCCTGCTTTGGGCATTTTGCTTATATATTGTTCTGATGAACTGAATGTCAGGAAGTTATTGCTCTGGCCACCCCTTTGTGAAGCCTGAAGTAAACAGTTTTCAAATGGAAATGATTGGGCATCACCTGTGGCTCTTTGCTAAATTGCTTTGGAAAGGGATGTGTCTGAATTAGCATCTTGGCCCTGTGTGAGGTTGTGGCTTAGATTCTCAGCACCAGATGGATCTAAAGAAAGATCCCATGTGTGCATCCAAAACCAAAATGGCAAATACACCAGTCATTGTGGATAAAGTCTCGCTTTCCTCTGTGAGGTTCCTGACCTCTATCAAGTGAGAATAGGGATCCTTTTTGTCAATTGAGTTCTTCAAAGCCCTGCAAAGGTGCTTGGGTTTTCTCATGACTCTAATTTACATAAAGAATCTATACCTCTAACTCAGTAGGCCTCAAATTGAAGAAGCGCTGCAGTATTAACGGCATGCCTATTTGATCACTCCGGGTTCACAGGAAGTATGTCCAGGCCACCCTGACTTTAGGCAAATGAGGGGCAAGGGAGCTTATTTTGGACACTGTCTTGGAATGTGCCCCTCATGGAAACCTCCAGCCAGAGGTTATGATGAGTATCTATATGGAAAAAGATGAGGGCCATGTGGGAGTGTTTTGGTTTAATTGTGGTCATTATGTGGCTGTTAAAGGAGATGCCTGGGTCCACATGGGCTTGAACTCTGGTGTGATTACACTTAGAGAGTGCATTCTGGATCTGATCTCAGAGAACTTGTGCCATGAATTGTGTTGGGATTCTAGGAGGGCATGCATGAGAGTCTCCCTTGGAAACTGAGATCTAGGCCCAGGGTGGCTTTCCACAGAGCACTGGGAATCTCAGCCAGGATACCACATGATTTTTTTTTTCTGAAAGACTTGGTAGGCATAGGTGACAGTCAAAACACACATGGACCTCACATTGTAGACCTCAATGGGTCTGATTTCATGTGACTTTTTGGCCACTCCCTGGGAAGCCTTGTCTTTAACAGTTCTACAGAGCATTCATCGAAATGAGGTTTCTCATCATTTAATGGTTCCTGTACAAATTGAAATCCACAGTGCCTCCATCTTCATCCGTGAAAAATGGCTAGATAAATACAATAAAATTATTGAAATTTCCATGACCAGGTGGCACTGGAGAAAATTTGGAAAACCGGTTGCTGATCATGAGTATACCAGACAGTGCCTTGATTGACTAGGTTTCATCAAAATGGTGTATAACAGAGATGCCAGTAAATTGGAGCCTGCTGAGTAGTGGGCCTAGATCAGAGGAGGGGAGGTGTGTGATAAAACATCTGTGGTGGGGCCATGTTGATCTTCCATTGGCTTCCAAATGCCTTGTGACTGACATGGTGCAGCCAGCAGACCCTTATATGTAATGGTATCTTGTTATATAGAGAGGTTTCAGGGCAATGTTGAGAATTATGTTGCTGTGGTCAAGGGGAAAAGCTATGTGGAATAGAAGCATTGTTGGTATATTCTCTTGCAGACCCTGACCCACCACACGTGACAGAACTCCCTCAAGCACTGTGTCCCAGGTGATCTTTTTTTTTACTTCATAAGCAAATACAGCAGCAAGAAACACCATGAAAATTGGAGGATGAACAAATGGCTTCACAGTCCACACAGGGAGACACTTAGAACCCAGTGGCCACAGTTTACCTACAAAGATCAAATTCAGGACTGGTGTCTCATGTTAATTGGAAAATAAGAAACTATGTTTTACAGGTCACATAGGTGCAGACCCAGCTTTGATGATCTCAGTACAAAGGAAGCTAAAGCTCCTCATAACAACATATGTTTCAAGTGCCCAACCTCAGAGGAAATTTCTCAAGAAGTCTTTAGGCCAGCAGAGCTCCATGTTTATGGAGTGTTCACCCTGTCCCTTACTTTTGGAAACTCCTGTACCACCTTCAAGGTAGTGAACTTCTTAGCATATTACATTCCAGAGAAGTATTCACTGATTTTCTAATTCTTCTCCTCTAATTATGTCTTACATGGGGCGAAGATAATGTCAAGCCATTGTTCTGGAGGAGTGGGAAGATTTTGTGTGGCACATATTTGCATACACATTGGATACATTTTCCAAATTTCCATTCGAAATACTGAATCCCTGACTCTAACCCCTACCATACTAGACTCTGACTACTAATCGTAATATGATAGAGAATAATAACCAAAACAGAATAGAAATACAAGCAGTTCAGAGGAGGCATGGTGTATAGTTGGAATTGCCTTTTGCATTATATAGGGTAGGAGTTATAAATCTAGTCATTTTTTTTGTTGAAATAGTTCTCAGTGTGTTTTGAAAGTTAACAAATATGTGAATTCCTGTCTCCTTTTCTCTGTAGCCTATTCAGCACATGTAATTTTATATGCACATATAGAATTGTACCTGGTATCACACGTACATTTTTGTGAGGTGACTGACTTGGCAAATACAAATTGTGAGAAGAGATCACTCCTCCTAAATGCTGTTGGAACTGAAAATTCAACCTATGGGTAAGCCTCCTAGTTGAACAACATTATACATAAATCCATGTTCAGTATATGAATATTTTTGGGTCTGTGGATGGTATGTATTTCATGATGAATTTTGATTGGCATATATATTGCTAGTTTTTAATGTCTGTGTGTGTGTGTGTGTGTGTGTGTATATATATATATATATATATATATATATATATATATACTCTCCAGATTTTTCAAAATATGAAATATTTGTGTCTTATTTTGCACTCCCTAAATTCATTCATATTCATGTATGTGGATTTATAATCCAATTTTTAAAAAATTATTCTCAGAAATATTCATCCACCTGAAATACATATTTTTTCCTAGTACTGAAACAGTTTTCAGTAAATGGTGCATCCAAATCCTAATATTTCGGCATTGCAAGATGGCTGTGAAGACAGTGTATCACACCCAGTGTACCCTGCCACTGCGCAAGTGAATAACGAGTTAGAGCAATGAAAAACTATCTTGTTAGGATCTTACAGGAAAATGGGTGTTTACCGAAACCTAGAAGAATGATTTCCACCACCGAGGTCCGGTAATTGAGTCTCAAACACAAGCCACTTGTGCAACTGGAGATCCATTCTGATTGATCCGCGTGACCTGCCCTGTGTCTACAAATGGTGAGGCACCACCGAGAAGCGACCAGCAAGCAGGGAGAAACGTTGCTGCGGATTCTGTGCAATCCTGCTGGCTGAGCATCCACTGAGCCCCCAGCTGAATTCGGGATTTCAGACGGGGAAGTTAGCAGTACATTTCTATGCCCCAAAGCAGAAACTCCACAAAGGAAACCAACAGCCACCATCTTGGAGAGCTGAAGTAACCACCACCACTCCCTGACAGATTGCAAGAATAAAACAGGTGTGTGTTTCTCAGCTCATCTCACATACAGAGGGGAATTCGCATAAAATATCTCCTAGGCTTTTGGGGGAGGAATAATCAGAGCAAGTCTGCATAAAGACTGGGGGAAAACTAGAGGCACCTGACCTTCATCTCCCCTTCCCATCAGCGGCAAAAATGAAACTTGTCTAGCCAGTGCGGGGCGATGGGCAAGCGAAAAAAATTAAAACAATAGAGTTCCAGGGTTCCCAATAGACACCCTCCCCACCCAACAAACGGCAGACCCAGAGAACAGTTTGAGCTGCCGAGAAGCATCACTCAGGAGAAATCTGGTCTAGCAGGAGAAATCAGGACTAGCAGGATAAACCAGGGGACTAGAGGCCAGGCCCTCCTGACTGGCTGGCTGGAGAACGCCGGCCCACTGCCAGTGTGACTGGGCAACTGGAGACCACCTTCCTGCTGGCGCCAGCCCACCTGCTGACGCTATGTCTTGACGGCTGGAGAACGCGCGCCTGCCGGCGACCGAACGCGCAACTGTGTGGCTAGAGATCACCCACCAGCTGAAGACAGACCACAAGCTGCCCGCGCTACTGGGTGGCTGGAGACTGCCGGCCTGCCAGCGACCGGGAGCTGAAACCAACCAGAGACAATCCAGTCCACCCACCCAATTCGGACACTCCGGCAAGGAGCCTGGGGCCCACCACAGCAGAGAGGTGACATCACTGGAGCTCGGCCGTCAGAATTCCTTAACAGCGGAATCCACTTAAGCAGGCATAGTCTACCAACACAAAGGAGAGAAAACAGAGATATATAAACCCATAACAAATCTATAGAAGAGAGCAGAAACACAGCAATCAAATAGAGCTGGAAAATGACGTGAACATCATGAAAAAACAAGGGAAAACAAGGTGTACAAACAATGAAGGACAACTTAATACTACAGGAGAACCTAGAAGCATCAGAAACAGGGATAGGGAAAAAACTTAAGTCATACCTAACTCAGATGGAAAGGAATAAGAGAGAAGACATGAGGCAGCAAGTCTAAGGATAAAAGTATATTTTGAAAATGAATTAAACAAACAAATTCAAATGGCAAAGAACAAGCTTTACCAGGAGATAGAGATCTTTTAAAAAATCATACAGTAATTCTAGAAATGCAGGAAACTATAAACCAAATTAAAAACTCAAACAAGAATATTACAAATAGACTAGATCAAGTAGAAGTCAGAACATCAGATAATGAAGACAAAGTTTGTCAACTTGAAAAGAATATAGTCAACACAGAAAACATGCTTAAATCCCATGAGCAACTATTCAAGAGATATGGGATGTCATAAAAAAAACAAAATTGGGAGTCATCGGGATAGAAGAAGGCATAGAAATTCAAACCGAATGAATGAACAACATATTAAATGAAATAATTCTAGAAAACTTCCCAGAGATGAAAGATGGAATGGATTGCCATATCCTGGAAGCCTACAGGACCTCAAACATTCAAAACCATAATAGACAAACTCCAAGACATATAATTATGAAGATAGCCAACATACAGAACAAGGAGAGAATATTAAAAGCTACGAAAGAAAGTAGGCAGATAACATTCAGGGGTAAACCAATAAGGTTAACAATTGATTTTTCATCACAGACATTGAAAGCGAGAAGATCTTTGAACAATGTATTTCAAACACTGAAAAATAATGGATTCCAACCAAGAATACTGTATCCAACAAAATTAAGCTTCAGATTTGACAATGAAATTAAGTCCTTCCTGATAAATAAAAGCTAAAAGAATTCGCAGACAGAACACCAGCACTGCAAAGCATTTTGAGCAAAATACTACAAGAAGAGGAATTGAAAAATAGTGCCCAAAACTAACAGTGGGAGGTATCTCAGTAAAGGGGTAAGAAAAAAACCAAAAAGTAAAAACTACCCAAATTAAAATAAATAAATAAATAAACATGACTGGAAGTACAAATCATATTTCAATTGTAACCTTAAATGTTAAAAATCTAAACTCACCAATCAAGAGACATAGGCTAGTAACCTGGATCAAAAAAATAAATCCAACAATATGCTGCCTTCGAGAGACTCATATGAAAGGTAAAGACATACACAGGCTGAAAGTGAAAGGTTGGGAAAAATCATACCACTCATATGGCCCTCGGAAGCAAGCAGGAGTGGCCATACTCATATCATATAAAATCAACTTCAAACCTACATTAATCAAAAGGGATAAAGTTGGACACTATATATTGTTAAAAGGAACCATCCACCAACAAGACATAACAATTATCAATTGGTATGCACCAAACAATTGAGCTGCAATGCTCATAAAACAAACTCGCCTCAAGTTCAAGAGTCAAATAGACTACAACACAATAATTATGGGTGACTTCAACACACCGCTCTCGCCATTAGACAGATCCTCTATAAAAAACTGAATAAAGAAACTATAGAATTCAACAGCACAATCAATAACCTTGACGTAACCGACATATATAGAATACATCAACCATCATCAAGTGGATACACTTTATTCTCAGCAGCACATGGATCCTACTCCAAGTTAGACCATATATTATGCCATTGGGCAACTCTTAGTAAATATAAAGGCGTGGAGAAAATACCATGCACCATATCTGATCATAATGGAATGAAACTGGAAATCAATGATAAAAGAAGGAAGGAAAAATCCTACATCACATGGAAAATGAACAATATTCTACTGAATGATCAATGGGTTAGAGAAGACATAAAGGAGGAGATAAAAATATTTTTAGAATCAAATGACAATACAGACACATCGTACTGGAATCTATGGGACACAAAGAAGGCAGTTTTAAGAGCGAAATTCATTTCTTGGAGTTCTTTCCTCAAAAAAAGAATAAAACAACAAATAAATAAACTCACAGTACACATCAAAAACCTAGAAAAGGAAGAGCAAAACAACAGCAAATGTAGTAGAAGACAAGAAATAATTAAAATTAGAGCAGAAATCAACGAAATTGAAAAAAAAAAACATTGAAAAAATTGATAAAACTAAAAGTTGGTTCTTTGAAAAAATAAATAAGATTTACAGGCCCTTAGCCATGCTAAGGATGAGAAGAAGAGAGACAACTGAAATTACTAACATATGGAATGAAAAAGACAATATCACAACAGACAGTACACAAATACAGAAGATAATTAGAAAGTATTTTGAAACCCTATATTCCAATAAAATAGAAGATAGTTAAAATATCGAAAAATTTCTTAAGTCATATGATCTGCCCAGATTCAGTCAGGAAGACACACACAATTTAAAAGGAAGAAAAACAAAGGAAGAAATAGAAGAAGCCATCAAAATACTACCAACCAAAAAAAGCCCTGGACCTGATGGGTATAGAGCAGAGTTCAAAAAAACCTTCAAAGAAGAATTAGTACCAATACTTTTCAAGCTATATCAAGAAATAGAAAAATAAGGAGCTCTTCCAAATTCATTCTCGGAGTCCAAAATCACCCTGATCCCAAAACCAGACAAAGACACTTCAAAAAAGAAAACTACAACCAATATCTCTAATGAACTTGGATGCAAAAATTCTCAATGAAATCCGTGTGAATTGAATCCAAAAGCATATCAAAATAGTTGTGCACCATGATCAAGTAGGATTCTTCCCTGGAATGCAAGGCTGGTTCAATATACGGAAATCAATAAATGCTATTCACCACATCAATAGACTTAAGGACAAGAACCATATGATCATCTCGATAGATGTAGTAAAAACATTCGACACAGTTCAGCATCCCTTTATGTTCAAAACACTAGAAAAACTAGAAATAACAGGAACTTACCTCAACATTGTAAAAGCTATATATGCTAAACCTCAGGCTAGGATCATCCTAAATGGAGAAAACTGAAGGCATTCCCTCTGAAATCTGGAACAACACAGGGATGCCCTCTATCACCACTTCTATTCAATTTAGTTCTTGAAATACTAGCCAGAGAAATTAGACAGACAAAAGAAATTAAAGGCATAAAAATAGGAAAAGAAGAACTTGAATTATCGCTATTTGTGGATGACATGGTAATATATTTAACAGACCCAAAAGGGTCTACAAAGAAACTGCTAGAGTTAATAAATGAAGGATATAAAACCAACACGCATTAATCAAAGGCGTTCCTGTATATCAGCAACAAAACTTCTGAAATTGAAATGAGGAAAACCACTCCATTCACAATATCCTCAAAGAAAATAAGATACTTGGAAATCAACCTAACAAAAGAGGTGAAAACCACAGAACCCTAAAGAGAGAGATAGAAAAAGATCTTAGAAGATGGAAAAATGTACCCTGTTCATGGATAGGCAGAACTAAATTCATCAAAATGGCGAAATTACCCAAAGTTCTATACAGGTTTAACGCAATGCCAATCAAAATCCCAATGGCATTTCTTGTAGAAATGATAAAGCAATCATGAAATTCATATAGAAAAACAAAAGACACAGAATAGCAAAAGAAATTCTAAGCAGGAAGTGTGAATCGGGAGGTATAGCGATACCAGAGTTCAAACTTTACTACAAAGCAATAGTAACAAAAACAGTGTGGTACTGGTACGAAAACAGGCAGGTGGACAAATGGTATAGAATGGAGGACAGAGAAACCAATCCACAAAATTACAACTTTCTTATATTTGATAAAGTGGCTATAAACATGCAATGGATGAAGGATAGCATCTTCAACAAATGGTGCAGGGAAAATTAGAAATCCATATACAACAAAATGAAACTGAATCCCGTTTTCTCACCATGCACAAAAGTTAAATCAAAATAGATCAAGGAGCTAGATATCAAATCAGAGACACTGCGTCTCATAGAAGAAAAAGTTGGCTATGATCTATATACTGTGGGGTCAGGCTCCAAATTCTTTAATAAGACATCAATAGCCCAAGAGTTAATAACAAGAAAAAAACAAATGGGACTTACTTAAACTAAAAAGATTTTTTCTCAAGAAGAGAAACAATAAGAGAGGTAAATAGAGAGCCTACATCCTGGGAACAAATTTTTACCCCTCACACTTCAGATAGAGCCCTAATATGCAGAATATACAAAGAACTCAAAATATTAAACAATAAGATAACAAATAACCCAATCAACAAATGGGCCGAGGACCTAATCAGACACTTCACAGAGGAGGACATACAATCAATCAACAAGTACATGAAAAAATGCTCACCATCTCTAGCAGTCTGAGAAATGCAAATCAAAACCACCTTAAGATACCATCTTACTCCAGTAAGATGAGCAGCCATTATGAAGTCAAACAACAATAAGTGTTGGCGAGGATGTGGGGAAAAGTGTACACTTGTACACTGCTGGTGGGACTGCAAATTGGTGAGGCCAATTTTGAAAGAAGTATGGATATTCCTGGGAAATCTGGAAATGGATCCACCATTTGACCCAGCTATCACCCTTCTTGGACTGTTCCCTGAGGATCTTAAAAGAGCGTACTATAGGGATACTGCCACATCAATGATCATAGCGGCACAATTCACAATAGCTAGACTGTGGAACCAACTTAGATGCCCTTCAATAGATTAATGGATAAAAAAATGTGGCATCTATACACAATGGAGTATTACACAGCACAAAAATGACAAAATCATAGAATTTGCAGGGAAATGGATGGCATTAGAGCATATTATGTTAAGCGAAGCTAACCAGTCCTTAAAAAATAAATGCCAAATGTCTTCTCTGATATAAAGAGAGCAAATAAGAGCAGAACAGGGAGGAAGAGCATGAGGAAAATATTAACATTAAACAAAGATGAATGGGGGGAGAGAAAGGGAGAGAGAAGGGAAAGCTTATGAAAATTGTAGGAGACCCTCAATGTTACACAAAATCGCATATAAAATGTTGTGAGGGGAAGTGGGGGGAAACAATGGAGAGAATTGAACAATAGCAGATGAGGTAGAGAGGGAAGATGGGAGGGGAGGAGAGGGTGGATAGTAGGGGATAGGAAAGGTAGCAGAATACAACAGTCACTAATATGCCATTATGTAAAAGTGTGAATGTGTAACCGATGTGATTCTACAATTCGTATTTGGGGAAAAAATGGGAGTTCATAACCCAATTGAGTCAAATGTATGAAAGATGATATATCTTGAGCTTTGTAATGTTTTGAACAACCAATAAAAATAAATAAATAAATAAATAAAGGTTTAAAATTTAGTGGGAAGAAATCAGCTAAAAATGGGTTCAGATGTATTCATTTTGCTATGCAGAAACTTTGTTTTGTGTAGTTGTAAATATCACAAATTTATTTTACCAGAAAATGCACATAAATTGAGATGAAAGGATAATTCACCTATCTTCATGAAAAATTCATAGCATTTTCTACACTTTTCATACTTCATTTTTTTCCTGAATATTTTGACATGGACAAGGTCTAGTCTTAGGCTATTCTTCCAGAATACTACCTCATCTGACAAGTTCGTACAATGTGTTGGATTGTTCTTTTCATCTTTTATTTAATAGTTTCTAGCTGATAATGTGTATTTTTCTTATCTTTATTTGGACATTATCTTTGCATTTTATGTTTTACTGGGGAAGAGACTCATCAAAAGCTCTTTATTATATGTATCAACAATCAAACATTTAGAGCATGCAATTATTCTTAATTTTGCATGAAAATAAATTTGTACCATTTTTCTTATAAAGATGTTGTATTATTAATAATGTCCCTACTGTAATAAGTAACTACTTACAAGAAGAATTAAACAATTGACTTTATATCAATTATGAACATGAAAAGTACTAAAATAAGTATTTGGCAATTAATACACAATTGATAGAAATAGAAATCACAAGAACGCCATTTAAAATGTCAGTGCATATGGTCCTTAAATAATAGGTTGTTCAAATAAAATTTCTCTAATTCATAAGAGTTAATATGCCATATTACAGCTTAATGTGATATAAAACCTTAAATTATCAGTATTGATAAATAAGAATGATACCTTTTTACTTAAATATGTTTATTTGATTTTCACTGTAAGATGTTAATTATGGAAGAATTGAGAATTAAGAAAGACTTGGTCTATATTATTTCTAACAGGAAAATCAAAGTACTTTTAAATATATATGTATATATATATAATATATGTAATGCATATGCATGAATATAGATACATATGTGTAATAAATGTATTGTAATATATCTATCAGGTGATTATAATTTTTAGATTTTCTCAAGAAAAAGAATGACTATAAAAAACAGTCTTAAACTTAAATTTCATAGCATACTACTGTTTGTAATGACATGAGAGAAAAATAGATATGGAGGGGAAACGAAAAAGGAAGGGAGAGAAGGGGGAAAATGGGGAAGAAAGTGAGTAAAGAAGAGGGACATGAGTGTATGATGTTAAGATAAAAGTGGAGGGGCTGGGTTTGTGGCTCAGTGGTAACATGCTTTTCTAGCATGTGTAAGGCACATGGTTCTATTCTCAGCACCACATACAAATAAACAAAATGAAGGTCAATCAACAACTGAAAAAATAAAAAATAAAAAAGAAGAAATATTATGAAAATTCCAAGCTTTGATGAATGTTAAATAAAAAAAATTATGTTACATAGCCTTATGTAATTTTAGACTATCCAAAATAGTCACTAAATGTTAGATTATTAGTGCTATAACTAAAAATCCATTGATCTTTCCTCTACATTCTGTGGCATGCTAGTGCTAAAATAAATTGTATTATTAATCCCCCCCCAAAATCCTAATATTTCTACAGTAACTGACCCAGTTGAACATCAATGCAAGTAGACATGATGTGCATTTTGACGTTCATTTTTATTCAACACTGGTACATTACTATTTCTTCAGTTTATGCACATCATAGCATATATGTCTCATCAAAATTTCGCAAATTTATAGGCATTTGTTTCACTTTCAATCACTTCCTGCTTGAGAACACATGTATTCCTCCATGTTTCTTGACTGCTCTTTTCATGAGACTTCTTTCCAAACACATTATTTTCGATTTCCATTATCACATTTGAAGCAAAACTCACAAACCCGTCACAATAAACCATAACACTAATATTACCATTAGATGTGTAACTGGTTGGAATGAATGGTTCTATATCAATATAAGATTTCTTACTTAGTTTCAGATATCAATTCAATCCATTATTTAAAGTGGAACCAGTTATATTATTTATTCACAGTACAGTCTATTCACGAATTATCTCTATATTCATAGACACAGGTACACCTCTTTGTACCCCCAATACTAATTTATACGTCCTCAAAATATAGCTCCCAGAAATGGTGGAAGAAATACTCATGTCACATGATCTACATATACATTTTATCACAGTAATATTCTGGACACAAAAAGCAAAGGTCACACTTATGATTGTACAAAACCTAAATGGAAAGTGAACATGGATTACTAAAAACATCCATGTCCAGGTTGCCTAATGCTCTCAAATGAAAATCCTATTGGTGACTACATATTTGTATCTTCCAAAGATTATATATTCAAACTCAACCATGTTGAAAATGTCTAATCCTGTCACTCACTTTATACTTTGCCTGATTTTGTAATGTCTCTATTGATATCTGCTTTCCTACATATTTTCCCCAGTTAATCATTGTGACTTCCTCGTCACATGTGCTGATATTTACATTCACTCTCTTAGCGATACCCTACTTCTAAAGAACTTTTGTTCCAAATCCTACACTCATTCTTCTTCCTAAACCTACCGACTATCTTCCTAATCCTACCCACTATCACTTTTTGACTGGATGTTCTCTTCTACATTCAATCATCCAAGGTGAACGGTCCTATGCCATTGTATATCGATTTATCTGAAACATCTGTGCAGAATGTAATTCAACGCTAAGTATCCCAATCAAGGGACAAATGACCTTCTGGGCTTCAAATCTTACTTAGATTTCTGTTTTCGTACATATATTTCACCTCTATATTCTTGTAAATATCACAGGTTCCCAATACCATTATTCATGCAGCAGAATGGTTCCTAACCCATATCGAACATGTTAATAACACTAATCATACACTGTTCCCTCA